>NC_064617.1:166398937-166709493 GCF_023898315.1 Schistocerca nitens | reverse complement strand
CCCACAGGACGTGCACTGAAGATATGTTTCAAACTTGGGAGGAGGAGTGATCACGTATATGAGGGACCTGGGAGCATTATGCTGACAGACCATACAGGCAGTTGGCCAAAGTGCAATGTGAAAAGAGCGAGTGGTGATGAGATCGTCTTGTGACTACAGTGCGGCAAGACGAGTAAGCACGCATCCGTCCACAAGAATTACACCACAGGAATACCGGAGCATGGACTGCGCGACCCCTCCCGCTGGAAGTTCGAGTCCTCCCTCGGGAATGGGTGTGTGTGTTGATCTTAGGGTAAGTTAGTTTAAGTACTGTGTAAGTCTAGGGACCATTGATCTCAGCAGTTTGGTCCCTTAGGAATTCACATGCATTTGACGATTTTTTTAATGCCGGAGGATTGTGTGCCAGGCTCTGCTGAATAGACGAATGACAACAGTTTAATCTGGGCATAGGTTATAGGCATAAAGCAACCAAGACCCGTCGTGGTGGGAACAGAGTAGTGGAAGTGGGACTGATAACTCGAATTTCAGCTAATCATTTATCCTAGACTACAGGCACTTGCATGGTGTAGAGGCGGTGTCTACTGGGATAATGTGTGGCATGGATTGGGGACTAATACCTCTCATTTCTGTCTGTAGCGTACGTATCGACGCCTACGTGTTCGTGGACGACCTGCTGATATATCACAAGAAGTAGCAATTGCCGGAACTCAAACTTCTCAAAACAGTAGGATCATACTTTCAGTAGTAATCGGGCAATAGGAAAAATGTTCCTATTGGTGCACATAAAAGAGCGAATATGTTCCTGTTTGTTTACAATACAATGATTGAAAAGTGAGGTACCAGCTTCCTCATTCAACCTTCATCAGCAACTGTAAAAATTTTGTCAAGGAAATATATTTGCAATCTTTTCAAAATGCGACTCACTTTTCACTCCCACAAGCTACCCCAACTGTAGCCCGCTCACACCCACTAATTCATCGCTGTAAGTCGCCCACACCCATTCACACCTACATGCCCATTCTCACTCACTCTTTCAGTCCAACTTTTGTGTGTTTATCAGCCTCAGTCTCCTTCGTTCTGTCGAACTACTTCTGTCTCCTCTCACTGTAACTCTCCTCCTGATCTCTCTTACAGCCACTGTCTCATTTATTCAATCCCTCTGCTGCTGTTTCCTCTCATTGTCACTATCTCTCTCTTCCCCGCCGTCATTGTCATAGAGTATCTCTCACTATCACTGGCTCTGACCTTCTTCCACTTCCTCCTTCTCCTCACTGCTCTCCCGCTGTCGTTGCCTCTGTGTCCCTCTCTTTCTACCCCACTGCCATTGTCTCCTTCGCTCTTTCTAATACTAAACCACTGCCAGTATTCATTACTTTTCCGTCTAAGACATGGGACACTGCTTGTCTTATTCTCTCTCAACGTAAAATAGCACGAATACCTGCGCATGCTCAAATTATTTTGAGATGTTTCTAAAAGTGGAACCAGGCAGCTGGTACCACACTTTTCAGTGAGTCTTTTATATAAACAGAAATACACTCACATATTTCTGTGTTACGATGGGAGCATTTTTCCACTGGTTTCCCCTTTGTCCTGCTGCAACAGTGCATGTAACTCATACGAAAAGGAACGCGTAGGTCATTTAAATTTACGTAGTTTACTCATGTGAAACTGTAATAACGCCAACAAATTTCACACCTGAGATAGGATTTTACGCACAAAAAAGTTTTGTGTGTGCCTCAGTAGAACAGCAAGGTGTTCTCAGATGACAATGAAGATACTTTGCATCATACTTCTCTGTTTAAGTCATTTTATAAACTACGTTTTCACCTCACATCGGATAGATTTTTTTGGTGTTTCTCGATAACGGATAAAGAATTTTGAAAACGGAGACATGGCTCTTTTAGACACATGCCGATAGAATGTATATTTCAAATTTGAGCAATTTGATGCAGTTATTTATTAATTAGATTTCTCCTAATAGCGGATTTACGTGTAGAATTGCGATAGTTTTGAACCTCTGGAAACGGATAATGATATCAGGAAAATTTTCATGGGAGTTCGGGATAGGGATTTTAGAAGAACATCACAAAAATATCCACTGTTATCTGTGCGTTGCCGTCTTGGAAATCTCAGCAGCGTTTTGGTCCGCTTGTGACTGCGAAAGTATAGAAAAAAAACCTCCTTTGTCGAGTTCCCCGAGAAACCGCCCATGAAGTAATGGTGTCCCCGTACGTTCGGTCAAGCTCACCGTAGATCACAGCAAATGCAAAAGCAACTAACCGATTTGCTCCGTGTGCCTAAGCGAGAGGAAGTGTGTAAGATTCATATTTTGGTCCTGTAGTGTAGGATAGTGACAGACGATCCTAGTTCCTAGTCCCAAGGCTACCCTAAACACTTGACCCTACCTTTTTATCACCAATAGAACACGCGGAATGAGCATCAGAAAACCCCGTTTTTATGCAAGGCGTTTTGAAACATATTAGATACGCATTCTGTCGCATGCATACAGGTCTGATTTTGGAAGTGTTGAAAGAACACTGAAAACTCATAACATGCATACCCATCATGACTAGAGTATCAAGTGCCATTTCCCAGCAAGTCAATGGAAGATGTCACAATGCGGTCCACAGCACACACTCCATGACGAAAGTAGAATCCTTGGTATTCCCGCATGGTCAGTTGGCTTGCCGTCCCTAGAGAATGTCTGGGACTCTATGCGAAGCAGAACATATCATACAAGCCGCCTTCAGGCAGCAGTCTTCATGAACTTTCACAATATGTGTGTCTGGCTCGGCAAGAAATATCTCAGAATGACCACTGGAGACTTTTGGTTTTTCACACCACAATGACTACTTGACTGTATTCGAGGCCGTAGACCAACCTATGCTGTTGTTAACGTTGGTCATCAATTGCGAATGTAGTGGAAATTTTATCGTTTGATACACTACAGGGGTGTACGTTGGAACCCTTTTCACCTATAGCCAGTCCTTCGATATAAGTTTAACATATTTTCTTATTCCGTTTGGAAACGATAACATTCCCTTTATGTGTGCTCCAGCGCTTTTATGATATTGCAAAAATTACTTCGTAAAAGTAAGGTTTTTCCCAACGTATGTAGGAACAAAAACTTGTCACTACTGTATTTAGTAGTTTATGCCTTACATTACTACTCTAATATACACCAATAACCAGTTAAAGAAATCAGATTAAGATGAAATACTATCAAACCTAATTTCATGCCAGTGGTAACTATCACGAACTTTCAGTTTTAAGACAGAGAAAATGGTTAAGGCAGCAAAGGAACACAGTTCGTTAGCAGATGTCACATGTTCAATGGTAGAAGATACTATTTTCAAAAATTAACAGATGTTTGCTCACCGTTATATCCTGCAACTGATGAATTAACAAAAAAATGGTTCAAATGGCTCTGAGCACTATGGGACTCAACTGCTGTGGTTATAAGTCCCCTAGAACTTAGAACTACTTAAACCTAACTAACCTAAGGACAACACACACATCCATGCCCGAGGCAGGGTTCGAACCTGCGACCGTAGCGGTCGCGCGGTTCCAGACTGTAGCGCCAGAACCGCTCGGCCACCAGCTGCCGGCGATGAATTAACAGTATCCTCCAAACTGCTGTAATATATTATATAACAATTCAGTTTGTAGAACTCGCAGTAACTACAGACGCTACGCAGAACACAACCTTATGTCCCGTTACAAGAAAAAGAGTAGAAAATGCCGGAAATTAGTGATCGCGATTTCCATTGCGAACTCTGTCATGTGATTTTAATACCACTCACTACATGAATACACCGACCAGGAAAATAGACGTGTTCCTAGGCATTCTATCCTCCACGTACAAGCCTCTTACCTAAAATTATGCGGTAAAAATCTCCGCGAACCCTACAAAACTGAACATTCCATCTAGCATAGTAGACCTCAGTTGTAAATATTTTTAAGTTTCTGCCAGAAGAACGGTGTTATCAGCCAAATCGGTAATCATTTTAACGTCTACCCTTATAATGGTTGTCCATAGTGTTTGAAATATATTATCACTATGAACAGTAATATTCACAAACTGCATCTTTGTCTGACATGTGTTAGAATGCTCTTCTGGTGCTGTACAATAACCTGACTCTAGATGCAGTCTTCTGAAAACCTCAGTGAAATGATCAGAAATTCCATATAGGTTCGCAGTATTAGACAATGACTCTAATTTTATATTGTCAAAAGCACTGTCAACATCAACGAACTTTAGATTGAGTGGGCGGTTGAATTCTAGGCCAAAATCGCTTCAGAGTAAGATCTCCCATTTCGCAAGTCAGCCTGCTCTACTCGCAGCCGACAATCAGTTTAACCTTGTGTCCTTTTTAGAAGAGCAAGGCGAAAGTCTTTACCTGGTACGAGTGAACGGTGATACCTCTCTAATTTGCTCGTTCGGGTAGATTTAATTTCTTGGTTAGTTTATCAGTAGTGCTAATTCCGGTAATGCTGATTCTAGGACAGTTTTCCACTCAGGCGAATTACCATTTCTCGTCCTCCCCCCCCCCCCTTTCCTTCCTCTTGGACATCTTCATCCATATCTGTTTCAGTTACTAGCTATGAAATGCATCGTATAAAAACTTTGCACTTTGGTGTCCCAAGCAGCCGCTAATGATTGTGGTACATACTGCATAGGAATTTTATAATTAGGGCGACTCTGACACCACTCTTAGCTTGGCGACACAGGTGGCGACTTGTGTCACTTGTGCCTTAAACCGGTCCTTAATCCTTGAACTTGGCGTGTCTGTCAACAGGTATTGATCGGGTTAGTAAGGTGAAGAATCAAATCCAGGCCTCTGTATTTCAGATTTCATCCAGAGCAGCTGCTTTGTTATGTTTCCCGTGATTGCTGCTCATTCCTCTGCTTCCGTGATATTACTTGTTTACTAATACCTTTTGCATATCTGGCTCATTTTCGAAGTTGTTAGCATTATGTAGTGTTATCTAACGTCATTCTGAAATTCTAGAATTTTGTGGACTTGCAGTTCACATCTGTACTTTGCACTTCATACACTGAAGCGCCAAAGAAACTGGTGCAGGCATGCGTATTCAAACACAGAGATATGTAAACAGCCTATATAAGACAACAGCTGCCCAGCGCAGTTGCCAGATCGGTTACTGTTGCTACAATGGCAGGTTTTCAAGATCTCCCAGGTAGCGATGAAGTGAGGATTTTCCTGGACGACCATTTCACAGGTGTACCGTGAATATCAGGAAAACCAGTGAAACATCAAATCTCCAACATCCCTGTGGCCGGAAAGAGATCCTACAAAAACGGGACCAACAACGACTGAACCGACTGAAGAGAACCGTTCAGAGTGACAAAACTGCACCTCTTTCGCAAATTGCTGTAGATTTCAATGCCGGGCGAGCCATTCAATTATACGTGGGCTTTCGAAGCCTTGATGACTGCACGACACAAAGCTTTACGCCTCGCCTCGGCCCATCAACACCGACATTGGACTTTTGATGACTGGAAACATGTTGCCTGGTCAAAAGAGTCTCGTTTAAAATTCTATCGAGCGGATGGACATATACGGGTATCGAGACGACCTCAATAACGCATGGATCCTGCATGTCAGCAGGGGACTGTTTTTGCTAATGGAGGCTGTGGAATGGTGTGACATGTGCAGTTGGAGTGATATGGGACCCCTGATACGTCTAGATACGACTCTGATACGTGACATGTACGTAAGCATCCTGTCTGATCACCTGCATCCACTCATGTCCAGGTGCATTCCGATGGACTTGAATAATCCCAGCAGGACATTGCGACACCCCAAGCGACCAGAATTGCCGCAGAGTGGCCCCAGGAACACTCTTATGAGTTTAAACACTTCCGCTGGCCATCAAACTCCACCAGACATGAACATTATTGTGCCTATATGGGATGTCTAGCGACGTGATGTTCAGAAGACATATCCGTGCCCTCGTACTCTTACGTATTTATGGACAGCCCTGCAGGATTCATGGTGTCAGTTCCCTCCAGCTCGACTTCAGACATTAGTCGAGACCATGCCACGACGTGTTGCGGCACTTCTGCGTGCTCGCGGGTGCCCTACGATATTAGGCAAGTGTACCAGTTTCTGAGGCTCTCCAGTGTATGTTCACGATTCACGAGCCAATATCGGTTCGTTAGACAAATCACATAAACATTCGATGGTGTGCACAACTCCATCCTTAACTTCTGTTGCGAAGCATAACTGTAAAAAGCGTATGGTATGAAAAGAGCGGGAAAGACGTTCGCCTTAGTTTCCAAACGACTGAACAGGGGTAGCATAACGTTTTGTATAGCAACGCAGCTCTGCAGGGCCACTGAACTAGGGACGTAAAATGAAAGTTTATGTTCTCCCAGGGAAATAGCTCGGATTTCCAGTTTAGCCTGGAAAACGTCGAGAGAGCACGCACAAATGTTCTTTTATCCACTCTGCAGAGCGCAACGCTATTGAAATCGGCCCTTGCTCTTGCTCCAGGCCACTGTTCTCCGTTTCCGCTCTCGCTGCTTTGCGGACCGAATTGTTTGCCGTCCGGGGTAGCTTCACCTGTCTCGGTACCGAAAAGCGTAATCTTTATTTTTGAAACGTTGCGTAGTGGGATAAAAACTAAACTGTGGAGCAATCGTTCTGTTAACACACTACACTCGTTGCTTGCTTCCGGCAGGAAGAAGATCCTACCCCTGCCATTCAATGGTTTTGATTATCGTTCTGAAAGTGAGTAAACATAAATATTTTTAACAAACATACAACATACTTCCATTTGTTGCAGTACGTAAACAGAGATTATTTACGTAATTACTACATTCAAGTAGTTTACATGTTCTCTGTTGAAGTGAGCTGATAACTGGCGCAAAGGCCAGTTATTCTTTTATAACAGCTAAACTTCAAGTTGGATACAACGAAGCACCGGAAATTCTCGACATCCGTGCGCTGTAAATGTCTTAAAACTGTAAACATACTTTATGTTGATGGAAAAATTACGCCTTGTTATAGCTATTACAACGGTATGGAGAGAATCTATTTCTTACTTGTTTAACTCCGTGTATGGATGCGAGATAATCTTGTGAACGGGCCAACTATACTTAATAAAAGCATGTGTTAGATTTTGATGGAGCAGACTACATGACTACTGATATAAACGTAATCACATGCAGATGCCCTTTCAATGGTGTCACACCGTAATCTCGTATAGACTTAGAAAGATGAAATTTGGAATGGACGACAGACACGGTTCCCAAACGAGAAGAAAAATGTTTCAAGAATGTCTAAGAAGCTTCCATGTACGGAAGTAAATTTGCTGAAATAGTGTCTTTGGACAGCCTATGGTGTATGTCAGTAATGACATGAATGCTCGGAGTCATTAGGTTTAAAAAACTGCTATATTTTCAATAGGAAGATGAAGTCCTGCTCTTCCGGACTCTCGTTGGAAATATGGTGGAATGCTGTACACCAGTATTTTTAGGTACGTTGGACAGAACATGTTGAAACATCGACATATTTGGCATGTTCATTGTCGGTTTTGTCAGGGGCACGCTCTATTAAGAGAGCTCTGTTCTGTCTTTCTGTCACGTCTACACGTCAACACATCATACTTCACTGATAAACTTCTTTCTGCCTACCAGCACCCACACACCACCTCACTGCAGTGACTTATATCAGTAGTAAAGTGAGAAATGAACACCTGGCACTACTTGTACACAAGCTATAGCCAAGAAAAGCGACCGTCGTGCTCTTTTCCGTGGTTGATTTAAATTTAGTCTTGTGAGCCTATGTTTAAGTACCTCCATTACCGCCGGCAGTGGAAGTCTTTTCGTTTGGGTGATGTTTACACGGTGTAAAAATTGAGACCCCTGATATGTCCGATGCTTGCTGTACCGGCGGACCGTACAGGACAAAACTGTGCCTCATTTGATTCGTCTACACCAATCAGCACCTTCTGTAACCCGCACTCTGACAATTAATATAAAGTAAAGGAATTTCAGGGATACATTTGTGCAGGTAACGTATTTAAGTGGCTAACATTGCAAGATCACAGGTTAATGTAAGAGCGAGACTGAAATTTCAAATGCTGCTACATCAACAACCGGTGTAACCGCCAGAATGTTGAATGCAAGCGTGAAAATGTGCATTTATTGTGATGTATAGGTGCTGGATGTCAGTTTGTGGGATGGAGTTCCGTACCAGCTGCCCTTGATCGATCAATAGGCTAATGACGTCTGTGGATGACACAGGAGTCGTCGACAGATGATGTTCCACATCCAGCAGGCCGAGGCAACATGTCGATACCCTGTAGAGCACGTTGGGTTACAGCATCCTCTTAGGAAAGCACCTAGTTGAAAGGAATGGTAGCGCCCAGCAGGTCGATTCACCAGAGTGAAGTATACTTTTTTTGGTGTTAAGAGTGCGTCGGATAACCACGGGTGTGTTCCTGCTGTCATACGAAATCGCAGGCCCAGACCATAACTCCAGGTTTAGGTCCAGTGTATCTAACACGCTGACAGATTGTGAGGGTTTTGTTGTGTGTGGAAAATTGCAACTTTGGTAATATTTTCGATGTCTCGCGGAAAAGTAAAGCTTCGATAGTGTCTAAATAGTAGCGAGCAACGTCTCTGCCAAAGAGGTTGCGGTGCGAGAGATTGTTAGTAGAACCTTTGCTTATGAGAGGTGTGAACTCATAGAGAGAGAGAGAGAGGTGGAATCAAGCTCGATCTTGTGATGGAGTTCGTTTGTGCCGTGCTGTGCGCCGGCAATAATTTTCTTATAATGTTTCTCTTTTACGGAATTTTTGTGAATTTATTGAGAAGACTTCAAAAGGTGCTGTAATTGCTTATTTCCCGAGACATCAAAGCGTAGTATTTAATTCGGTCAGGGATTTAGAATTGGAGTTTTTTATGATAACGTAACAATGTGTGATTTACTGACTTTTTTTTGAAAGATGGCTAGCGTACGTGTGTGTATGAGGGTGATGAAAATTTGTTCAGGTTTCTGAACTGAAGTCTTAGTGTTTCAAGTGTTAAAATATTTTGCCTTAGTGATGTAAAGTTTTGTTAATACAGTTATTTACTGTTTTTCCATGTATCAGCATCCATCTTTATATTTCAGGTTTCACGTACATACACTCCTGGAAATTGAAATAAGAACACCGTGAATTCATTGTCCCAGGAAGGGGAAACTTTATTGACACATTCCTGGGGTCAGATACATCACATGATCACATTGACAGAACCACAGGCACATAGACACAGGCAACAGAGCATGCACAATGTCGGCACTAGTACAGTGTATATCCACCTTTCGTAGCAATGCAGGCTGCTATTCTCCCATGGAGACGATCGTAGAGATGCTGCATGTAGTCCTGTGGAACGGCTTGCCATGCCATTTCCACCTGGCGCCTCAGTTGGACCAGTGTTCGTGCTGGACGTGCAGACCGCGTGAGACGACGCTTCATCCAGTCCCAAACATGGTCAATGGGGGACAGATCCGGAGATCTTGCTGGCCAGGGTAGTTGACTTACACCTTCTAGAGCACGTTGGGTGGCACGGGATACATGCGGACGTGCATTGTCCTGTTGGAACAGCAAGTTCCCTTGCCGGTCTAGGAATGGTAGAACGATGGGTTCGATGACGGTTTGGATGTACTGTGCACTATTCAGTGTCCCCTCGACGATCACCAGTGGTGTACGGCCAGTGTAGGAGATCGCTCCCCACACCATGATGCCGGGTGTTGGCCCTGTGTTACTCGGTCGTATGCAGTCCTGATTGTGGCGCTCACCTGCACGGCGCCAAACACGCATACGACCATCATTGGCACCAAGGCAGAAGCGACTCTCATCGCTGAAGACGACACGTCTCCATTCGTCCCTCCATTCACGCCTGTCGCGACGCCACTGGAGGCGGGCTGCACGATGTTGGGGCGTGAGCGGAAGACGGCCTAACGGTGTGCGGGACCGTAGCCCAGCTTCATGGAGACGGTTGCGAATGGTCCTCGCCGATACCCCAGGAGCAATAGTGTCCCTAATTTGCTGGGAAGTGGCGGTGCGGTCCCCTACGGCACTGCGTAGGATCCTACGGTCTTGACGTGCATCCGTGCGTCGCTGCGGTCCGGTCCCAGGTCGACGGGCACGTGCACCTTCCGCCGACCACTGGCGACAACATCGATGTACTGTGGAGACCTCACGCCCCACGTGTTGAGCAATTCGGCGGTACGTCCACCCGGCCTCCCGCATGCCCACTATACGCCCTCGCTCAAAGTCCGTCAACTGCACATACGGTTCACGTCCACGCTGTCGCGGCATGCTACCAGTGTTAAAGACTGCGATGGAGCTCCGTATGCCACGGCAAACTGGCTGACACTGACGGCGGCGGTGCACAAATGCTGCGCAGCTAGCGCCATTCGACGGCCAACACCGCGGTTCCTGGTGTGTCCGCTGTGCCGTGCGTGTGATCATTGCTTGTACAGCCCTCTCGCAGTGTCCGGAGCAAGTGTGGTGGGTCTGACACACCGGTGTCAATGTGTTGTTTTTTCCATTTCCAGGAGTGTAATTTTGCTTTCCGGAGTTTCTCAGTAACAGACCTTAATTCACAATTATCACTGCAGTAATGAGATTTATTAGCACACCAAGTGTCGTGGAGGTCTCTATAGTCTAAAGCACGCATTGCACATCGCGCTGCTAGCAGTTTGAACTTTTATTTTTTAACTAGTGTAGCAGCAGTAGCCACAGTAGTTTGGAGATAACAGCTGCGCAGCATTTAATCGTTGCGAAAGGAGGAAGACATTTATCATTTACGTGTGATACAATTAACATTTCAGCAGTGACATACTAATAATATAATGGCGTGTGACGAGGGCCTCCCGTCGTGTAGACCGCTCGCCTGGTGCAAGTCTTTCGATTTGACGCCACTTCGGCGACTTGCGCGTCGATGTGGATGAAATGATGATGATTAGGACAACACAACACCCAGTCCTTGAGCGGAGAAACTCTCCGACCCAGCCGGGAATCGAACCCGGGCCCTTAGGATTGACAGTCTGTCGTGCTAATCACTCAGCTACCGGGAGCGGACAGTGACATACTTTTCAGACATGACGTTTTTCGTAGCTATTTATATTTCATACTTTTCTCACAGTCAGATTGCTTGTATTTATTGCAAACAGGACAGTTTTCTTGAATTGAACAGAACATACTGTTCTCTCGCCATGAGCATTACAATACACAGTTTAATTTGGCAGTTCCGTTTACCCTTTGCATTGTTGATCACTTTTCAAGAATTACGAGACTACTTACGAACTTAAATACGAGCTCAACTCTTCCTCTTATCACGATTTCAACTTGACATTACCACACAGACAAAATACCAGTAAATTAGCATACAACAAAAACGAATTAGCCACTTTAAAGTTTGGTTACATGTCCGAAACTGGTCTCCTTCCCTTCCGATGTGAAAGGATGAAGGAGTGTGAGTATTTGTTGTTACATGCTCGCTTGTAGCAAGACGTTCTGTCTGATAGAGAACAGTAGTACCAACGCATGAGTAGGTAGATACGATTCCTAAGGCAAAGACGTTTGTTTCCTTGGAGTGGTTCTGTCCGTCCCTTGTCAAGATGGTATAGGAAGCTACCTCCCTGGACACTTCCTATTGTATCTGTGGGATACCCTCGGACGGGGCCGAAACTAGTTAGTCTGCAGGCAGTTTCTCATGTGGTAATACCGTCGGGTAAGCGCGTGTTAGTGAGTCAGAACCACAATGAAATTCTTAAGTTCTTAGCCTAACTCAATTATTATATATTACTTAGTTTTCTTACAGATTTATACTGAAAATATTTTTTATAATATTTTAAATCGGAATGCAGTGCGCTTACAGTATTGGTTTCGGAGTTTACTGCAGTAGTTCCTTTTTTCCACTCCAATAAAGGAAAGTGGAAGGTACAAGTCATGAGGCGTAATTCTAATTAAAATCATCGCTCTTTAATGTGAATGTGCGTATAAGTGTGTCTTCTTATGATCGTAAGGTTTTTTCTCGTTGAAATACTTCAAATAAAAAATTTCTCGTTGTGTTGAACCCACGTGCTGTGTGCTTTGTGGTAACAGTACCACGTGCTCGTAAAATTGTTTAACGAGCTATCAGGTCAATACTATGGCGTTAGCAACGCAGCTCGGAAGTTTTCTGTAAGTAATGTGTTTGGATTTCATTTCTTCATAAAAATCGTTGTGGAATTACATACTTTCCGTAAATGTACTTGTACTCGTGGAGCAGGTGCTGTAGTAACAAAACTAGGCCTTAGATACTCTTTTCCATACTATTTCGCGCATTCAAATTTAATTAATCGCTATAGCGAGTTGTTTTCCTATTTCGCAATTTCGATTGTGGTTATATCGAAACCAAGTGTTCTTAGTCTGAACTTCCAATACCAGTCTGTGGTTATCCATTGAGAACACGACTACGCCATGAGCGGAATTTCTTTGCCTAAAAAGAATGAACTGGTTTTGGTTCAGTTCCTTTTTTTGTGTAGCCTTGAAATATCGTTGTGTGGTTGTTTGAATGCGGTGTCCAATACTGTTTCCTATTCTTTCTGTTTCTCTTCTTTTAAAACCACGTTTGATGCTAACTGAAACCTCTCTGATTAACACTCTTCTTAATTAATTTATAACAGTAAATAAGGCAACAGCTTTGAGACAGACTTACCTTGTGTTATCCGTTTTAGTGAAAATTGATGAATTTTAAAATAAATATAAAAGTTTAAAGTTACTTTACTTTTCTTTAATCTAATTTTCCCCAACATCTGTTTACTTAAAATTATAATAGAATGATAAAAGAATGAGCTGATAGTGTGGGTGAGTATTGCATAGACTAAAAAATTTATAACAGTATTAACAATGTATATATCAGTCACCCATGGATACTTTCCACCCTAGGTTCGGAAGGTGTTTTGAAAATACTAGGCTTACTATAGTAGTACTTCTAATATCCCTGGAATAAAATGTAATGTTTCAGTTCAGGTCATCATAAATATTTATCACAGGTTGTATGTATAGTGGACACTCGTAGTCAAGGCAAAGTAACAAGAATTTTGAACTGTTTGCACATCAAATACTTTCCTTCAAAATCCATATTACATCTCTTTCATCTGAACAGAAAAGAACATTTTCTTTTGTGAATGTAGGATGAAGAAATAATTTTAAACGACACTTCTTTAATCAGCTTAAAATATTTGTTGTTAACATGCTGCAGGTCTTCGACGAACATCAGTTCAGAAGTTATTTCTTTCTACAAATACTCATGCATTTCTGAAGAGATCCCTTGCAATAGAAGATGAAAAATAACTTCCTCTTCAATCACTGCTCTGTCACGTTATCGATCCAGTGACGAAAATAGGCGACATTAGTGAACAGAACCACAGTCTCCAAATCACCAGTGCACTGTCCACGGCTGATGACGCCTATCTGCGTTTGACCGTATGTCATCGGTCCCCCACTATCGCCCGGACACAAGTCCGCGCCTTCAGTCTCTGGGCTTGCGCAAATAATGGCTTCCGGCACGGTGATGGGAAAGTCTGCCGTTCGCTCGCAGCTCGTAACGGGTTCTATAACCATTTCAATCATCCTTAACGTCTGCGGGTTGTCTTCATCTGGCCAGGTCAAGCCCCATCCTAAAATGGTCACCACAGTGCCGTTCTGCACTTTATCACCAGGTAGCGGCAGCGTCACCACCTGTCGACACACGAAGCTCCACCATTGAATTAAAAATAAATAAGTAAATAACTTACTGAACTTATGCACAGGTTCCTAACAAATGACAAGTAATCGAAAAATCGCGATAGTTCTGTATTCCCATCTTCGTTTTCTTCGTTAATAATAGGAAACCCTTTGACTGAGTGATCTGGAAAAAGTTGGGGCAGATGCTTGCTGAATTCGGTGTTCCACCTCACTTGACAGCCCTGATCAGAAGTCTGTGCAATAACCACATCAAAGCTGTTAAGACAAGTGTTGGCACGTGTGATTTCTTCAGTGTATCGAAAGGTGTCAGGCAGGGTTGCATTCTATCTGTACAACAGCTATGCAGAACATATCATTAGGAATGCTCCTGATAGTTGGACTAAAGACATTGCTGTTGGTGGTAGAACTGTTAACAACTCCCTATATGCTCGTGGTACTGTACTTTTAGCGAGCAGTGAATATGAGTTTGCTGAGCTATTAACAAAGGCAAAAGACACTAGTCTAAATGTCACCAAGTTCAAACTTACGACAATTGACTAATGAGTAAAGGTTCACCTCAGAGGTTGATGAAGAAAACTGGAAGCCGTGCATTCTTTCATCAACATCTACATCTATATCTATACTCCACAAACCACCTGACGGTGTGACTATCTTCAGTCAACCACCCCGACAAAGGGAACTGTCAAGATGAGATGAGAAGACGGTTCACGCTATGGCGAGTGACTATGAAGAAGGTCAACAAGGTTTGGCAGAACAGAGCGGTAATGAATACCAGAAAGGACCGGCTTGTTGAAACGCTCTTGCTTTCCGTCTTATTTTATGGTGTCGAGACATGGGCCCTTAAAGGTAGAGGTAGAGCATCAATGCATTAAAGCTTTGATGCTGACAGAAGATGCTTCATATGAAATGGACTAAAACCAAAAGAAATGTCTTTGTTACAGATCAACTCGATATCTCCAAGTGCCTTTCTTCTCGTGCGGAAGCAAGTTATTTAGTTATTTGGAGAAAATAATCATGGAAAGGAAGATCGAGGGCAGGAAACTAAATGGAACAACAGCGAACAGATGGACTGATCAAATCAAGAGGCTCGCTCGTATGTAAGAAAAGCTGGTGATCACCTAGGATGAAGAAGCTTGGTTCGTGGCGTCACTACGCTCGGCAAAGAGTGCAAGGACTTGTGATGATGATAATGGTGATGATGATGATGAAGTAAGCAAGTAAATAAAAATGTTCTGAAAAACAATCGCCCCATATCTTGGTGGCACAAGTACATAATTACATGTATCGCTGTTCCAAGTAAAGATTTTTAAGCTTAGTTAGCAAGAAATAACCAAACATATGTTCATAACAATATAAAAATTCCAAAAGTCGATTATATATACTTGCAATTCCATACTGAGCTGTGTTGAGCTTTACTGACGATGTATAAACTGAGGCTATCTTTCTATTGCAGCAAAAACTCATTGACCTATGTACTAATGACTAGTTCAGATAATTATATTGAACTGATTGGGACGTTTATATATATAAATATATCGTCTTTTCTTTCCTCAGTAGGCACTGAAGACAGTTTGAGATCCAGTTTGCAATAAAGCTCCGTTCTCTCCCACCAAATTCGGGCAAACTGGATGTAGGCCAGAATGGTCCAAACTGCGATGTGAAGATTTGAATCAATATGACAGATGGTACTGAGTATGGGCAACTTTTATTTCGTGATCTTTCATATCTTCGTTCACATGTTTATATGTATACCTTTCTGTGACTATTAATACGTACAAAAAACACACTTTTCGTTTTCTTTGAGGAAGAATGTCTGAGTTTTCGAGCTCTTCTTGAAATTATTTAATTTTGTTCACCAGCAGCAAAAATCATTCTCGTTGTATCCGGTATACAATCAAATGCTTACATTCCTGGTCGAGTAATCCACCATACTACCCATTATTATTACTGCTCGAACTGTTTACATTTTATTTTAAGTGAAAATTGTGTGGACAATTATTTCAAAATTTCTGGCCACAGGACTGTTCCTTCGAATTTGATGACAACTTTAATCATCATTTAGTACTGGGGATACTAGTGTATGCAATGATAATAAAAATGATTTCAAGGCTTTTTATTGCAGTACCTTGTTAGTTTATTTCATCTGATACATGAGAAACTACGGAAATGTAAACGTCTCACCCAGTGGTTCAGAATTTGTAAACAGTGAGAAAGCAGTACGCATCAACCGAAACTTTAGAGTCTGCAAGTGTGTAACCTGAGTGGTTACTGTAGATCTTGTTGTTGCCGGACTTGGTTTCTCCTTTTCCTACTTGTTGATTTGTTTCATCTTATCCTACTCACTCAGTTGTGTCTATAAAGCTGAGGACACTGGACCAAATCTCAGTTATCAGGCGTCAGGGACCCACAGAATCCCCAGCAACAGTTCCCTCCTGAAACGAAGACTGGGAATTACATGTTCCAGCTCTGTATACTATCCACCTTTAGACGTAGCATGCTACAATAACTTAAGCAACAATAATCCACCAACCCATTTTGATTCTAAGTTTTGTCCGGAACTGGGCTGCAAACTGATCGTTCAGGTCGAGCCTTCTCGTAGAAGAGTTGCACTGTGTAGTCGCATTTAAACACTTATGTTGTTCCTTTAGGCTTTACGGAACTTTTATAACTGTTCTTTTCTACGTTTTCCATCAAAAATAGTAGGCACTTTGATAATCGCTTCGTCGTTCCATCTGATAAGTGTAAACTGATCGTTACACACCAAAACCGCTGTCCTCTTTTAGATTATACAACTACTGTTACGTCGCTAATTTCATAGCTTTACTGACTTTCGTCTCTCATAGAGTGTCGTGCCCCCATGTGTTTCGTCTGCACAATTCTTGCAGCAATGGAACAGAAGTCGAGACAGCAGTTCAACTCTGAAATGCCTTTTATCATGATTCACACTGGAGAAATTCATTCTTATTCAACGATTGCCTGCGGTCTCACAACCTGGTCATAAAGATGGGCAGCATTTCCTATCACAGCACCATCCGACAGATAGGAACCTTCCTCTGTATTAACAGCAGCGATCTAATTTGGAGGAATGACTCCAATTGACATGATCTTTTTCCAGGGACCTCTTATTCCTCATTGGAACTGATAAGCCCGTCAACAATAAACAATTTGTCGTCAGGCATAAAAAATAAAGACATACGAGATTAGTTGCCCTAGTGCTCAGTAGCAACTTTAGTTTCCAAATGATTTTAAACTTTTACTGCATCAACGACCACTGACAAATGTATATGAAGTAAACTCATTTACTTCGGTATAAATTTGAACGCTGAACACACAAAGTTATTTAAAAATCTATAAATGTTGTAGAATTCCCTTAAATTTCTTTGAAAGTAATTTTATCTTTAACAGTCGACAGTAATAATATACTGTCTGTATTCCTGCAATAAAACACCCAAAACAACAACAGAGCATAACCAGTGACATAATTATTGATTGCGTAAACCAGCTATCGCAGCAACGCTCAGATTTAAAACATGTGAATAGTACGATTTTTAAAGGAATCTGCAGATAAAGCTACCAATTAGAACTTACTGATTAAGGAAGTGTAAGTCCATCTTCACCACAATGTCGATCTCCATTCTAAAAATTAGGATCGTAACTTACTTTCAGTATGCCATTACAAATACAATGATAACGTAACACCAAGAGTTTCTGTACGTATTGTATTAGTTTTGAATTCCAATTGAAGTCACTTTTCTAAAGATTTAAAAATGGTAGGTTATCAAGGTTTTCACTGAGTAAATAACAACAAAGAAGTAGATGCAATTTAGAAAATGCAGTGAATTATTTTCAATATGGAATTCATTATTCAGAACATATTGTAGCGTACTAGGGAGTAAAGGGGTGTCTACGATGTTAATATGAGAGAAAGCGAAGAGTTGAGATGGGATAACACGTCGACGAAGACCCTGAAAGAAGAGGCTATTAAAATTAATTTTTTATTTGGCACAGTTACATTAACACAGCGTCTGTGAGACGAAGGTGACTATTCGTAAATTTTAAATCGTGTGCATTATTTAGATTATTGACATATTAACGCTGCTCCATATTTTATAATAAATATAAATGAGGCGTTATGAACTGCACCGTCAAGGTGAATTCCTGGCAAACCCAGTAAGAAGATATACGTCTTAGTACGTGAAACTGTTGACTTCCTGTAAACACAGTTATATAAATCATGTAACTACAAGAGGTTTTTTCTTGACATAGCATTGTTATATTGTGATGTCTTTCATGTGTTGAACATGAGCCACCAAAATTGGCAACAGTTGTAATGATAATTTGTAAATCTTCCATTATAGTTCAAAATGGTTCAAATGGCTCTGAGCACTATGGGACTCAACTGCTGAGGTCATTAGTCCCCTAGAACTTAGAACTAGTTAAACCTAACTAACCTAAGGACATCACAAACATCCATGCCCGAGGCAGGATTCGAACCTGCGACCGTGGTGGTCTTGCGGTTCCAGACTGCAGCGCCTTTAACCGCACGGCCACTTCGGCCGGCCTCCATTATAGTGATTCTATGAAAATTCTAGAGAGGGGAAGCTGTAAACGAACACTTAGGCGACGTGAATGAATGGTCATAAAGTATTATGACTATATAAGTTATCAATATTTGCTATCAGAGGCTTCCTTTACCAGGTTACAGATTAGTTGGCTGTTTCTCAAGGAGTTCCTTGTGGGGTGGGGGATTGGCTATGTACGTAAAAAACAGTATTCCATTTGAGTCCATAGACGTATTACGACACTGCACTGAACAGATATTTGAATGTTGTGCAGCGATAGTTGAATTTAGTGAAACCAAACTTCTAATTGTTGTTGTTTGTAGGTCCCCTAACTTCGACTTCCGAGCATTTCTGCTAAAGCTAGAGAGGGTTCTTGATTCACTTTGTAGGAAGTACCAGATGGTGTAAGATAAAGGATTTTGGTAGATCTCCTAAATTCATATGATCTGTTGCTGACTGTGATTTTCCCAACTACGGTGCAGGGGAACAGTAGCACAGCCATAGACAATATTTTTATTCATTCTTCATTACTAGATGGGCATTCTTTTAGTAAAAGCGTGAATGGCCCTTCAGACCATGATGCAAAAAATTTTAACACTAAAGCCTTTTGTAGTCAAACCAATGTCATATTTAATTACAAACTATGTAGTAATGTTAATCCAACAGCAATATAGAGTTTTTTAAACCTTGTCAGGAACAAGAGTGGCAGGATGTTTACAGCGCCAATAACATAGATGATAAATACAATGCTTTCCTTTACACAATTCTCATGCTCTTTGAGAATTGCTTTCCATTAGAACATTCTAAACCGGGTACTAGCATTAATGGACAGTCCGCGTGGCTGACTAGTGGGATAAGGATATCATGTAGAACAAAGCGGGAATTATATCAAAATGTTAGAAGTAGTCACAATCAAGCTACAGTAGCCCATTACAAACAGTATTGTAAGGTGCTTAAAAATATTATTAGTAAGGGAAAGAGTGTATTGTATGCAAATAGAATAGCTAATTCACAAGATAAAATTAAAACTATACGGTCAGTTGTGAACAAAGTGTCTGGTTAGCAGCACAAGGTCGACGATATGAAGTCAGTTCGCAGTAATAATACTTCTGTTACTGATAAATCAGATATATCTACAGTATTTAACAATCATTTTCTGAGTATTACTGGTGAATTAAACAAAAATTTAGTTTCTACAGGAAATCATACGTCTTTCTTTGCAATTGCCTTTCTGAGATTGGTGTCTGAAATACTCTTCTGTGATATAGACAAGACGGAGATTGAGTCAATCAGTAAATCACCGAAGACTGATGACTCTCATGGTTATGATGGAGTGTCTAGCAGAATATTAAAGTACTGTGCTACACATGTTAGCTCTGTATTTAGCCATATTTGTAATTTATCCTTTAGGAATGGTCTGTTTCCTGAGCAAACAAGCACCTTCCACTCTTTCAATACTTAGCAGAAATCAAACCTGAATTTGGATCGGACTTCCTTAACTCTTATGCAAAAAGGTGTGCAGTATACTGCTGCATCCATTTTCAATAAGCTGCCACTCGAAATTCAAAAATCTTAGCAGTAATCCACGCGTTTTCAAATCGAAACTAAAGAGTTTCCTCATGGGTCACCTATTCTGTCCAGTACTTCCTTGAAAAATTAAGCTGATTCTTATTGTATTGCTGATAGCGTTTACTTAAACATATGGACTGACTTTTTTCAGGTTCATGAACATTTATCTTTATCTGTTATTGCTTTTAGTATATATATATATATATATATATATATATATATATATATATATATATATATATATATATATATATGTGTGTGTGTGTGTGTGTGTGTGTGTGTTTTCCATAGGACCAAGTAGAGAAGCAAATCTCCTAGGTCATGGAACGTGTCAGTACATGAAATTACAGCATAAAAGTAATAACAGATACAGATAAATGTTCATGGACCTGAAAAAAGACAGTCAATACTGCCTCTAATATCGTCAAAGCTTAGTCCTCTACATATGTACTGAATAATTTCGCCTGTTAATACATATTTTTCATTCGTTTCAACATCTGAAGAGCTAGTAGACATGTGTACTTTGTTCTAATGGGTTGTGGCCTTGAGTCTGTCTTGGTAGTAATGACACACTTCACTCTGTTGTTCAGTGGAGCTTGGCCAGCGTGCTTAGGCCAGAATAGAATTTAAGTAGAAGAAAGGCAAAGACGATCGTGATTAAGAGTAGTATAAGGAGAATAGCAATTTGCTTGAGTTCGATTTCTTACCGCCACCATATTAAAGAGGAGCAACAAAACCGGGAAGTCCTCATTTTAAGCCCCATTTGCATTTAATTGCATGCTGCCACACAAAATGAGTTTCTTAATGGAATGTGGAACACATATGTACCGCCATACCATTAAAAACCTTTGTCAAGCCACAAAGGCACAGTACCACGGATCCACACGCTCACCTCCTGTGGGAACCTCTGAATAGAGGACGGCAGTATAATGGGCAGGAACTGCGGATGGGTGGCTCTCGGTCTGAGTGTGGATCAGCCGTGAGGAGTGCCGAGATATTCCATGCAGTTGCGATAACGCTGTGTGCCGGTTTGCTCAGTAGTTACCTCACCTGCTTAATAAGCAGAAGATCCCGGGTTCGGATCCCGGTCCGGTACAAATTTTCACACGTCGCCGCTAGTTCCACTTAATGTCCCGCTGCAGCTGACAGCAGTGATCCCCTTTCAGTTAACATATAACGCAAAGAGTAATATGTGTCTTCAGAATTGCAGATGGCAGCCAGGCACAGAAGCAGACACACTGTACAGAACGGCTGATGGCAGGTCGGAGGGTCGTGATGTCATTGTCATGGGTCGCTGCCAGAGTGCGTCGTATTGGTAGCAGCGGTTGCTGTCACACCAAATGTTCCAAGATGACCCAGTGTGGTTTACACCTCGGCACTCTCGAAGAGGGACAAGTTCTTAGGAGAGTGTTGATCGATTATCGCCGGCGGTGGGTGCCATAAAGGCAGGCGGAAACCCACAAGTATAGTCGTCACAGCATGCAGCTAGGGAGGTGGTACTACATCCAGCCTAGAACTCAGTGCTCCGTTGTCACGCCCAACAGGTAGTAAGCGGATGTTTTCTGTAACGCGGTCTGGCCGTTCGCCAAGGGAAGGCACTAGCTCGCCAACATCTTATTCAACCATGGCGGCAGTCACGCAGTAGCGGCGTCTTGATGGGGCGAAGTCTCCGTATAGGTGGTGCCATGTGGTGTCAGAGGTGAAGAAGGCAGCACATCGCTATACGCCAGTTTGGTTATTTTGTAACTAGCGAAACTGTCATTCTGTCGGAATCAGAGATACAAATGGATGCCCAGACATTCAGTGTGAACATTCAAAAACGGTCATACTTAAGGCCAGACATAATGCTATCATGGCCGGCAACGTGGCCATTTTGCCTCATTATCTGGATGCGTCAACAGAATTGTCCCACCTTGGTGTCTCAATTAGCGCACGATTTTATGGAAAGTTCAAAATGGCTCTTAGCACTATGGGACTTAACATCGGAGGTCATCAGTCCCCTACACTTAGAACTACTTAAACCTAACTAACCTAAGGACATCACACACATCAATGCCCGAGGCAGGATTCGAACCTCCGTCCGTAGCAGTCGCGCGGTTCCGGACTGAAGCGCGTAGAACCGTTCGGCCACCGCGGCCGGCTTTTATGGAAAGCACCGGTGTTCTAGGCGTAGCGTCTTTGGTTAGTAATCTAAAACTTCTTGCAATCCGCCATCGGTTAAATTTTGATTCATAATCAGCACTGGCGGTGAAGTCTTCCGCCGTAAGAGGTCATCTTCATCGTGCCAACGGCCTTGTCAAAGAGGGCGGAGGAGCGTACAGAGGTTCAGGGCACTCTCTCGTCCTTGGTGTGGCTAAGTGCCCCTGAAGGCGGAAGTATCAGCAATGATCAACGGAATGAGGATGCAGAAGGCAATGGAAGCCACTGCATAGACACACGACGTGTATCCAAAGGACATGTGACCTGTAATTTAAAAAGTGTCTTGACGATCTTTCCATTGCAAAAGATTCCGAAAAAGTCCCCCATTCGGATCTCCGGAAAGCGAACTGCCAAGTGGGAGATAACCATGAGACAAAGACAATATCTAACGAAAGGATAACGGTCTACGAGTCTGGTGTATAATATCAGAAGCCTGAACGTGATAGTGAAGCTAGAAAATCTGAAAAGGGTAATGCAAAGGCTCAATCTAGACACAGTAGCGGTCAATGAAGAGAAATGGAAAAAATACAAGAATTTCCGGTAAGATGAGTATAGGGTAATATCAACAGGAGCAGAAAATGGTATAACAGGAGTGGCATTCGATATGATTAGGAAGGTAAGGCAGACAGTGTGTTCCTGTGAACAGTTCAGTGATGGGGTAGTCCTTACCAGAATCGTCAGCAAACCAACACCGACAACGATACTCCAGGTATGCATGCGGATGTCGCAACCTGGAGATGAAGAGACAGAGAACGTATATGAGGATACTGAAGCGGGGATACAGTACGTAAAGGGAGGTGAAAATCAATTATTCATGGGGGACTGGATTGCAGTTCTAGGGGAAGGGGACGAAGAAAAGGGTACGGGAAAATATGCACTTCGGACAAGGAATGAGAGAGGAGAAAGACTAATTCAGTTCTATAGTAAATGTGAGCTAGTGATAGAGAATACTCTATTCAAGAATCAGAGAGGAGGACGTATACTTGGAAAAGGCCGACTGATAAGTGAAGATTTCAGGTAATTACATCAATGTAAGACAAAGATTCCGAAATTAAATACTGGATTTAAAGCGTACTCAGTGGCAGATATACACTCAGATCACAATATAGCAGCGATGAAGATTAGGCTGAAGTTTAAGACATTAGTCAGGAAGAACCAATATGCAAAGAAGTGGGATATGGAAAGAATACGGAAGAGCGAGGTACTCTTTAAGTTCTCTATAGATACAGCAGCAAGGAATAGATCAGTAGGCAGTAGAGTCGATGAAGAATGGACATCTCTAAAACGGGAAGTCATAGAAGTTGCAAAGAAAAACATTGGTACAAAGAAGGAAACATGCGAAGAAACTATAGGTAACAGAAGATATACTTGAGTTGATCGCTGAAAGAAAGAAGTACAATAATAGTCGGGTAAATACAGGAAAACAGAAATACGAGGGTTGGAACCTAAATAGTGGCAACTATTTGTTCACAGCCAATACAAAAGGGTTACATGTTTGCACCTGTTACTGTCCCTCAGAGTAGTCACCAGCTTTGCGTAGAACCCGTTGCCAGCGATGTGGAAGGCGTAGTATACATTTAGCAGAGCCTGTTCTGTTGATGGTGCTATTGGAGCGGGCTACTGCCTGTCGAATCTCTGGAACAGTTCTCCTTCATCTTCGGAATCAAATCAAAGTCACAATGGCTTAAGTCCGGGGAGTATGGTGGATGGTACAGTACTTCCCAGTCCTATAGACCGAACAGAGCAGCCACAGCTTGCTCTGCATGCGACAGCGCTTTGTCGTGCAAAATGATGGGTGGGTTGCGCAGAAAGTGTCGCCGCTCCTTACGCAAAGCTGGTCGCAGGTGATGTTACAAAAACGAACAGTAATTCTGTGCATTGACGGTCTGCCTTGGAGGAATGTAATGCATTGGGATAACAGCATCACAGTCGTACACGAGAATCACCATAACTCTAGATCGCTCCATTCGCGCCATTAACAGAACAGGCTCTGCTAACGGTATGGTACGCCTTCCACATCGCTGGCAAGGGGTTCTACACAATTCTGGTGGCTACCTTGAAGGACAGTAACAGGTGCAAACATGTAACTCTTTTGTATTGGTTGTGAATAAATAGTTGCCACTATTTAAGTTCCAACCCTCGTACAAGGTGCTGAGGAACGAAATAAATAGGAAGTGCAGGCATGGTAAGACGAAATAGCTGCATAAAAAATGTGAAGAAACCGAAAAACAAATGGATGACGAAAGGACTAACTCAGCATATAGGAAAGTCACAACAACCTTCGGTGAAATTAAAAGCAAAGGTGGTAACATTTGATAGACGAAGATACGGGAATCGATTTAGAGGAGATAGGGGGTCAAGTATTGGAATCAAAATTTAAGAGAGCTATGGAGTACTTAAGAACGGATATGGCAGAAGCGAGAGATAACATTTCATCTGAATTTCTAACGTCCCTGGGAGAAGCAAAAAAGGAAAAAAAAAAGATTTTTCACGTTGGTGTGTAGAATGTATGAGTCTGTCGACATACCATCTGACTTCGGAAATATCATCTTAACAATTCCGAAGGCTGTAATAGTAGACAGGTGCGAGGTTTAGCCCACATTCAGCTTAATAGCTCATGCATCCAATTTGTTGACAAGGAAACATACAGAAGAATGGAAAAGAAGGTTGAGGATGTGTTAGACGACAATTTGTTTCGCTTTAGGAAAGGTAAAGGCAAGGTTCAAGTGGCTCTAAACACTATGGGATTTAACGGTTCCGGACTTAATCGCCTAGAACCGCTCGGCCACAAGGCAAGGGCAGCAGAGAGGCGTTTCTGATGTTGCGACTGAGACACGTTCACAGGATTTGTTGACCTGGGAACAGCGTTAGACAATATAAAATAGTGGAAGGTTTTATCATTTCTGAGAAAAATTGGGGTAAGGTATAGGAAGAGACGGGTAATATAAAGTATGTACAAGAGACAAGAAGGGATAATAAGAATGGACGACCAAGAAGTAAGTGCTCGATTATAAAGGGTGTGCCGGCCGGAGTGACCGAGCGGTTAACGGCGCTATAGTCTGGAACCGCACGACCGCTACGGTCGCAGGTTCGAATCCTGCCTCGGGCATGGATGTGTGTGATGTCCTTAGGTTAGTTAGGTTTAAGTAGTTCTAAGTTCTAGGGGACTTATGACCACAGCAGTTGAGTCCCATAGTGCTCAGAGCCATTTTTTATAAAGGGTGTGAGACAGGGATGTAGTTTACTGTTCAATGTGAACATCGAGAAAGGGATGATGGAAATAAAATAAAATTTATGGAGTGGAATGAAAATTCAAGATGAAAGGATATCAATGGTACGATTCGATGATGACATTGCCATCCTGAATGGAAGTGAAGAAGAATTTCAGGATACGCTGAAAGGAAGAACTGTGTAATGAGCACAGAAAATGGATTGTGAGTAAATCCAAAGAATAAGAAAGTAATGAGGAGTAGTAGAAATAAGATGAGCTAGAAACTTAACATCCAACTTCATGGTCACAAAGTAGATGAAGTTAAAGAATTATGCTGCATACGCAGCAAAATTGATGTGTTGGCAGAAGAGCCAACACTGTGTTGCTAGAGGAGGCCGAAATGCACGCGTTTAATTACACGCTGATTGGCGTGAGGTCTGGAACAGTTGAGGGAATTAATAGTAGCAAATAAAATACGAAGATCTTGGAATACTTAACTTTAATCCATAATCGGTGTACATCGCTCTTGTACAGATATAATCTCCATCTCAATATACACTGGTAATGGCGCCTTGCTAGGTCGTAGCAAATGACGTAGCTGAAGGCTATGCTAACTATCGTCTCGGCAAATGAGAGCGTATTTGTCAGTGAACCATTGCTACGAACGTCGGCTGTACAACTGGGGCGATTGCTAGGACGTCTCTCTAGACCTGCCGTGTGGTGGCGCTCGGTCTGCTATCACTGACAGTGGCGACACGCGGGTCCGACATATACTAATGGACCGCGGCCGATTTAAAGGCTACCACCTAGCAAGTGTGGTGTCTGGCGGTGACACCACAAAAATAACCAAAGACAGACGGACGAAGGAGTTATCAAAAGCGGAGTAGCACTGGCAAAAAGGGCATTCCTGGCCAAGAGATGTCTACTAATATCGAACATAGGCCTTAATTTCAGGAAGAAATTTCTTACAATGTACGTTTGGAGCACATCAGTGGGAAAACAGGAACAGAAGAGAATCGAAGTATTTGACTTGTGGTGCTACAGACGAATGTTGAGAATTTGGTGGACTGCTAAGTTAAGGAATAAACATCTGTTAAGACATTAGGGAATGAATTCCATGATACTAGAGGGAGCTGAAGAGGGCAAAAATTGTAGAGGAAGACAGAGATTGAAATACATCCAGGAAATAATTGCGGACATAGTCAGAAAGAAGACTGATAACTCAAAAAAAAAAAAAAAAAAAAAAAAAAGAGGTAGAGAGAGAGAGAGAGAGAGAGACAGACCTACCAGGTTAATCTGTGCACTGTGTGAACGGCTGTGCCAAGGTCACTTAGTAGCAGCGCATCTGCCTAGTAAGCGGAAGACACGGGTTCGATTCTCGGCTTTGGTACGAATTTCCTCTGGCTACTTCTCCCTATATGCATTAAATCATGTTTTTATGAGACAATCAAAGCCTCAGAAAATGTGTCCTTTCATTTGTACTGCAAGATTCTCTTGCTGCCGCATTTTCTGTCCATACACGCTGTGGATTTCCTGAGGATGATGTTACTTGCTATGGCTCCATAGTGTAAAGCTCGCAAAATGACGTATTCGGTGCTGTAGTACTGCGTGGTCTGTGCTTCTTCATTACGTCTTGGATTGATGGGGTAAAGCATTACGAGCGACGCTCTGGCTTCTGGAACACAGCACTCCTGCCGTAGATACCCGTTGTGAGACACAGTGTGATCCATACCAGATTCCCTGTCGCCTGCACCAAGTGATAGCTTTAAAAATGATATATGCACCTGGGGATAAAATCTGATGTTCAACAGTGTTACCCCCGTCACGAAATGCGTCCAGAATTTTACTTTGATGTGTCCAGAACAACTATAGGTTACTTAAATTACACTGAAACTACCTTATGTAGTGCAATCCTGGTTGATATCCAACGTGAGTGAGTCATGTTATGTGTTCCCAATTATTTCTAGCTTTTTTATGCAATACAGTTAATATTCAACGCGTTCTACTTGTGTAATTCTATTTCAGGTACTGGTAAATTTTAGTTACTGTTTCTGAGCTACAGCGTCAAGCTGTTCTATGGGGATCTGGCACGATGTTAGGTCCGGATGACTAGCAGCTTATGCCTCAAACATAGGTATACAAATTACTGTACGTAACACGGATATACCACGAATGGAAAAATTTATGGTGATGGTCGCCAGACGTTGTTTGTAATGTAAATGTCGGATATCTTTCAACATCTTTTAAGAGGTAGTAAGCCCCTTAACCCATGCAGTCGAGTGTACTAGTTTCGGATTCAAGTTTCGTTACGAAAGGTTAGGTTTTAGGTAGGTAGAATATTCAATCATTTTTCTGAGTAGTACAGCACTGGTCGCGATAAGTTAATCATATTCGTGTCGGTAATTTTTACAGGTAGCAGAATAGTTATCCCACCTATATGACAAGTCGTGCCATTCATCAAGATATTAATGTTCTGAAGTTCCAATCTTCCCATGCATATGGGAGTCCCATCTTCGTAAGAGTTAATGATTATGGTCTGTAGTGTACAGATTGAGTAAAGCCAATGGGTACCGACTTCCTGAAAGTGTGGCTGAGGTTCCAGCACATCGATGCTGTGTTGCATCAAACAAATTCACCTCTTTGCAGCTAAACTTCGAATAACTGTCGGTCTGTGCTAATTATTCGAGTGAGACAAACGGTAACGTTCTCTACTCTACAGCCTCGCGACTATACATCATTAGAGAGTGTGCCTACCATCTGCCGTGTACTGCATGATGTACTGCTTCTAACACTACTGCCCCTCGAAGTCTACGTTAATACTATCCACCAGCATACATAATAGTCTAGCAACAGTCATCTTTTCATCCAGTGCACTTAATCGTTTCTGAATCTTGGGCAGGTTGACATTTTATGTTGCTACTATAATAAGTAAGTTTTCGAGCTGTCTCCGTATTACTCTTATATTGCTCCACACATTCTGCTCCAGATTCGTGGATTGTGTGGTATGCCAGTTTACTGGAATCTCAATGCTCCAAACTATGTCCTGCATCTGACCTAGTTTTTTAACGATCCCCTTCCTCCTTTGATCCATCTCTTTTCCCTCCATACCATTCATTGCCGCATTACATCTGTGGTTTGGAACAACTGTGCTCTTAGCTCCTCATAAGATATTTATGATTCAAGACACTCATCAAAAACTTTTTCATGAAATGGCCTATTTCAGTGTCTCCTCATGTAACTCTCGAATCTGTCTTACGGCATGCGGATCTCGTTCTTTACTTTCCATACCTCGAAAGTTAGTCCCAATTTTCGCTAACAGAACGACTGGTTACTTGAAAATATAAAAAAAAAGTCTACAGTGTTCAACAGCTACTTCAGGCCTGCATCTCCTACTATTTTCCTTTGATGACGAACTGTAACGTCAAGACTGATTACTCTATGGGAATGTCGTGCCATTACCCAAACCAAAGGAAAGGAACTTCCATCACTTCCTTCCACATTGAAAAAGGAGTGTTCACATAATAACATTAATGAAGGAATGACTTTTACAAATGGCAGGCTAGTGTCAACCGCTAGTATACTTGTAGTAGAACAAAAAAACTAACACATTAAAGGAAATGCGCTGCAACGAATGAAGATACATTAAAAATAAAAATTATCATTCACCAGCAGATAGATGTTCTCATTCTAGAGCTTGATAATACTTAATGAAAACTTTAGTGCCGGGCCTAGGATTTGAACCCATTCACGCGCAATATGAGGAGATGTTGAGGAATCTGCAGTTTTGAACAAACAACAAATTGTAGTCGAGTTGTATAAGAAAGGTTACTGGTGACTGACTTTATTGTGGTTCAACCTAAGACTACTTGGTAGAGAAGGAATAACATGTTTAATGTGAATTTCAGACCACAAAGCCATTATACCTTCTTCACTTGGCGTAGTCAGAAGAGACTAGAATCTGTCTCTCCCTATCAAAAATCATAGGCAGAAGTGGGAATTGAACCCAGACCATGAGTATATGAATCCATCAGCAATCCAACAGACCACCAAATCCTCTTTGCAGTGGCTCATTTAACTATTGTAACGCTGTTGTGCCACACTGGATGAGAATTTTGACACACAGGCTCCCTGTAGTGGTTTGCAGCATGTTCAGTACATTCATTTACTTGATTGACCGAATCGTCATGAACTAGCTGCCTCGGCTACCCAGTGAATACATTTGACTCTATTTTGTAATTACCGAAATAAAATCACGTAACTGCCGCCTACACAGAACTGCCAACAGTGTAGGATGCAGAAATTTGAATAGGAAGGGTTCCTTTCCACTTGAGCTACTCTATTGCGCGATCTGTTTGTTGAAAACATCATGCTGTGAAAAGGAAAAGCTGTAACTGTCTGTCTCTCAGAATCTACATCCGGCCATATGCATTATCTCACAACACTGTGGAATGCGTAAGTTCTAGAGGAATTGTTGACTTCTGGAGCGGCTGTAGCTATGGTTCAGCTTGTAGTGTAATGGTAAGTGTAGTGCACTGTTGACGAAACGTCGTGAGTTCAAATACATTCACTGCTACATTTTTTAAACGCAATTCTGCTGTCTGATGAAGTTATCATCTATTGGAACTTTTAACATAATTCCCTTAACTTCTCAACCCAAAATAGTCGCATGTGAAAAAAGGGCCAACTACTGCGACATTTTGTTCTTTTCAGGTTTAAAAGACGGCCAGGCAGCAGATGCATCTCGAAACTTTTGTATTATGTATGGGGAGAGCGCATCGTGCCAAAATACGTCACAAAAGTATTTTCTACATTAGCTGTCGTGTGGTAGTGGCATTTTATTCTTCTTCAAACCTTGTTTGACAGCTTTAACTCAGAACAAATTTTCTACATGCATGTAATAAATAAACTGCAAGTGCACTGTCAGACTGTTATAGATAACATAACAGAATTTGCATATATCGTTGATGATTAATTTCTCTCTCATGTTTACTATTCTTTAAACAACACTAAAAGGAACCCTACGAAAATTGTACACTGTATTATAAGAAATGAAATAAAACTACCCACGATAACCTTACGACGAAAGTCAGTTTTAATAAAGCTGAGTATCTGTACACAAGCGTGCCTCTATCGAACCGAATTAGGAAAATGATACTCACCTAGATTTCGATTAGGTCTGTGTTTAATTGATAGGCTGTGTCATACTCAAGAGGTATGCAAATGTAGCATTTCATAAATGAAGTTATGTATTCCTAGAAACCCAAAATTTGCTTGTCAGCAACGGAAAGAGACATTACCTGTTGTGCAGCATTGTAAGTTTTTACCATTGCACTAAGAGCCGTAAGTATTTTCTTGCGTTTTCCTTATCGATGTTTGATCTGACTGCTTGTAGCTCTTTCTCAGAAGGGATAAAAACGTCATAGTCAGCGAGACTGGAACCGCGAACCAGAACAGACGCTTTTCTACAGGTCAGCATGTTATCACAGAGCGAGCGAAGAGGTATGGGGCTGGGTTTCCTATTACAAGGCCAATAGTGACTAGAACTCGTATATCGCTATTTAAAGGACAAGATTAGCTGCGATTTCCACGTGCAACTACTTTCCTGGGCTGAAAACCGTAAATTTACAATCTTTTGTTACACCTCAAACGATAATAACTAAGATTATTGAATGGAAATGACAGGAAAAACCAAGTGAACTTTGAGGCTTAATTCCGTGCACACCAGGAAGTAACTCGTCGATCACAGAGTTGCCAAACATACCTTGCCTTGTTGCCAAATTTCAGTTACCGTACCAGCAGGAAGAAGACGAACCGATGTGTTACTACAGACTGTTGGGAAGTGACCATAGCTGGCATCTCAAAGGCGCCGCCGGCACGGCTTGGAATACGTAACGCGTCTGATTCGCATTTCTGTAACTAGGTTTGGGAACTGGAGCGTAGTTACTAATAATAATCAGAACTGACTGTAAATTAAGCATCACAGATCAGTAAGTCTAATAGTTGTTTTTATATTTCTTTCGTAAGAGTACTCAAAACTAAGAAACTCGTTCATGGACGTTTTCGTGCCTGGCCGATAGTCGTGTTCTTTTTTCCATTTCCAGGAATATATATATATATATATATATATATATATATATATATATATATATATATATATATATATATATATATATATATACTCCTGGAAATGGAAAAAAGAACACATTGACACCGGTGTGTCAGACCCACCATACTTGCTCCGGACACTGCAAGAGGGCTGTACAAGCAATGATCACACGCACGGCACAGCGGACACACCAGGAACCGCGGTGTTGGCCGTCGAATGGCGCTAGCTGCGCAGCATTTGTGCACCACCGCCGTCAGTGTCAGCCAGTTTGCCGTGGCATACGGAGCTCCATCGCAGTCTTTAACACTGGTAGCATGCCGCGACAGCGTGGACGTGAACCGTATGTGCAGTTGACGGACTTTGAGCGAGGGCGTATAGTGGGCATGCGGGAGGCCGGGTGGACGTACCGCCGAATTGCTCAACACGTGGGGCGTGAGGTCTCCACAGTACATCGATGTTGTCGCCAGTGGTCGGCGGAAGGTGCACGAGCCCGTCGACCTGGGACCGGACCGCAGCGACGCACGGATGCACGCCAAGACCGTAGGATCCTACGCAGCGCCGTAGGGGACCGCCCCGCCACTTCCCAGCAAATTAGGGACACTGTTGCTCCTGGGGTATCGGCGAGGACCATTCGCAACCGTCTCCATGAAGCTGGGCTACGGTCCCGCACACCGTTAGGCCGTCTTCCGCTCACGCCCCAACATCGTGCAGCCCGCCTCCAGTGGTGTCGCGACAGGCGTGAATGGAGGGACGAATGGAGACGTTTCGTCTTCAGCGATGAGAGTCGCTTCTGCCTTGGTGCCAATGATGGTCGTATGCGTGTTTGGCGCCGTGCAGGTGAGCGCCACAATCAGGACTGCATACGACCGAGGCACACAGGGCCAACACCCGGCATCGTGGTGTGGGGAGCGATCTCCTACACTGGCCGTACACCACTGGTGATCGTCGAGGGGACACTGAATAGTGCACGGTACATCCAACCCGTCATCGAACCAATCGTTCTACCATTCCTAGACCGGCAAGGGAACTTGCTGTTCCAACAGGACAATGCACGTCCGCATGTATCCCGTGCCACCCAACGTGCTCTAGAAGGTGTAAGTCAACTACCCTGGCCAGCAAGATCTCCGGATCTGTCCCCCATTGAGCATGTTTGGGACTGGATGAAGCGTCGTCTCACGCGGTCTGCACATCCAGCACGAACGCTGGTCCAACTGAGGCGCCAGGTGGAAATGGCATGGCAAGCCGTTCCACAGGACTACATCCAGCATCTCTACGATCGTCTCCATGGGAGAATAGCAGCCTGCATTGCTGCGAAAGGTGGATATACACTGTACTAGTGCCGACATTGTGCGTGCTCTGTTGCCTGTGTCTATGTGCCTGTGGTTCTGTTAGTGTGATCATGTGATGTATCTGACCCCAGGAATGTGTCAATAAAGTTTCCCCTTCCTGGGACAATGAATTCACGGTGTTCTTATTTCAATTTCCAGGAGTATATATATATATATATATATATATATATATATATATATATATATATATGTCCACGAACCTACTACGGTGTCGTAGCAGGCGGAGAGGTGATACTCCGACGTGGCGCGTCCCAGGTGGCGGATAGGGGGGTCCTCACCGGCTTGCCGGCGGACTTGAGCGAAATAAAATAGCTCTCGCGGACCAAACACACAACATCAAGATATCCATTAGTGTCTGTTCTGGTATCCAGCGACTAGTGGTCTGCGTCTGTTTACCTAGTTGGTGCGGCAGTGAAATATGGCTTCATCTCAACAATCAAGTCTGCAGTTACCGTGATCTTGTTAAAGGTCACCACAACCAACTTGAACTTGAAGTAATCATGATGGAACAAATGGAAAGAAATCCGCTACCCCAGGCCCCAGTCAACGGACTGGACTTTCCTGGTCATCGGATTCTGGGGGACCAGGAACATCATGAGGAGAAGAGTCGGAGCTTCTCAAAACCTCTTCGCAAGCACTACCTTGGCACTCTCAATGCAAACACTCTGTTCAAACTTGGAAAACTAAAACAACTGACAGACATGCTAGATAAATTTCACATCAAAATTCTTGCCATTCAAGAGACGCGCTTCGTAGATGAAAACCATTTCGACACAGAACATTACAGGATTTACAAAGGTAAACCTGCGGTCAGAAGAGGAACACCATTATTGTTTGGTACAGGGTTTGCAGTACACAAATCAGTCATGGATAACATCATAGACTTCAATTCAATATCAGAACGTATCTCGACACTGTCCTTCAAATCAGGTAATAAAGCATACACAATTATCAACGCACATGCACCTACAAATGACCATAACAGAAAGAAGCCACAAGAAATTGAAGACTTCTGGGAAGACATGGAGGAAGTAACTAACAACGTACCAGAAAGACATGTGAAAATTTTAATGGGTGATTTCAATGCGCAGCTTGGTAAGGAGAGAAAATTCAGAGAAATAACAGGCCCATACTCAGCACATATTCGCACGAACAGAAATGGGGAACACCTCATAAAATATTGTCAAAACTTTAACCTCAAAATCATGTCAACACAATTTCAAAAACCAAGACGAAAACTTACAACATGGAAAGCACCCAACACAGTGTGGGGAGAATTTCAGATTGATCATGTGGCCATATCCAAGAAAAATTCGCGGGAAATTCTAAATGTCAGAACACGTAAAGAGTCTTCGAGTCTGATCATTATTTGCTACAAGTTAAGATTAGGCCAATCCCAAGACTGAAACAGACAGCGCAAAACAAAATAGTCAAACCTGATCCGGAATACTTAAAGATAAACAGGGATAAAATCGTTGAAGAAATTAATAGGCATTCAATAGACACATGGACAGATCTGGCGAAGGCAGTTCAGAAGACTATGTGCTGGGGACAACCACCTAGAAAACGCAAACATAGGTGGTGGAACGCAAATTGTGATGAAGCCATTGAGAGAAGAAAGCAAGCATGGGACAAGTTCAGTAGCTACAGAAATTCAGAAACATGGAAAGAATTTCACGAAGTTCAGAAACTAGCATCGAAGGAAATCAGAAGGGAAAAACGAGCATATGACAATAACAGACTAAAAGAAATTGAGGAAGATTTCAAAAGAAATAACACAAGAAATTTTTACAGAACTTTCAAAGAAAATATTAAGGGCTATCAACCCCCTAGCCTCTGCTTCCGAAGAACAGATGGATCCCTGGAAACAAACACAAAAGAAAACTGTAAAATTCTCAAACATTACTTTGATAAACTTCTTAATTGCAAAAAACCTACAGGAAAATTAACATTCCAAAAGACCACATCTAATGCCGATTCTGATCCACCCACAATGGAAGAGATAGAGGAAATCATAAAACAAATGAAAAATAACAGAGCTGCCGGAGAAGATGGTATTATCGCCGAGATCTGGAAACTCCAAGATGAAAACATCACCAAAAAAATCCATAAGATTATCTCCGAAATTTGGATCACAGAGAAAGTGCCAAAGGAATGGAAATGTGCATTGATCCATCCGTTACATAAAAAGGGTGATAAGTCAGATCCAAACAATTACAGAGGCATTTCGCTAGTACCAGTTACATACAAAATTTTCTCTAAGGTGCTATTAAACAGACTAGAACCACAAGCAGATCTGCAAATTGGGGAATACCAGGCGGGCTTCAGAAAAGGGAGATCATGCATCGAACAGATCTGGAACTTGAGAACACTTTTGAAAGTCAGACAGGCAAGAAACACTGTAGTTACCTTTGTGGACTTTAAAAAAGCATATGATTCCATAGACAGACAGACACTCTTTGACGTACTGGAAGAATATGGTATCGACAGAAAAACCAGGACACTTATACAACAGACGCTTACAGACACTACCTCCAAGATTAAGTTCATGGGAGAAATTTCGGAACCCTTCCACATACACACAGGTGTCCGACAAGGAGACAGGCTCTCACCAATCCTGTTCAACATGGTGTTAGACAAAATTATCAAGCAGTGGGAGGAACAAGTTAAAGGAATACAGCTGGGAAGAACACGTGAAACCAAAACAATCATAAAATGTCTGGCATTTGCAGATGATATAGCCATACTCAGCAATAATACACAAGAGGCAAAGGAAGCACTGGAATGCTTGCATGAAATAGCTGCCAAAACAGGTCTGCAGGTATCTTACGAGAAGACACAATATATGGAACGACAGACCAACAACGTACACACCATGCATACTGTATATGGATCCGTAGAAAGAGTCGAAAAATTTAAGTATTTAGGGGAGTACATACAAATGGGAGGATCAAACAAGGCGGCTAACATGGAACGAACGAAGAAACTCCAGAAGGCATACAAACTCACATGGTCACATTATAATAAGAAAAGCATATCGAGGCAGGCCAAACTTAGGCACTACAAAACAGTTGTATTACCAGAAGCATTGTACGCGTCAGAAACAACCACAATTGGAGCATCAGGCATCATAGACACAGAAAAAATAGAACGCAAAATTCTCAGAAAAATATTTGGACCAATTCACAGAGATGGTATATGGATGAAGCGACGTACCAAAGAGCTGTACCAGCACACTGACAGACTAACAGACGCGATCAGAAAACGCAGATTAACTTTCTATGGGCACATACAGAGAATGGACAACAACCGACTTACAAAGAAAATTTTTGATGTAGTAAACAGCTCAAGCAAGAAAACCAATTGGTATCATGAAATAGACGAAGACTTAAGGCAGATAGGGATCAACAGGCAAATGATAGGAGACAGGAAATACTTCAGAAACAAAGTTAGGAGTGCAAAATTTATTGTAAAGGAGAGAAAGAAGACAGGAACATTATGGACAGAGCAAAGGAAACAGGAGCACGGCCAAAGGATGAAGAGATTTTGGGAAGAGAAGAGGAAGAGAGGAAAGAAGTGAAAATTGTGTCATCATGTGATTTTCGAGTTCAAACACTGTCCATAAGGGCAAAAATGAAATGAATATATATATATATATATATATATATATATATATATATATATATATATGTGTGTGTGTGTGTGTGTGTGTGTGTGTGTGTGCATGAGAGAGAAGCAGAGAGAGAGAGAGAGAGAGAGAGATAAATAAATATAAAAAAAATGAGAGAGAGAGTAAATAATTGTTGTAAAGAAATTGCATCATGGTATATAAACAAATATTTCATTAAAATATCACATTCCACATCATTACGAAATGTCGTATTCATGATCTATGGAACAAATACTAATCTAATCTAATAATATTGCTGACTAGCCATGAAGAGTCATGAGTTACCGAAATTTTCGCCAATATCAGTAACCAAATATAAGCCTGAAAATAAAAGACCAGAGTTTTTGTAATAAACCGGGACTCCTATCAAGACCCTTTCGTCTCTGTTAACTAACCACGAAAGATGTCTGATATACCTCCATTCAGAAGTAACAATATGTGCATGCATTTAAAGATGAAGCGCATGATGTGAAGTTCTGTGACGGAGATACGAACCCAACACGTAATCGGATTGTTAACTAAGTAAAATCAAATGTTATGTATCGGTTTTTCCTACCAGCTATTAGATGTTTGAATCTAAAATAAGGACAGAAATTTTTGTGCCTGAGCGACAATCGAACCGCACACCTACCGTCCTTCTTTATAATCCACGAATATAGCTTAAGTATGAATTGCCTACTCACCAACAGTAAGATGTGTGCGTGGTTGACCCGAAATAACGACACCTATTGCGAATGTTCGCAACACATGAACAGACATTAAAAATGCAAGTTAATTTTCACTAGCTGGCCGGTGTGCACGTGATAGGGCTTGAAATGAAATTATGAATATTTTTGTACAGGGTCAGTATTCGGGCCCACATACTTGCCTTTGGAGGAGACCTAGAGAAGATTGCAGTCTTGGGAAAAGGAATGAAATGACTGAACTATACAGTTCCAAGAGATTCAGATCCTCAAGAGAGAAGATACGAATTCAAATCACAGTCCAGCACCAAATTTTTCAACGTCTGTAGTTCAATCAAGTACAAGTGAAATAAGAGCCCTGTTCCTCTAAATGGCTATCGGTTCATCAAATAAAATAAAATTTTCTAATGTAAGTAAGTTTACTGGCGACAGTATTTCTTTTACCATGTCTTCCACCTATGTCATTTCCCAACGTAAACCGGCTCTGCCCAGTTGGTAACGAAGGTACGTGATGTTTAATGCGGATTCTGAATTACAATGTCTTTCTCTTGAGGTTACCAGAGGTAAAGTAAATCTGTTTGTGCCTCTTAAAAGTAAATGCTTGAACCCACGCATTGCACCTGTGATAGTTCGATCCACCAGACTATTGTGGCCACATTTTCCAGCCCCTGGAGTGTGCTGTAACGGATCATATGGTTAGCTTACAAAATTAATCACGGTGGAAAAAATGCGAGTCTATTAAATGGTTAAGTAGAAGCAGGCTTCTGACGCGGATAACGTGCTAAACTCATGTCAGCACGATGTAAAGTCTCTTCTAGGCATCATATCCTCTATGTGAAGCCATTTTGAAATTTTCACTAATTCAGCAAATTTCTTAGTTCGAGAAAATCCACTGTGAAGTGTGAGGTTGCCGGATAATTCGATTATTACCGTCATTATTACTATCATTTTCTTCATACCGCTGCTGGAACACGTGTGCTTGACCATCATTCAATACCTTTTGGTCATTATAGAAGTAGTTACCCAAGAACAGATTCTTTCCCCGTCTACAGAATTCTTTTCATGTTAATATCAAACATCAACAATTACTCGTAGATTACATTAAAACTGAAGTAAGTGATGAAGACGTCACTTGAACGCGCTGTCTTTCTTCATTTACTTGCGCCTAGAAATGGCTGTCGGATACTGCCAAACCCAAAGCCAAGGGAACTTACTGCCTTCCGATATATGTCGCTGACAGTTCTTGCATAGGGTTTGGTCGACGTGACGTGTTCGCAATATTAATTCAAATTTAATATTCGGTACTGTAATGTGGGAAAGTATTTCACAGTTGCAAAACCCGCATCCGACCATAAATTCTAGCTGAGAGTGACACCAGTTTAAGTAACCTCATGTAGCGAAGACTGTATGCCAGTGTTCTTTCTTACCGAAAATACGCAGTTAACCCATTGGGCTCCATAAGTACACTATAACAGTAATTTCTGTGTGTATGCGATGCATACGGATTGTAGAATTTAGAGGTGTTTTCCATTCCACTTTGTTTACCATATGTCTGATCTAAACGGGCCCTTTATCATTACAGTCCCTGGGCAGTGCAACATTATACTGACAACAGTAATGTGCTTTTACTGACAACCTCACTGTTCGTTTTTCCTGATTTTGTAATCATTTAAATAAAGCAACATGACCTTCAAGTGTACGTTTTTTCTCATTAGACGCATAATGGCAATGAAGATTGAGGCATCAAAGAGAGAGCAAGAAAAATGTTCAAATGTGTGTGAAATCTTATGGGACTTAACTGCTGTGGTCATCAGTCCCTAAGCTTACACACTACTTAACCTAAATTATCCTCAGGACAAACACATACACCCAGGCCGAGGGAGGACTCGAACCCCCGCCGGGACCAGCCGCACAGAAAGAGAGACCATTTATGTTGTTTAATTTTTATCCTTTTCTGTTTATGCCAACTTGGAGGCACTACATTCAATTCAGTTCTCTTTACTTTTGTGCAGGGACGCGCATGTGTTACCGCAGGCACAAACAAGAGATCCTTAATTTTAATGCCAAGCAGAAGCCAGAGTGATAAATGCTTCTAGAACTTACGCATTCCACAGTGTTGTGAGATAATGCATACGGCCGGATGTAGACTTCTGAGATACAGACAGTTACAGCTTTTCTTTTGCACTGCACACCGTTTTCAAAAAAAAGATAGCGCAATAGAGTAGCTCAAGTGTAAAGGAACACTTCCTATTTAAATTTCTGCATCCTACACTGTTGTCAGTTCTGTGTAGGTGGAAGTTACGTGATTTTATTTCGGTGATTACAAATTAGAGTCGAATGTATGCACTGGGTAGCCGAGGCAGCTAGTTCATGACGATTCGGTCAACCATGTAAATGAATGTACTGAACATGCTGCAAACCACTACAGGGAGCCTGTGTGTCCAAATTGTCATCCAGTGTGGCGCAACGGCGTTACAATAGAATAATGAGCCAGTGTTAAGAGGATTTGGTGGTCTGTCGGGTTGCTGATAAATTCATATGCTCGTGGTCTGGGTTCAAATCCAACCTCTGCCGATGATTTTTGATACGGAGAGACAGATTCTTGTCTCTTCTGACTACGCCAAATGAAGAAGGTATAATGGCATTGTGGTCTGAAATTCACAAACATGATATTCCTTCTCTGCCAAGTAGACATAAGGTTGAACCACAATAAAGTCAGTCACCAGTAACCTTTCTTATACTAGTTATTTATTTCTAGTGACGAAACAAACGCTATGTAGGGTCACGGGACACTTATTCCATCTTATATTTGAGCTTCTGTGTGTCGATCAAATTGGTTCTGAACTGGGAATGCAACTCAGACCGGCCTTATCGCGGAATTTGATCCCTTCGTGACAATACCACTCGACTACAATTTGTTGTTTTTTCAAAACTGCAGGTTCCTCAACATCTCCACATGTTGCGCGTGAATGGGTTCAAATCCTAGCCCGGCACTAAAGTTTTCGTTATGTATTATCAAGCTCTAGCATGAGAACATCTATCTGCTGGTGGATAATAATTTCGATTTTTAATGTGTCTTCATTCGTTGTCAACACTAACGATATCTGACGTTTTTTACTCCCAGTGAGACACAGAACTATTTGCGAGATCACTGTAAGTTCAAGGTTGGTATTCCGAGCTGCTGGTGGAGAAAAATTCGGTAGCTGACGTCTCTTTTTGTGCAGTCAGGAACGATATGAGTGGGGTTCGATTACCAGTCAGCACTGAACTCTTCGTCATATTATTTCTAGTTCAAACATGCTCACATGTCGCTTCTGGTGTAACAAACCCATATTTAACGTTCGTTTTCACTAGAAGGTAACAGCGATAGGTGCCGGGTTGGAGACCTGGGAAGGAAAAAATTAATGTTTCGTCTCGTCATTTCAGTTAAAACATCTTGCTACTGCCGAGAAAATCCGATATGCCTCAGTTGATTGTGCTTCGATAACAAACCGATTAGGTTCTGGGTTCGAATCCCTGTCCAGCACAAAGCCTTACCTCACGAACCTCATGACATTTCAAGTAAGTTACTTGTGAAGAAGCAATATTTAACAACTCTCGTAGTTCGTAAACAGGGATAATAGATGCTGGGTAGGAATTCGCGTCCGCTAAAAATATTTACATTATGTAATTTAAAGTTGATGTTTCCTAGCTGATGCTGTCTAAAATCGAGGTATATCACTCTCTGAATGCCTAGTCAGGAATGACTGTTAGTTTCCGTCAGTCATGAAATCTGCTTCGTCTGCATGACTTGGGTTTGAATCCCTGTGAAGAACGAGACGGTTCGTCGTGTTCTTAGAAGTTCATACGTATTCTCAAATAGCAGCTCTTGAAAAACATAAGTTTTTAATGTCATTTTGTGTTAAATAAAAGTACGGTGTGTTACTTTGAAGAGGAAATCATGAATACGACGAACTTACTACGTGCATTACCTATCTGACGTAATAATGAGAGTGGTAACATTTCAGGTATGTCATTTATTGTAATATATGTGAGCTTATAAGCTTTAAGGACAATTTTATCTGTGATAAGGTGTTCCCTGATATTTGTAGTATCGTGGTATTACTTATTACTTTACGTCTTGAGTTATTGCGATACAGAGCAGTGTTTTCTAGTGGTGATTTGTTGGAACCATTTTCAATAACGAAACGACTGTACAGAGGAGCGGTTATAGGACCTGCTAGACAGCTGCGTTATGAGGGTTGTATGCGAATCAGGCGAAAAGCAATTCAGGTCGTTCGGATACTTTTGAGCACGACTGCACATTGTGAATAGCAACAGTCGTACGACACTCCCCCGTGGCACACCTGAAATCACTCTTACTTTGGAAGACTTCTCTCCATTGAGAATGACATGCTGCGTTCTGTTATCTAGGAACTCTTCAATCCAATCACACAAGTGGTCTGATAGTCTACATGCTCTTACTTTGTTCATTAGACGTCTGTGGGGAACTCTATCGAATGCCTTGCGGAAGTCAAGAAACACGGCATCTACATGGGAACCCGTGTCTATGGCCCTCTGAGTCTCGTGGACGAATAGCGCGAGCTGGGTTTCACACGATCGTCTTTTTGGAAACCGATGCTGATTCATAAAGAGTAGTTTTCTAGTCTCCAGAAAAGTCATTATACTCGAACATAATACGTATTCCAAAATTCTACAACTGATCGACGTTAGAGATATAGGTCTATAGTTCTGCACATCTGTTCGACGTCCCTTCTTGAAAACGGGGATGACCTGTGTCCTTTTCCAATTCTTTGGAACGCTACGCTCTTCTAGAGACCTACGGCACACTGCTGCGAGAAGGGGGGCAATTTCCTTCGTGTACTCTGTGTAGACATGGGACATGGATTGTGCACACAACATTTCCATCGTCTTGCTCTAAGTGACACAAGCATATGTACATTCTGAGGACGTCCTCGACCACTGTACCCCATTCTTGTTAACTCCTTACGCACAGTCACTGTGCTAACTGGAGTGCTGGTAGAACTTCGGAACTCACAATTGATTCCTTCCGCTGATTTCACGCGATTTCTAACAGCCACCCTCTGCAATGCTTGACGGTCCCTCTCCACCAAGTCAAAGTCTGACCGAGCTTGGTTTAACTGTGATTGTCTCTTCGCCTTTCCACTTCACAAGCACCAGCTGTCGACTTGAACAATTTTAGAAAAGTGAAAATGTCGCTGATGGATTTGTTCTTCAGGTGGCATCCAATGGAAGAAGGGAGCGGTTTAGGTTTCAAGTACTTCCTCGGATTTCTGAGGTAGGGAGGATTGGAACGGAGTCAGCTCGCAGTCGTCAGGCACAAAGAGTAGCTGTTTGAGTAAACAAGAATCGGCATCATCATGAGTGATATCTAGCGGCAAAATTTCACTGAGGGACTGACGAGTTGCTGATCACATGCCCCCACCATCACAGATCACTGTGCAGGCAACAGTAGCGGACCGCGTCAAACCAGTCACAAGACACATGTCCAAAAATAAAAACGAGACAACGACAGTGGGTTCAGTGTACAGGAGAAATTACGACTTTCTGCTCAAGCAACAAATATATTTCTCCAAAAGATACACTAGAAACTGATGCATCTGCACAACGTGGCTACATCTCAGGAGTAGGACCTTAGTGGTCGGAAGAGAGCACAAGGAGGCGTGGTTATTTTTGTCAACAGTGCAGCCAACCCTGCCGATTTAACCTCTCTCCCTCACAAACTGCGTACAAGCCGTCGCTGTGTCAGTCCATGGGCAGCTTATGAGTTGTTAGCAATATATTTCATTCAGGCGCATGAAATTTTATACCTAGACTCCACATTTTATTCCGTTCAGAGATGATAAGGATATCACCTGACATTTGAGGAAACACTGAAGTTTCTAGAGACACTTGATTTTAATCGTACCAGGTTGCAACACCTTGGTGATTTGAAATGGCGGTTCCTGACATCAGTAACTAATTAAAACTGCATTATTTATGGTTCATTTGAAGTTATTTGAACATGTCTTCTCCAGCTGTACAGAATATTTCAGTGATCCTCAGCTGTTTCCTCGTTTATAATTTATGGATGTGAAATTTCCTCCTATTTAAAAATGATGGGTGTGGTGTGTCCGGTGGAATGTAGGTCACTGGGTGTTCTGGACAATGCCTTCAGCGAGTCGCTGTGTTAAGGCCAGTGATTGGCTGCTTCACTGCTTCAAGTTAGCCGGCAACTACCAATGAGGTAGCGACTCCGACACAATATCCACACCACTGCGACGTGTGCCCCAGTCTCAAACCTATCAAATAAAATACTTTAAGTAGTGCAGGTACTGGTCGTATAAGTAAGGAAAGACGTGAAGATGTGCAGTATCAGGAATGTTCCACTTATCAGTGGATGTGGTTATTGAGTGAATAACAGTAAGGAAGACAGGATGTAGTTTTACGTTTGTGGATCAGGTCGATGGTAAAGAACGCTTGTCGTCGAATCAGTGTGATATTGCGAAGAGGTAATACAGAGAGGGTAGTTGAATTTCTGTTTATTTTGAATGAACGGTAACACGTAAGAGCACAGGCAGAGGAATCAGTTAGGTTATAGCATAGCTGTAGTAACTGGAAGCGGCTTAAGTCTCATTTTGCCTGGCGAACGAATGAATTATTTCAACACGTAGTTAGAAATAACACTATACAGGAGGAAAAAGGGACCGGTGAGACAACTCAGTCATAAACCTGAACATCAGTATCTAACTTTATTGTAGATGCAGGATCAACAGGAGAGATGAGTACTAATGTTATGTTCAATTTATTACTTGGTATGATGTAAATAAATGAAAGCGAATTAGAAAAGCTAGTTAAATTACAAAGAAATTATAACACTAACAAACAAACAAATAAAATAAAAGCGTTTGAAGTCGAGCTTAAAACTGAAATGAAGGCATGTAAGTGCAAACTAGAAAAAGAGTTGAAACATGAAATGAAACAGGTCAGGTAACAATAAGGTGAGTTCAAACATGTATTGAATGTAGGACAGAGCAAACTAGAAACTGAGATTCCCGCATCGTGAGCAGATCAAGCGAATTTCAAAAGTGTGCGTAAGTCCACACAAACACGAGACAGCAACCAAGACAAGGAACACTAAACATACCATGAAGAAAGTAATTATGAGACAGCAAAAAGGCAACAACTGAAATGAAAATTGCAGCTATTATTTTTTGTAATATTGTAAGAGATCATCTGTGGGCTGTACACGAAGCGGAATGAGCAGTGAATATGAGTACATATACGAGTGCTACCACAAGCAATGAGGTGGTGCTCGGGTCAGACAGCGAGGACAGCAGTAGTGACAAAGGCGAAAGTGACGTCATGCGCAGCGATGGAGCGAGTCACGCGAGCTGTGGGCAACTTGGCGGATATGCTGACAGACATCACACACAGCAACTTGACACAAATGACGAATTGTAGTGAGTTCGACAAACACGGCAACCCAATTACTCCTCATTGGGACGATGACTCATTAAATATTAGTACTTTAGAAAACACCAATACCGTAGAAATCAGCAATGAAGCAGACCGATCCTAGGAAAAAGAAGATTTTAAGTAGGGATATATTTTACTAATCAAGAAAGAGAAGAGAGAGAGAAGATGGATTTATCAGAAAGGAGAAAGAGAAGAAGAGGAAGAGGATGTAGCATAAATGGGGAATACAACAAAAGAAAGAGTGAAAACAGAAAACAAAGGTGGAAGATATCGTATATTAACAGAAGCAGAACCGATGGGCAGGATCGGAAAGACGAAGAAGGAGAGGATAATTAAATTAGCGTCTTTTATGGAATATGAGGAAAATATTGCTGCTGTCAGTGGAAGGGGAGTAGACAGTAATGCTTATGTTCCTGTTGGTTGTCATGAGTGCGAAAATCAGTCTGTAAGGTGAAGAGTCTCCAGTAGATGCAAGGGTAGTGGAATATGATGTGAATGTATGTAAATCAGACAGTGAAGGATGCGGAAGAGTACGAGTAGTTTTGAGGCAGAAAAAGATATCAGGAAATAGAAAGGAGTTGCAGTCAGGGTAGAGTTACGCAGGAGATGATAAAGTGAAGAGATTAGCAAAAGCAAAAATATACCCTTCTGAGGAATGAAGATATTCCTGAAGTACAGCATTCTGAACGAGTTTGTGAGATAAATTGAGAGGTGAGAGCAAGAGGCGATCAGCAACAGTAAAGAAACCTTAGTTAACGGTCGGACGTCTCCACCCTACCACTACCACAATCCGACGCAGCGGATGCACGGACGCCGGCAGATCCCGAGTGTTGGGGAGGATAAGGGCTAACGTATATACGACGTCGACCCGAGCACAGCAGCAGTCGTCAAGAACCACCAACCATTTTAAGACAACAACAAATCTGTCTGCTGAAGTATCGTGGAAAACTTACTACGTGATCTGTGCCAGTAGTATGCAAGTTAGAAATACTGCTGGAAATATCACATGGGGTACACTTTCTGAGGATATCCCGTGCAAAATAAAGCCACCACTATCCCCCATCATCCACATAGTGCAGAAAGAGGGTGTTGTGTGCATTTTCTTCTTATCAGTGAGCAATTAAGAATTACAAAGCATCCTGACCTCTAGTCAGTGGAGTGATACACAGTTCTTAGCTTCCGTTCTTCGAATAGTAGTAGTGGGTAAGGTAACTGCATGTAGACGGAACAGGAAGCACATCAAGTACCTCATAATGAAAAGATATGTTTATTTTCTTTTTAGAAATAGAGTGTCGTATCAATTTGAAACCGTTATGTACAGATCTTTTTGGATTCCTGCCACCAGCCATAGCAACTTCTGTCCTTCCATGTTTGTCTCGGTGCTGATTCCCACAGTAGCCGACACAAGTGGCGCCGCGGACACCAGAACGTACGCTGCTTTTCTTTATCGCTGCTCCGTCACAGCGCGTCACTAATTTTTTTTCTTTTCTTTCAGAGGAACGTTACTACTGGTTATGCTCCTCATTGCATACTAGCCTCAACGTTTCCGCTATTTGTGTATTTGCCAGCCACGTCCATGGCACCACTTCCGTGTATTCCACCATTCCAAGCTTTCCATGAACAAGAAAGGAATGGCACAAGTACTTCAGATTGATGTTCATTGTGCTACACATCACATCCAAGGAACTGTGAATCTTCCTTCTTTCTTGTACCCTCTTTCTTCTACCCTCGATTTGTTGGCGAAAATACATGTCCAAAGCCGATGGTAGACAGAAAACATCTTTCGAAATTGTACTAAATGCTTTCTCGGAGAATTACTTTGAACAATTAGTTCATGAGCCCACACGAATTGTAAATGGTTGCGAAAACACACTTGACCTCTTAGCCACAAATAATCCTGATCTAATAGAGAGCATCATGACGGATACTTGGATTTGTGAACACAAGGCCGTTGTAGCGAGGATCAAAACCATGTCAACCAAAACCACTAAAAATAAACGCAAAATATATCTATTTAAAACAACAGGTAAAAATTCGCTTGATGCCTTCCTAAGAGAGAGCCTCCATTCCTTCCAGGCTAATTATGTAAGCGTAGACCAGATATGGATCAAATTCAAAGATACAGTATCGACAGTAATCGATAGACTCATACCACATAATTTAATAAGGGACAGGACTGACCCTACATGATACACAAAACACGTCAAAACACTGTTGCAGAAGCAACTAAAAGAGCGTGGCAAATTCAGAAGAGCGCAAAATCTCCAAGACTGGCTAAGTTTCACGGATGCTCGAAATTTATTGGGGGCGTCAACGCGAGGTGCTTTTAATAGGTTCCACAATGAAACATTGTCTCAAAATATGGTAAAAATCCCAAAGAGATTCTGGTCGTATGTAAAGTACACCAGTGGAAAAAGCAGTCAATACCGTCATTGCGCGATAGCGATGGAAATGTTACCGATGATGGTGCCACTAAAGCGGAGTTTCTAAATACAGTTTTCCGTAATTCCTTCACGAAAGAAGACAAAGTATATATTCCAGAATTCGAAACCCGAAAAGCTGCTATCATGAGCGACATAAAAGTAGATATCTTAAGTGTTGCGAAACAACTCAAATCACGTAAGAAAGGCAAGCCTTCCGGCCCAGATGGCATACCAATCAGGTTCCTTTAAGAGTATACAGACACAATAGCGCCTTTCTTAGCAATCATATACTACCACTCACTTGACGGAACGTCTCTTCCTAAAGACTGGAAAGTAGCACAGGTCACACCAATATTGAAGAAAGGAAATAGGAGTAAGCCTAAATTTGCAGTAGGATTTTCGAGAACATACTGTACTCGGACACTATGAATCACCTTGAAGAAACTGAGTTATATATACATAACCGACACGGATTCAGAAAATATCGCTCTTGTGCAACACAGCTAGTTCTTTATTCCCATGAAGTAATGAGTGCTGTCGACAAGGACTCTCAGATAGACTCCATATTCCTAGAGTTCCAGAAGGCTTTTGATACTGTACCTCAAAGCGACTATTAAGCAAATTGCGTGCATATGGAGTATTGTCTCAGTTGTGTGACTGGATTCGTGATTTCCTCTCAGAGAGGCCACAGTTCGTGGTGATAGATTGTAAATCATCGAAGAGAAGTGAAAGTGATATCTGGCGTTCCGCAAGGTAGTGTCATAGGCCCTCTGCTGTTCCTGATTTACATGATGAATGATCTAGGCGGTAATATGAGCAGCCCCTTTAGATTGTTTGCAGATGACGCTGTAATTTGAGGCCTAGTAAAATCATCAGACGATCAAATCTAATTAAAAAATGATGTAGAGAGAATTTCTGTATGGTGCGAAAAGTGGCGATTGGCACTAAACAAAGGTCATCCACTTGGGTACTAAAAGAAATCCCGTAAATTTTGGGTATACGGTAAACCGAACAAATTTAAGGGCTGTCAATTCGACTAAATACCTAGGAATTACAATTACGAGAAACTTAAATTGGAAAGACCACATACATAATATTGTGGGAAGGGCGAAACAAAGACTGCGCTTTGTTGGCAGAACACTTAGAAGATGCGACAAACCCACTAAAGAGACAGCCTACATTACACTTGTCCGTCCACTGCTGGAATATTGCTGAGCGTTGAGCGATCCTTACCAGGTGGGATTGACGGAGGACATCGAAAAAGCGCGAAGAAGGTCTGGAAGTTTCGTGTTAACGCGCAATAGGGGCCAGAGTGACACTGATATGATACGCGAATTGGGGTGGCAGTCACTGAAACAAAGGCGGTTTTCTTTGCGGCGAGAACTATTTCGCATTATGAGAAAATACATGGGACCTATGAAAGAAGCGACCCATTACGGAGTAGTATTTTTTGAAAAAGCGTTGCTGGTGACCGATGGAGGCAAATTTTTACTTGCAGGTAACGACAGGGAAACGAATGAGAGAATAGCGGTGTCTGCCAGTAAAAGGGGTCACTCAAATTTACCAAGCTGTGAGTCAATCTGTGCGAAAGAAAGGTTCAAGAGTTTGAACAACAGTTCGGTCAATTTCATATACTTCAGGCCCATCTTACAAGTTTCTATCGAGAAACAAACAGTGTTCCAGCTATGTACGTTCTAATACCGAACAAAGAGAGAGAAACATACCATTTTTTAAACTATTAAAACAAACATGTTTGAATACATGCCTGTGTCTCTTATGAGGGACTTCGAAATTTCTGACATTAAAGAAGGTAGCAGTTTGCTTCCTGAAACTTAGATTATGGGTTGTAATTTTCACTTTGATCAACGTTCGTACAAAATAATGTTTTGTTGCTGTCTATAAGGAAATCAAATAAATGCACTGTTACATAACAATGTGTTAAATTCTCACATATCTTCCCCTCGAAAAGTTGGATGATGGTGGGTTCTCTGTTGACGTGAGCACATCTTAGAACCAAAAACTTCAGGACTCTTAGCCGACCGGCGAGGCCGAGTGGTTCTAAGCGCTTCAGTCTGGAATCGCGCGACAGCTATGGTCGCAGGTTCGAATCCTGCCTCGGACATGGATGTGTATGTTAGTTAGGTTTAAGTAGTTCTAAGTTCCAGGGGACTGATGACCTCAGAAGCTAAGTCCCATAGTGCTCATAGCCATTTGAACCATTTTTTGAATTGCAGAGGATGTTCGAATCGTAAAAACAAACTTATTAGTTATCAGCATGTTGCTCTATTTGCAAATTAATTTGCGATTTGGATGTAAAATGACTAGATCCACATCATTACGATGTATCGCGCTAATAATAAAATGTTCAAATGTGTGTGAAATCTTATGGGACCTAACTGCTAAGGTCATCAGTCCCTAAGCTTACACACTACTTAACCTAAATCATCCTAAGGACAAACACACACGCCCATGCCCGATGGAGGACTTGAACCCCCTCCGGGACCAGCCGCACAGTCCACGACTGCAGCGCCTTAGACCGCGCTAATAATCCATGAAACATGAAACTAACTAAAGAAGTCTCAGGTACTAATGGCGTCTCTGAAGTATGGAACGGAAGGATAACTGCATTCATATCAAATTCAGCAAAACGTTTATTTATTAGCGAAAATGTTTGACAAGACAGGCAGCACCATAGCCGCCAATGTGATCAATTACTTTTAAATTTGTATGAGAAAAATAAGAAATGAAACTGAAGTGAAGACTGACGAGACCATTGTAAAAGAATTAAAAAGTTTCCTATTGGCCGCCACTCAAAATTATTTCTGAATTTTATTGCGTCCACATAGAATAAAACGTTGCAACATTCTAAATTATGTCAGTATTGAAAAGTAATTTAACGCACGTCAGATTCATTGGAAGTCTTGTAAATATTGTAAATGAGTTTGATGGGGGACTAAACGAGACTACCTAGTCGTGCTTTTCTCTGGAAAGCAAAGATGGCCAATTGCCTGTGGCAGTCTATAAAATATTTACTAATGAAGGACTATGTCAATGGCCACCTCTCTTCTAGGGAATGTTCGCATCATTCCTCTCGAGAGGTGCGTGGTATTGAAATATGTATCAGTGGAAACGGAATACCAAATGGCTGCAGCAAAACTGCAGGAAAGTGCCATATGACGACATCCGTTCATTCTTCCTTCGGTTGGTGACGTGTCACAGATTACAGCATGCTGTGCCAGACTGCCTTGACTCGTTAACGTGCACGTACCCGTAAAATGCTGTGTAGAGCAGGCTGAGCATCGGGCTCCTTGAATGTGTCACTTCACAGAAGCGTTCCTCCGTGGAAGTGATCCAACCCCATTTTCCTCTTTCTCCTGCTTAAATTGCTGTATGTTTTATATTTTATCAAATTTGTCAATGAAATTCAATGTCTCCTTTATTGTAAAAGGGTTTCTACTGGAATTCGTCTTTCTGATGCTCTCCTACCTTCACTCTAAGTTACGCGTTTGCCGTTTTCGTTTTTTCAGCTTCAGTCAGCTGTTCCTAATGTTCCTACTGAAACTCTGAAAGACTTCAGGTCCTTTTAGTTTATTCAGATTTTATATCCGTAATTTCCTACCAAGTAGAAATATCTCCAGATCGTAACCAATAAATTACGGTCAGGGCCACATCTGCATCTGTAAATGACTCACAGTTTGGAATCTGTGGTTAAAATCTCTTTATTGCAATCATATATTGAAACCTTCCAGAGTCTCTTCCACGTATACAGTCTTCCTTCATAATTCGAAAACGAAGACTTACCGATGATTTAATTATGCTCTCTGTAACATTCTTCTAGGCGGCTTCACTGCAATTTCTCTCGCCCCTAATTATGCTGTCAGTAAAATTCTACCAGGCGGCTTCCTCTGTAATTTCTTTCTCCACTTCCGTTTTCTCTTATTACGCTTCCTTCTCTTCGTTTTCTGTCCGCAGATTTCCAGCCACGCAGCAAAATTAAATTTTTGTCTCTCATAACTACCTGATTAACTTCTTTCATCTCATCACACGTCCATTCAGTCTCTTCATCATTTGTGGTGAATGTCAGCATACGGCGATGCGCTCTTCTGATGGATGATTGCTTCGTGTCTATCGCGAATACGACGAGGCGTTAGCCGTGTAGTGCACAGTAGATTCCTATCATTCCTATTTTCATATTACTGATTACACAAACACTTTTCTTACCTCTGTTTGATTTTTTGATAAACCTGTGGTGTCCTTACCAGTAGTCCTATTCTTCCTGCCATCACACTTCACTAATCACCACTACATCTAACTTCAAATACCAATTTTGTTTCATACATTCTCTAGCCCACCTATCTGATTAGAGGACATAACACTCCACGTTTCGAACAGTAGAACGCCGGTTAAGTTTTTCCTGAGGATGACATCCTCCTGATTAGTCTTCACCTGGACGTCAGAACGGGGCTATTTTTACCTCTCTATTATTTTATCCAAAAGGGTGCCATCATCATTAAACCACTCAGCAGAGCAGCCTTCCCCGAGAAAAGTTACCTCAGTAAATCGACTATGCTTTCTGTCTTCCGCCGTAGCAGCACATTAAGCTCATGCTGGTTGATGTTACTAAGACAGATCACTCAGTTATCCAGACAGTTCCCCATGCAGCTACTCAAAAAGCTATTCCCCCTCTTCGGGAATTAGAGGATGGTCTGTTTCATCCGCAGATACCTTCCGTTGATCATCTCGAGAAATTCCATGAAGGTAAAGGGAGACGAGCTCATTCGTAGGTTTTCCAAACAATCGATTCTCGCGCTGTCTTTTTCCGACGAGAACAGAAAGAAGATATACAATAAGTACCAATCCTCACACACCATACGATAATTTGCACGGAATAGATGCAGGTTTTGGTGTCCGATTGCTAAGCGTGTGAGTTATTCAGAGTGTTTTAGCTCGAGATAACTAAATATCCCGAAAGCAAGGCATCGAATGAAATAAATGTTCTATCTGAAACGGGGACGTCTTTTTGCGCTACAACAGCCCACCACCCAACCACCCGTCCTGCGTGGATGCGGTCAAGTTTGTATTTTAAAGGGGATCCCACCATATCATTGCATTTTCGGATTCTACCGAAAAATATACCTTTACTCATGCTATTGTTCCCAATTTGTGATCGGCGTCGGCGGCGGTGTTCTTGGCAAAAACGTAAGTGTGACAGCTGTTGCAATTATGAACCGACGTATTTGACTCAACATTCCATTTGCAACATAAATGTAAATCCGTCAGCTGTCCAATCCCTTCTGTTTCTGGAATTACAGTGCAGGAGCCAAAGGTCTGCTCTATTTAGCTGTTATGCACTCCATCGTATGAAAATACAAGCAAATCCTTGTCTTTTACGTAAATCAATATGTTACCCTTTCAGGGATGGGTCGCCACAACGGATTGAATTTGTTTACTTTTGGTTTCGTTTTCTTCCGTGGGTTATAAAACTGAAACCATCGACTTTATTCCATTCGTTGTAGTACTAAATCTAATACCCCTATCCTTCCCTCATGTTGTAATATATTTTCTACTTTCTCCTGCCACTGTTCATCTTTTGTTAATAAACACATTTGTGGCCTAGCGAAATAAGTAAAACTAAAACACAGAATTATCTGTGTATTATATTTTTCAAATTGTTATATTAGCCAACCGGTACTATTGTCAGTACAACTAGCATAAAATATCAAGTCCTTTTAATTGACAACCAGATCACCTGGGGCCGTTAGGACGGACATTGTGTGGGGTACGGAGCCGAGATGACGTTCTGCTTTTACTTATCAGTAAAAGGAAGATGAGAAACACACATATGTACGAAAATCGTTGAAGAGCAATACGAATGGAAGCCAAGGATGAAGTGCTTTGGTTATAGGGTCTGTGCGAAATGGGCATTGCCTGTTCCGCTGCCATTCAACATGTGCGTCGAAGAAGCGGTGTTGGAAGTAAAATTCTGAAGTGTGATTAAAATTTCGGCTGAAATGATAATAGTGGTAAGATTAGCTGATGACATTGCCGTCACCAGTAAAAGTGAGAGCGAATGAAATTACCTGTTGATTATAATTAACATTGTAATTAGTAAAGGGGGGGGGGAGGAAAGAGAGTAAAGCAAAGAAAGACGAGCGTAAGCTGCAGTTAGCAGTGCTGTCGGGTCTTCAGTCTTCATGAAGCTATCCATGCTATTCTTTCTAACGTAAGCCTCTTCATCTCCGAGTAACTACTGCAACCTACACTCTTCTGAATGTTCTTAGTGTGTTCCTCTCTTGGTCTCCCTCTACGATATTTACCCCCCGCGCTTCCCTCCACTACTAAGTTGGTGATCCTTGATGGCTCAGAATGTATCCTACCAACTGTTGAGTGGTACTTAAGTAAATAAATTAGTGAAATCAAAGTGAAGTAGAAATTATAATATAAATGAAAAACTTGGTTTAGTTTAGAGAGTTACATACTGGCAAACAGCGGGCAGAACAGCAGAGCAGAAGAGACAATGACCGTGAAGTCAGAAAGTTCCACATAAGCGGGCGCTGTCGATTCAGCCGTCAGGACATCGCCCGACCGGCTATCGTGTTTCTCAGTTGTCGCATGTGAGCAAAGGCCCTCGCCTACATTCCAAGAGCCAATGACCGACGTTAAGTAAATTCTTCGAGAAGCTTTTAAACGTGACACATGAGGCAATGACCGTGAAGTCGTTCACCTCCAGTAAACTGAAGTGAATAAATACGCGAGACGCAGTGGGCCCGACAGACGAGAGACGAAAAAGACGAAGGAAGAAGAGAAGAGTAGCAGTAGTTTTCAGTCAGTTTCGGTGCTGAAGACCGTCATACAAGAAGAGACTACATCATGCTCAGACGCACCAAGTCCGCCGCTGTAATGGAATAGCAAGTAGCAGCCTCGGCACCAGAAGACAGAAGTTAAAAGGTATTTGAAGTCTGATTTTTACGTACACGGGTGACTCGTGAGGACGGGAAGGAGACGGCCTCACATCAGCAGTCACCTGTGAGCTGGGATGAAGATCTGACAGCCAAAGACTGGCCAGCGGGAGTCCGTTGTTCGAGTCCAGGACACGGGCCTTCCCCCGCCGCGCCGCTCCGCTGGCCGACGCACAACACACGCGGCCGCTTAGAGAAGAGAAACACTGGGACGCCACTTCCAAGGTATCACCATCCGATGCACGACTTCGCTCGCAATAATTAAACGGGCCACCTCACGCTGCGCGTCGCCAGTCAGCTGGGCGAGACGGCGACACGAGATACACACCGCCGCGCGTAATCAGACGCCGCCGCTGCCGCAGCAGAAGGCTTCGCAAACGACACAGCTGCCGCTCTCCGAGCCAGAACATCGAGTAAGAAACAGTTGTACAAATCTTCAATAAAAGTTATCTTATGTAAAAACGATGTTTCATTCGACCTCATACCCGAGCCAAGGAAGAACCCACCCTGCCCACATGTTGTTAAGAGAGAAAAATTAATTAATTTAGTATTTTCACCCTGACATAATGCTTTAGAATGCTCATCCTGACAATTGACTAGCATCAAAAGAGAAAACCCAGTTACATTTAGTGACACAAGTGTTACACAACCGATCAGTTCTTCTAGTGAAGTTGTGCCACAAATACATCTTCTCCCCAGTTCTATCCAATACCTCCTCATTCGTTACGGGATCTATCTGTCTAATCTTTAGTATTCTTCTGTAGCACCACATTCCAATAGCTTCTATTCTCTTCTTGCCTAAACTATTTATTGTCCATGTTTCGCTTCCATAAATGGCTAACAAATACTTTCAGAAAAGGCTTCCTGACACATAAATCTATACTCAATGTTAACAAATTTCTCTTCTTCAGAAACGCTTTTCTTGTCATAGCCAGTCTACATTTCATATCCTCTCTACTTCGACTTTCATCTGTTATTTTGCTTGCCAAATAGAAAAACTCGTCTACTACTTTATGTGTCTCATTTCCTAATTCTCTCAGCATCAGCTGATTTAATTCCACTACATTCCATTCCATCGTTTTGTTTGGTTGATTTTCAATTTATATCTTCCTTTCAAGACACTGTCCATTCCGTGCAACTTCTCCTCCAGGTACTTTGCTGTCTCTGACAGAATTACAATGCCATCGGCAGACCTCGAAGTTTTTATTTCTTGTCCATTGATTTTAATTCCTACTCCAAATTTTTCTTTTGTGCCCTTTACTGCTTACTCAATGTACAGAATAACTTCGGGGATAGGCTAAAATACTGTCTCACTTCCTTCTCAACCAGCCCGCAGCTCGTGGTCGTGCGGTAGCGCTCTCGCTTCCCACGCCCGGGTTCCCGGGTTCGATTCCCGACGGGGTCAGGGATTTTCTCTGCCTCGTGATGGCTGGGTGTTGTGTGATGTCCTTAGGTTAGTTAGGTTTAAGTAGTTCTAAGTTCTAGGGGACTGATGACCATAGATGTTAAGTCCCATAGTGCTCAGAGCCATTTTTCCTTCTCAACCACTGCTTCCCCTTCGTGCGCCTCAACTGTTCTGCCACGTGGTTTCTGTACAAATTGTAAACAGCCTTTTGCTCCCTGTACTGGACACCTGCCACCTTCAGAATTAGAAAGAGTGTATTCCGGTCCACATTTCTAAGTCTACAAGCCTAGAAACGTATGTTTACCTTTCCTTAATCTATCTTCTAAGATAGATTAAACTGATCGCTCGGAGATTTTCGCGCCTGTCAGCACATGCTGTCTTTGGAATTGGAATTATTGTATTCATCTTGAAGTCTGAGGTTATTTCGCCTGCCTCATACATATTGTGCAACAGATAGAAGTTTTGTCATGGCTGACTCTCTCAAGGCTATCAGTAGTTCTAGAGGGATGTTGTCTACTCCCAGTGCCTTATTGCGACTTGGGTCTTTTTTAATTTTGCTGTAGGCGGTGTCTATCTTAACCCTAGTGATACAAGATTATACATTTGTCCTCTAGCCATCCCTGCTTAGGCATTTTGCACGTCCTGTCGATCTCATTTCAAAGACGTTTGTATCCATTTTCGTCTGCTTCATTTACTACATTTTTGTATTTTCTCATTTCATCAATTAAATTCAATATTTCTTCAGTTATACAAGGATTTCTACTAGCCCTCGTCTTTTTACCTACTTGATGCTATGCTGCCTTCTCTATTTCATCTCTCAAAGCCAGCCATTTTTCTTCTACTGTATTCCTCTTATTACGACGGCCGACTGCTTTCCCTTCCTTGTTTGGGACTGAACTGAGCTCTTGATGTTCATACGGGATGTTCTCTTTTCTCCAAAGGTCTGTTTCATTTTGCTGTAGGCGGTATCTATCTTAACCCTAGTGATACAAGATTCTACATTTGTCCTCTAGCCATCCATGCTTAGCCATTCAGCACTTCCTGTCGATCTCATTTCTAAGACGTTTGTATCCCTTTTCGTCTGCTTCATTTACTACATTTTTGTATTTTCTCATTTCGTCAATTAAATTCAATATTTCTTCAGTTATTCAAGGGTTTCTACTAGCCCTCGTCTTTTTACCTACTTGATCCAATGCTGCCTTCTCTATTTCATGTCTCAAAGTCAGCCAATTTTCTCCTACTGTATTCCCCTGTACTTGCCATTCGTTCTCTGATTCTCCCACTGAAACTCTCTGCAGCCTCTGGTTCTTTCAGTTTATCCTGGTCCCAACTCCTTACGTTTCTCTCGTTTGCAGTTTCTTGATTTTTAATCTATAGTTCATAGCCAATAAGTGTGGTCGTAGCCCACATCCGCCCCTGTATATGACTTCCAATTTAAAACCTGGTTCCTGAATCTCTGTCTTAACATTATATAATCTGTCTGACACCTTCCGCTGTTTCCAGGCCTCTTCTAAGGATATAACCTTCTTTCATTACTGTTAAACGATGTGATACTATGATTAAGTTATGTTCTGTGGAAAATTCTACCGGATGGTTTCCTCTTTCATTTCTTATTCCCAGTCCATACACACCTACTACTTTTCCTTTTCCTACTATCGAATTCCAGTCCCCCATTACTATTAAATGTTTTTCTCTCTTAACTATCTGAATAGGTTCTTTTATTCCATCCTATATATTTCTTCGATCTCTACATCATCTGAGAAGGTAGTTGGTATATAAACTTGTACTACTATGGTAGGTGTCTATCTTGGCTAGAAGAGGATGAGACACAATGAGATTGTGCAGTTTTCTAAACTGGAGAGTACTGCAATCTATTGTAGTGACATCTCGCTACGTCTCTGAATGAGACGGAAGCGGGATTTGAGTGCGACATCTAAGTAATCTTTTGTCTTTCATGTTTCCATCTGGGATTTTACAACTTTTGTTGAATTTCAATGCGAGATAAGCACCTAATTGTTGATTGTGCAGCTTTAACCGACATTTGGTCCTAAAATGCATTCCATTCGCTATACAGAGTGAACATTAATAAAATCGACAAACTGCAGACGGATTTCTGACTAGAAATGGAGGAAAAAAGGTCCTACGAGCATTTATCCGGTAATGCATCGTTACTTCGGCGGATATCGCTGACGAATGGAGGGTCCTCTGACCACGTGCCATGTCTGTATCCCATAGATGACGATAATGCAGATTGATGAAGCTAGCTCCGGTGAAGGCTTCTTCGTCAGTAAAGAGAACTGACGACAGAAATCTCGTAATTGTTATGGTCTGGTGCAAAAAGCATCGACAAATTACTTATCGTGGAGGGAAATCCACATCTGATAATCTTTGCAGCCGCTTCAGGTGATAAGGAGAGTAGCGGTTGTCACTCAGGATACACATAATCATATTTTTGCTTACACCATGTGGGAGTGCCACTTACCTAGATCTTGTACAAGGGTTCGTCTCAGTATCCTATAGAATCCGGGCATAGAAATCTGGTGTACGCTCAGTCCACCACTTCCCTGCTCGTACATCTGTCTGAAAGCACACATGATGACACAACACTCCTAAAAATGGATTGAAATTTTGTGTCATGTCGTAGGTGTCCTTGAGGGTACTGTTTTTGATACGGACATGCTGTCTCTCGACCGTTCCCATCCATGTTGCCACACACACAAATACCATCTTTGCTTGCTCCCTACAAGAATGCCGGACCATTCTGCTGCTTACAGTATGCTGCGTTGATCACAGAGCCTGCACACACACAAAAAGAACACAAGGCACGTGGTCAAAGAGAGTTTCATTCGTCACCGCCATCTACCGTGGCAGCGATGAGTTTCTAGATACATATTCATAGCACCTCTTTTCATCCATTTCCAGTCAGGAATCCATCGGGTTTTATTACCATTCATCCTGTATATTAACTATATAATATATTTCAGTGCGTCAGACATTATGCCCGATAGAATTTACTAACTGACATGTGCTGCTGCGGTGGAATAGGGTGGGGAAGAATGGGATAGGTCATGTTCAGCTCAGTCATTTTTTGATGAAAGTATATTTCACATTAGATATTTCTTTTTTTCTCCTTGCGTTTCCAGATGGTGGGAACTTGGGTTATAAAGAGTGATAGACACCACTGGTAATGACACTTTCAGCCGGTCCATCTTCTGGAGCTGGAGTTTTATAAGCGTTCAAGAAATTCAGTGTAGCCAAATCAAAGTTGACAATATACATTCGGTAAACTAAGAATAATGCAACTAGAGTGTTGACAAATCAGAAACAAAATTTAATTTAACTGTCGGATCATAAGCCTATCATGCAGCAGGAATACACTGTATTTCACACAGCTTTAACAAAGAAATGTATGTAGTTGGACAGGACTGGGCTATAGGATTTGTTACTAAACATCCTACGTTACTGTTAGCAAGGAGGAAAACACATCTGGTGCACTAGCTACGTGATTCAATAAAACAGAGTAACAGTAACTCATACATTCAGTAGTTTGAATCTTTTATTTAGCTGGCAGTAGTGGCGCTCGCTGTATTGCAGTAGGTTGAGTAGCGAAGATTTTTGTGAGGTAAGTGATTTGTGAAACGTATAGGTTAATGTTAGTCAGGGCCATTCTTTTGTAGGGATTTTTGAAAGTCAGATTGCGTTGCGCAAAAATATTGTGTGTCAGTTTAAGCACAGTCAGGTATAATTGTTCTAAGGGGACGTTTCAAACAGAGTAACAGTAACTCGATATTAGGCATTAAAAATAGTTGGATATATTAAAAATAACATTACAATACATGCTTATCGTTCACGATTGTTGTTTTTGGCGATTCCATACTCCTTAGTCTAAATTGTTCGCTAAACAACTTCTCGTCTTTGTTTGCAGATGATAGTTCCGGCAATTTCAACGTTAATGCCATAGTTTCACAAAAGTTTGGCATAAGTTTCAACCTGAGCCGAAAATGTTGACACAGAAGCAAAAATATACAAAAGAAGAGAAAGTAATGAAAGAAAAATTAAATACCTGAGTAATGTTAGGTTACTGCTTCTGTGCCGTACCTTGACTAAATCCCCGATGGGAAATTTTATCTGAGTGTGTAGGAGAGCTACGTCGTTCCGCCTCTTTTCAGCATGTCTTACAACTTTATCCACAGCAACCAACCATCCTGCATATTCGCGGTCAGATGTGCCAACCCGAAGCCATATTTCACCATCGGTTTCATTTCCCCTGACACAGTGCGCAGCAGTCATAGCCCAAGACTTTTTGATGATGGTGGCTGCACAACGAAACCTTCCCGACACCTCCAAGCCCGCCATGTAAGGATGGTCCGCGATGGATGTTTCCACTCCGGACAGGATGCGCGGCGCTGAAAAGCAAACGGTAACACGCAGATAGTTGGACAACAATAACAGCGTCCCTGCCCAAAGCATGGTAAAGTGTGTACACGCTTCCATAGAAACACTTAGCCTGACTCGCTCCAAACATTTGGGATCTCTCGTTCCTGGTCGTTCCAAAAACCTCGAGTGTAAAGGCCCCAGTAGTAGTTAATGCGCCGCGGGAGCTGATATGAGTGCTGATGGATTACGGCAGCAGCATTATGTGATCATAGCAGACGACGTAGACATTACCCAAGGAAATTTCTTTCTTGATAAAGGCGGGAGGACACCAAACAGTTTACTGTCATTTCAGAAACCTTAAGATTATACTGCCTTTGACATTAATAATCGTAAAATAAGTCATTTTTATTGAGCATAAAAGTGCCCAATGATTGAACAAGTGTAATATCATTTCATACGCTGCCGTTAAAAGGAGCCCTCCATTACCAGTATCTGACAATAAAACATTTTTCGTACGTACAACGTAAGTAATGTTAAACATAAGGCGTTATTATTTTCATTAGTTTGGGAAACCCATTCTAGTTTAATGACGTAAGCGACAAGCACTGTAAGTCTACATCTTTATCGCTATAGCTATTACGTCCACCGAAACGAAAGGAATAAATAGACGGGAACGAGACAACGAAGACGCTGTGAAATAGAAATATATCACGGTGTACTGCTAGGATTTCTTGAAAGTAAAATAAAATGACAATAAGGTGACACAGATTTTAGTATCTTTGAAGTCCATTGATTTCTTCTCCGTGGACACATTCTTCTGCAGTATTTTAATTCAGTGTGTTTCACGATTCCTATTACAGGCGTCTAAGGATGGCTGAGGGGACTCACTAGATAAAGTATGGATACAAAAAACCACGTCCGGAAGAGTACCGTTTGGATGTATAATAATTTGGAAGAAATGATCATTTTATAACTTCTCCCTTGTGCAGAAAATTAATAACAACATCGTTCCCCTAGCGTTAGCATCGATGAGGCGCTAATCCGCGCTCGATTACGTCTGTGTGAAGATCTTCCTGTCTGTTCTTTAGACTTCGCTCCAAGTGCAACAAGCTTTAAGGGATTAGATTTGCCGACACAAGCATCTCAGAAAACTTTCACGAATTGATACACACACCAAAAAATTTCTCACACGTACCACCTATTATATTGCTACAAAGCCAATATTAATTCTTATAAAGGCAGTTGATGAGACTATAAATTCACCTGTAAGTGATATAAATCATTCTAAAAAGTACTGAAAAATATGAAAAAGTATTAAAAATATCGAACATTTACCAAATTATCGTAAGTATGGAAAGTGCAAGTCAAGTATCAAAATAAAAGTTGAATCTCCCGAACAGTTCTGAAGCGAATGCCACGAAGTGGTTCCTTCACCTTCGGAATCAAACCAAAGACCAAAGTCTCAAGGACTTAAGCCCGGAGAGTATGGTGGATGGTACAGTACTTCCCAGTCCCATCGAACGAACAGACCAACGCTACGGTCGCAGGTTCGAATCCTGCCTCGGGCATGGTTGTGTGTGATGTCCTTAGGTTAGTTAGGTTTAAGTAGTTCTAAGTTCTAGGGGACTGATGACCTCAGATGGTAAGTCCCATAGTGCTCAGAGACAGTTGAACCATTTGAACAGATCAACCACAGCTTGCCATGAATGTGCCCGCGCTTTGTCGTGCAGAATGATGGGTGGGTTGCGCAGAAAGTATCGCCGCTGCTTTTGCAAAAGGTTATCGTAGGTGATGCTTCAAAAACGAACAGTAAAACTGTTCATTGACGGTCTATCGTGGAGGAACGTAATGCGTTAGGATAACACCATCACAGTCGCACACGAGGATCACCATAACATCAGACCGCTCCATTCGCACAATAAATAGGAATTCCTCTTTTAACGGTATACTACGCTTTCCACATCGCTGGCAACGTGTTCTGCACAACGCTAGTGACTACTTTGAAGGACAGTAATACGTGAAAACGTGTAACTCTTTTGTATCGGTTGTGAATAAATATTTGCCACTGTAAGTACCAACCCTCATAAAAGAAAAATAAAAGGAGAGCTTCTGTAGTGTTTGGAAGGTAGGAGACGAGGTACTGGCAGAAGTAAAGCTGTGAGTACCGGGCGTGAGTCGTGCTTCGGTAGCTCAGTTGGTAGAGCACTTGCCCGCGAAAGGCAGAGGTCCCGAGTTCGAGTCTCGGTCGGGCACACAGTTTTAATCTGCCAGGAAGTTTCATATCAGCGCACACTCCGCTGCAGAGTGAAAATCTCATTCTGGAAACATCCCCCAGGCTGTGGCTAAGCCATGTCTCCACAATATCCTTTCTTTCAGGAGTGCTAGTTCTGCAAGGTTCGCAGGAGAGCTTCTGTAAAGTTTGGAAGGTAGGAGACGAGGTACTGGCAGAAGTAAAGCTGTGAGTACCGGGCGTGAGTCGTGCTTCGGTAACTCAGTTGGTAGAGCACTTGCCCGCGAAAGGCAGAGGTCCCGAGTTCGAGTCTCGGTCGGGCACACAGTTTTAATCTGCCAGGAAGTCTCATATCAGCGCACACTCCGCTGCAGAGTGGAAATCTCATTCTGGAAACATCCCCCAGGCTGTGGCTAAGCCATGTCTCCACAATATCCTTTCTTTCAGGAGTGCTAGTTCTGCATGGTTCGCAGGAGAGCTTCTGTAAAGTTTGGAAGGTAGGAGACGAGGTACTGGCAGAAGTAAAGCTGTGAGTACCTGGCGTGAGTCGTGCTTCGGTAGCTCAGTTGGTAGAGCACTTGCCCGCGAAAGGCAGAGGTCCCGAGTTCGAGTCTCGGTCGGGCACACAGTTTTAATCTGCCAGGAAGTTTCATATCAGCGCACACTCCGCTGCAGAGTGAAAATCTCATTCTGGAAACATCCCCCAGGCTGTGGCTAAGCCATGTCTCCACAATATCGTTTCTTTCAGGAGTGCTGGTTCTGCAAGGTTCGCAGGAGAGCTTCTGTAAAGTTTGGAAGGTAGGAGACGAGGTACTGGCAGAAGTAAAGCTGTGAGTACCGGGCGTGAGTCGTGCTTCGGTAGCTCAGTTGGTAGAGCACTTGCCCGCGAAAGGCAAGGTCCCGAGTTCGAGTCTCGGTCGGGCACACAGTTTTAATCTGCCAGGAAGTTTCATATCAGCGCACACTCCGCTGCAGAGTGAAAATCTCATTCTGGAAACATCCCCCAGGCTGTGGCTAAGCCATGTCTCCACAATATCCTTTCTTTCAGGAGTGCTAGTTCTGCAAGGTTCGCAGGAGAGCTTCTGTAAAGATTGGAAGGTAGGAGACGAGGTACTGGCAGAAGTAAAGCTGTGAGTACCGGACGTGAGTCGTGCTTCGGTAGCTCAGTTGGTAGAGCACTTGCCCGCGAAAGGCAGAGGTCCCGAGTTCGAGTCTCGGTCGGGCACACAGTTTTAATCTACCAGGAAGTTTCATATCAGCGCACACTCCGCTGCAGAGTGGAAATCTCATTCTGGAAACATCCCCCAGGCTGTGGCTAAGCCATGTCTCCACAATATCGTTTCTTTCAGGAGTGCTAGTTCTGCATGGTTCGCAGGAGAGCTTCTGTAAAGTTTGGAAGGTAGGAGACGAGGTACTGGCAGAAGTAAAGCTGTGAGTACTGGGCGTGAGTCGTGCTTCGGTAGCTCAGTTGGTAGAGCACTTGCCCGCGAAAGGCAGAGGTCCCGTGTTCGAGTCTCAGTCGGGCACACAGTTTTAATCTGCCAGGATGTTTCATATCAGCGCACACTCCGCTGCAGAGTGAAAATCTCATTCTGGAAACATCCCCCAGGCTGTGGCTAAGCCATGTCTCCACAATATCCTTTCTTTCAGGAGTGCTAGTTCTGCAAGGTTCGCAGGAGAGCTTCCGTAAAGTTTGGAAGGTAGGAGACGAGGTACTGGCAGAAGTAAAGCTGTGAGTACCGGGCGTGAGTCGTGCTTCGGTAGCTCAGTTGGTAGAGCACTTGCCCGCGAAAGGCAGAGGTCCCGAGTTCGAGTCTCGGTCGGGCACACAGTTTTAATCTGCCAGGAAGTTTCATATCAGCGCACACTCCTCTGCAGAGTGAAAATCTCATTGTGGAAAAGGAGAGAAATATCGAAAATTTCGGAATTATTCAAAGTATCATAAGGGACTGGAAGGTATCAAAAGAATGGGAATTTTGTTACTAATATAGGAAACAAAACTGTTTCATGAAGTTACGCAGCCAGTGGGTGGAAATGCAAACAGTTCTTGGACATTCATTTATATCGATTCGGCCAAATGTGATATTCTTGGCCCTTTAATCAACAATTCCTTAAACGCATATGTGCAGACGTTAACAAGTATCGTCTTGTCTAACACATTGCTGAATAAGCAGGAAGATGGATATTAAAAGTAAGGCAGCCACCTCTAGCAAGTCACTGATGCTTCTGCTGCCTCAGATAGCAGTTCTTAGTTCGTGTGTCACCGTGAGAGCTTCTGCGCACACTATCCGACTGTAAAGGACGCTACTACCAAGAAACTCAGTTCTCATATTTTTGATACTGATGCAGCTTAAGAGAAGATTCTTTCCCTTGCGGCTACAGAGCTTAAAAACGAAATTGTGAAACAATTTGGTACCTCCATTTGCAAGCTGTTGCTGCAGAAGAGCAGCTTCAACATGGAGTTCAATTGTACATACAGATGTGTTTCATTATAATTAATACTTGTCCTGAGCGCGTTCTAAAATCAGTGATGGCACTTTTGCATGGACTTGCATGGATTTACGTATTTGAAGTCGAAAATGTTGAAAGGCAAAACGTGGACAAAGGTCCACGCCTGTGGAAACAGCGAGAAATGCATGCAAGAACATAAACGTAGAATTCGGAAATTAGTAACCGATTTGGGTGGCCGTGTAGTTGTACTCCGTGATCGCCATGGTTACCGTGTAAGGTCCATTTTGATTCACAAGGTCCATCCCTTAGCACAATATTTGTTTCCCCCAAAGGGGGATACTGTATTCTGACACGACAGCGCCCCTAACGGCACAGGTCACATCGTCCAGGAGTAGTGGGACAAGGTTCGTGTCACCTCACGTTGAATTGTTCCCAAAATTATTCAAGAAAGCGAATATAAAATGGTGGCCACGTATGTGTCAAGGTCGCACTAACGTCATGGCTGGAAGCTCAAAGTTTAGGCGGGAAAATCAGGCCACTGGGCTTGAAACACGGTACTTAGGTTAGGCTGGATTTGGTGTGGGCGGGGCCTTACTCAGTTACCGTTGGTTGCTCAGCTTTTTTTTAAAATCACCAACATTTTATTTGGAACCAATTGCGTATAAGGTTGACAATAAGGAACACTTATCAAATCTGTTAAGACAATATGGAACTAAAAATTATTTATATTAATTGCATTCACGGCTGAGGGCCTTACTGAAAGAAATTCAAATTATTTGTCGGCTGAAGGTCCCAATAGTAATTACTCAAAACAATGTGACAGCTGAAGGCCTAGCCAGCAAATTCTTACTAAAATATTATAAATTAGGGGGAATCATATTAAGAAACAATATCTAATGAATATCTAATGCCGGCCGGTGTGGCCGTGCGGTTAAAGGCGCTTCAGTCTGGAATCGCGTGACCGCTACGGTCGCAGGTTCGAATCCTGCCTCGGGCGCGGATGTGTGTGATGTCCTTAGGTTAGTTAGGTTTAATTAGTTCTAAGTTCTAGGCGACTGATGACCTCAGACGTTAAGTCGTGCTCAGAGCCATTTAATATCTAATATCTAATCTTAAGACAAATTGCATTCACGGCTGAAGGCTTTATTGACAATCATCACATTCTCACTATATCAAGAGAGAAGTGTGCGCCTCAGGCAGTGCTCCAAGGATCGGCCTGGGAAAAGTCGCTCAACTTCGATACCGACGAGACAGGCAGCGCAAGAGCTGTATTCACTTATCCAGATGGCAACTCAAACTAGTGACAGTTTAAACACAGACCAACACTCTTGCAAAATCTATCTAACGTCTGGTAACCAACACAACGATGGAATAACCCAGGCAAGGCGGAACCGGCGAACAGCGCTGCGTCTTCAGAATCCGGTGATTAGAACATCCAGAAGCAGAAGGAACCACTGCGGCCAAGGTAGTCCATAAAAACCAAATATCTGAACCACAATCAAGGAGGCTGTCGAACTACATGCCTTACCGGACAGCAGCAGCAAGGTGAGGAAAAGTAACCTGCCGCGGAAACACGCTAACCTCCAGGGTAGGTAACTGGGGCGTTAGCGGCCACTAGGCAGAAAAATACCTCTTGTTGAACTTCATGAATAGACACAAGGAATTCAATGATTGGCTGGCCGGAGTGGCCGTGCGGTTCTAGGAGCTGCAGTCTGGAGCCGAGCGACCGTTACGGTCCATATTGAATTCTGAAAGCCACATTTTAACTGTTGAACACTCTTCTCTAATATTTGCTGAATTCCATTTGGACAAAGAAATGAATTTTATGACTTAGAGCGTTACTAATTTAAAAAGTTTTATAAGTAAAACTATCCCCCTTATCATGTTGGTTCTTGACTTCCGTTATTGCCCAACGAATGTTGTTGTACTCTTCAACTCTAAGACGCTAGTTTATCCTGTGCAAGCCTCTTCACTCTGTATATTTACTGCATCTCACATTCATTTGAACCTACAAATCAGCTTCCCCTCTCCCCTCACACACAAACAAACCTACTGGCTGCTGGCAACTAAAGTACCAGTTTTCTTATCAGTATATGCGCTGGAAGGATCTAGATGTTCGAAAATGCTAAAACTGAAGATGGAAAAAACTTCGTGACAGTAAAAATTTTTCTTTTCTCTACGTACCTCAGGGCCGACCGTGGTGGCCGAGCGGTTCTAGGCGCTTCAGTCCGGAACCGCGCGACTGCAGCGGTCGCAGGTTCGAATCCTGCCACGGGCATGGATGTGTGTGATGTCCTTAGGTTAGTTAGGTTTAAGTAGTTCTAAGTTCTAGGCGACTGATGACCTCAGAAGTTAAGTCGCATAGTGCTCAGAGCCATTTGAACCATTTGAATTCAATGATTAATAATAATAAGTGGAGGATGGCTAATTGATTTCGCCAACTCCAAACACTCCACTCATTGCTTTTCGTCCCAGCAACCGTGGGAGCAACAGTGCACGAACAAACGGCCTGATCTCAAAGTAGTGGAGGTTTCACTACTGGGTTAATGTCCACTCAACTCAAACGTCCTTGGTCCGGTGGACAACGATGTTGTGGCCCTCGCATCTACAGCCCCTCGATCCGGCAATGGCTGCTCTCCGCTAGCGGTCCCGGCATGTCCTTGCGCTGCCAGACTTAGCTTCAGCTGCGTCCCAACCGAACTACCGACACACCCGACCCGCAGAACACTTGACGTCCTTCCAAAGATAAACGCTGCTGCTGCGACTCACAGACAGACAACGCCAGCAAACGTAGTGGCGCCAGTAAAACACAAGAAGAAGACGAGGCGCCACTATCCCTATTATACGATACCAACTTAGCAACGGCTCCAACGAGAGCCACGCGGCTCAACCTACCCCCCCCCCCCCCTCAAACACCAACGCAGGGGTAACCCAACAAGAGCCTAACCAAACTTAATTTGATTTAGATGGACCCGGTATTGCCTACTGGTGCGGTTGCCCTTAACCAGAAGATTAACTGGGCCTAAAATAGTCATAATAGTACAGGGTCCCAGCAAACGGGGAGTAAACTTACCAAGTTTTCCAACACGCACATCCCTATCAGAAGAATTACAGACGTACACCTGGTTTCCTTGTTTACCGCTAAAGACTCGTCGGTTACGGTTGTAACGGTCGACTTGTATGTTATGGACCATGAGAATACTGCGCCTTCTACGATTCCAGTTTTCTTTGACGATCTGAGGGGTAATATCCGCAGGGATTAGATCTTGAATTCCCCATAGGTTCGAAAGGGGGGAATTAACACGATAAGCAAAAAGCAAGAAAACCGTAGTAGCCTTCAGAGCCTCATGGCTGGCGGTATTGAAGGCAAAATTACACCACGGGAGGGTAGTATCCCACTTACTGGGCGTCTTCTGATGGAAAATAATCAGTGCGGATTTGAGATTACGGTTGACCCTCCGCACGAATGAGCTGTGCGTGTAATGCAGAGTGGTAGTCAGATGCTTCACAGCGCTTTGAAAACAGTAAGCTTTAGAGGGAGCCGAAAGAAAGGCCGTCGCATTAACACTAACGATTTGCTTAGGGGTCCAAAAACACAAAATACCTTAGTTAAATGCGCAATAGTAGTAGCAGCAATAACGTTACCACTCGGAAGAAGCCACGTAAACCTCGAAAACGCGTCAATAATAGCCAATACGTACCGATCGCCTCTTTGGTGCGAGGTAAGGGCCCCACATAATCCATAGGGCTTGGCCACACGACACAACCGACACCGAGAAACCATCTCTCTACTGTCTCGGTCCATAAACGGTTAAGTCAAATGCTCCTTAATTTTCTGCAATGCCTTATAGGTTCCTAAATGCCCGCCAATCAACGAGTTTTGAAGGTAATGGGAAACGGGCGTACCAGGGGTGCTGGTAGACAGATCTTCAGGTCCTTGGCACGTCCCGCCCTTTTACACAAAATGCCTTTCTGATGACGTATCTATCCGAAGGTTCCCCAGCCGACAGCTGTTCCCCAAGTGTGGTCCTGATCCTAATAGTCGGCAACGTCACTAAACAAATGAGGAATAACACATAACACGACACGACTAATATTAACTTCCTCCATTTCTTGGGCGCGCCTCACTAGATGGATGTTCAGTGAACATACGGCTGAGGATGTTTAACCTCGTATTGGAACGCTAAAGTGCGTACTGTCCACCTGGCGATAGGGTCAATTTTACGCGGCCTGGCTAGCTCCCAGCTTAATGCTTGGTTATCGGTTTCTAGCTGAAATACTCAATGCTCTATATAAAAGCGATACTTCTCCAGCGCAAACAAGACTGCCAATGCCTCACATTCGTAAACGGAATATTTAAGTTTGGCACTGGTTAACCGACGTACGCAGCTACCGTTTGGGGATATGCAGCTCCTACACGACTGCACCCTCTGCAGATTATACAGAACAAAGTGCTACGAATCATTAGGAACGCTCCACGCTACACGCGCACCGTGGATCTTCACAAAAAATACCGCCTTCAAATCCTCAACGAAGTATTCCAAAAACACGCCACACGACTATACAGGAATTCGAGACACTCGAACAGTCCTTTCATCCTTACTTTGGGAAACTACGATCACCACCGTAGGTGGAAGCATAAGCGGCCAAAGACACTACTAGCTAGGGCATAGGCACCTATGGCAACTTAACATATACCAACAAGCGACAGACGTCGGTAAGGCCCAGCATATCAACTACATTGCCTGTAAATTACCAGCTGCTATTAGAGCCGGACAACAGGCCACAGCCGGGAAACCGACGAGCTCGCCCACTGACGCACAAACAAATCGCTAACATCACCCTACACTGTGTATCCGACATATGACCTATCGGACACAAAAACGATGATAATCCTAACTGCTGCAGATTGCTGACGTTGATCGGGAATTCAACTCCGGCACCCGGCGATAGCCGCCGAGCAACAGCATCGCACAACGTCAAAGGTATCGACATGATAACCACTACTAACAAATCCTACCCTTACATGACCTATCGCTACTACTCTTACCATCCGACCTAACTATCACAGAGGTTTTTTTCCCCTTGGCTCTTACATGGCAATTTTTTCATCTGCCCTTCACTCCGCTACCCTTCGTTCGACTTCGACCCAATCTATCTCCAGATAAGCGCGTATTAATGGTTAACCGTAACCAGACGTACGCAAACGTCGCAATACCCACATCCTGCGACGTCTCGCTCTTGTGAAAACTAACGCTTATGCAGAAATGGCAGTAGACCTTTTGAGTTGACCATCATGCCGGTGTGAGCGTGGAGGACCTCTTGAAAAAGGAAAAAAAAAAAAAACCAACGAGATGCGAACCCTAATGGCTGCCTTTGACCCTCGAACTCCTGTAGGAGTACGGCCGAAATTCCCTATTAGATGGCTCTGAGCACTATGGGACTCAACTGCTGTGGTCATAAGTCCCCTAGAACTTAGAACTACTTAAACCTAACTAACCTAAGGACATCACACACATCCATGCCCGTGGCAGGATTCGAACCTGCGACCGTAGCGGTCGTGCGGTTCCAGACTGTAGCGCCTTTAACCGCTCGGCCACTCCGCCCGGCCCCTATTAGATGCGTCAGTTCGTACAACAAATTTTTATTAAAATCAGGCATTCTGAGAACCGGAGGGTTAGCTATAGCTGCTTTAATGTGCTCAAACGTGGCCTCTTGGGCAGGTACCCCCTCAAAACGCACACATTTTCGACGCAGTTCATTTAAAGGAGCTGCCAAATGATCAAAATTAGGGACAAAACACCTAAAATGATTCGCCATGCCTATAAACCTGTCAATCCCACGTTTATCAGCAGGCAGCGTGAGAGCTCTCAATGCGTTAGTCCGCTCCTGGTTAATGCGAATGCTTTCGCCTGCTACTAGGTGAACTAAGAACGACACCTGCTACCTGGCTAATGTCACCTTACCGGGTTTAACAGTCAAACCGGCCCCCTGTAATCTAACATAAACTTGCTGGATATGTTCCAGATGCTCCTGAAACGAACGGCTATAAATGACCAGGTCGTCCAAGTAATTATAAACACAGACTAATTTCAAGTCTCCAAGAATATTATCAAGCAAACGAGTGAGAACGGCTGTGCCAGTAGCTAAATGAAAAGGAACTCAAACAGATTCCAATCAGTACAAAATGCTGTAACACGTTTACATTCTTCAAAAAATGGCTCTGAGCACTATTGGACTTAACATCTGAGGTTATCAGTCTCCTAGAACTTAGGACTACTTAAACCTAACTAACCTAAGTACATCCCACACATCCATGCCCGTGGCAGGATTCGAACCTGCGACCGTGGCAGTCGTGTAGTTACGGACTGAAGCGCCTAGAACCGCTCGGCCACTGAGGCCAGCTTACAGTCTTCGGCTAAGAGAATCTGATAATAGGCTTGATTCAGATCATAGACGGTGAACCAATTAGCACTGGCAAAAATTCGAGGACAACCATGGTGTTCAGGCGTCGGTAGTTAACAACAGGCCGAAAATCCCATCCCTGATCCTTAGGGACAAGGAATATAGGGGAAGCATAAGCAGATGTAGAAGGCCTAATAATTCCTTGCTCAGCATTTTAGAGATCTTTCCTCTTAGTTTCTTCATCTTAGGCGGTGAGAGACGATATCCGGACTGCCTGATGGGAATATGGTCAGGTAGACGAATATGGTAGTCAAGAACATTAGTAACACCAGTCTATCACAGAGAAGCACGGGGAACCTCTGCAACGAACCCCTAGTTCAGAAGCCTGCTGTGAAGACAAATGGGTGAGACCAAACTCATTAACCTTAGTATCAACAGCCAGCATGCCGGCATTTCGACGCATCTTACGCTTAGCAGATTCACAGCACCCAAACTTATGAGCAGAACTGAACTTAAAGAAGAAGGTGTACCCGGAATAATCGAAGACAAGACCAGTTTTACTGATAAAATCACATCCCAAAATTAAATCGACCGGCACCAAGGCTAAAGACAGGGGCCATGAGATACCCCAACCGAGATACTCCCTCGAACCCAACAATGCAGAGGCAACACCTGCCCATTGGCAACCCGACATCTCTGCACCGAAGAAGGGATCGACCTAAGTCTCGTAAGATGACCAAAGTCAAGAAACCATTCCTAGCTCAACAACGAAAAGGAGCTACCAGAATCCAGAAGGGCACAAATAGGTTCGCCACCTACTCGCGAACAAATATAGGGTAGTGGTGGTGACGATGGAGCTATGAAACGGGATCACCAGGGTTTAAAGGCTCTAACGCGGGATCGCTGCCCAGCCGGGTGTGATTTATTAACTCTAGTTGTCCGCGGCTGAACGAAAGAACGAACTAAATAGCCAGTTTTACCGCACCTAAAACAACTCCGCGATTACTCTTTAGCAGACTCAGCTGGTGTTGGTAATCCGGAGTTCCGCTCGGTGACGCCCACGGGCTGAACCTTAACTTAACGATGTCTATTGTCCGAGAGCGGCAATGGGGATATCGCTACAACAGCGGCACGAAGTTAGTTCTTCCCAAGTGGAGGGACGACAAAGAAAAAAAAAATACGTGACTTACCCGCCTCTCGCATTCCTCTCAGGACAACTGGAATTCACTCGCGCTCTGGCAAGTCGACTAACAAGGCCGAACAGGTCGTCTTATCTCTTTCCACATATTGAAGCAAGTCCTCCCTCTCTTGCGGCATGTGCCAAACATAGCGACACTCGAGCTGTTTAAGATTTCCTGTGGTCAGTCTCTCGGTAATCACAAGTTCCCTCAACTGCTGCAAGGACCACCCTTCTGCCGTGGCCCTGGATACCAGAGTCCTCAATTCGCCTCGAGTTAACGGATATAATAGAGACAAAATTACATGATGCAAAACACCAAATGCAACAGCGTGTTGCTCAAAGTGAACCAGCAACCATAACTCCCCTTCAATTCGCTCGAGTTGGTCCATAGATAGTTCTGTGACGTCCTGAAACAGATGGACCAGAGTGTTAGGCAATTTAGCAAACGTCCCGGCTAACCTCTCGGACATAAGGGGGCTATCCCCAGGCTTGCTAGTACACCACCCGGAAGATAACAGATCCTGCTCCCCCATCCTCTTCCCATGAAGATTTAAACATGTGACCTTAAACTGCAATTCCTTAACCAAGGACGTCAATTCAGCGATCGATTCCTTATCACAACCCTCTAGATTTAATACCCTTAAGTCGGTTTGTTAAATGTATCAGCTGTGCCCAAACCATGTCTAACTGACTGCTACTAGGTTGAGTGCCCTCCAAAAAGCCGATGGTGCTCTCAAGACCCCTAACAGCCTTAAACAAAAACTCAATGACTGCTGCTGTCTCACCCACAACATCCAACGTGACGTCAACCGGCTGAAGAACGGTAGCAGGCAAACAGACATCTAAGTGCGGGACACTACCATCAATAGGCTGGCACCTTATCGACAGGCCATAAATGAGATGGTCCTTCCTCAACAGGCCGATCCCAGGGCACTGCCTGACCGCCATTAGAATAGGTCATCTGAAACAACCAACGAGCAAAGACAAATATCGTGTAACACTGACAGAGTTACAATCTGAAATAACGGTAACTGTAATGGCGATGTTACAATCGTAACCACGTTCTGCTACCACTGAAACGTGGTACTTAGGAAAGGCACGATTTGGTGTAGGCGGGGCCTTATACAGTTACTATTGGTTGCTCAGTTTTTTTTTTAACTCACATACACTCTATTTGGAACCAATTGCATATAAGATTGACGATCAGGAACAATTATCTAATTTGGCTGTTAAGACAATATCTAATTAAAAATACTTTAGACAAATTGCATACACGGCCGAAGGCCTAACTGACAAGAAATTCAAATTGTTTGTCGGCTGAAGGCCCCAATAGTAATCTGGATTAGAATTTGACAGCTGAAGGTCTAGATAACAAATTCTTACTAAACTATTATTAAAAAAAGGGACAATCATATTAAGAGGGAATACCTAATTAATATTCCTAAGACAAACTGCAGTCACGGCTTTAGGCCTTATTTACAATCATCACAATCTGACCAAATCAAGAGAGAAGTTGGCCTCAGGCAGTGCTCCAAGGATCTGCCTGGGGAAAATCGCTGAACTTCCCTCTCCTCACCGAAACTCATTGGCCGCATAGTGGTGGATGTCCTTGACCCTACTGGTAGTGACCATCTCCCTGTTCTCTTCACCGTTTCAGACGGTCGTCCTCCCCGTCCCGATTCTCGCATCGACCCTCCCCCGAAATACGTTCACGTTTATTCCCATGTCGACAGGGATGCCTCCTGGGATACTCTCTCTACCCAGGTCGATAGCCACCCCTTCACCTACCACCACCCTAATGATGTTATCCATGCCACCTCCTTTCGCCAGCAGACCTTGTCTGAGGCCATAGAGGCCCACGTCCCTAGCATCGCCATCCACCCACACCGTCTCATTTTACCCCTACAGGCTGTTCTCCTCCTCTGTGAATCCCTGAGTTGCCACCAGCAACTACAAAGACACGTCCTAAACTTGCTTGCGGCTAAGAAACGCCGGGACTGACGACAGACATGCACCCGTCTTAATGCTACACTTCCAATCAACTCATCCAAGTACTGGTCTGCCTTCCACCGCCTTACCGGATCTAAACCACCCCCCCCCCCCTACTACCCTCTCCTTCATAATGACCAACCCTTACTTGACAACATTAGTAAGGCCAATCACTTTGCCTCCTAACTCACCAATATCTTTAACCTCCCTGACGATCCCCAGTTCGATTACTCCCTTTTCCCAGATGTCCGTAATCGAACTAACACCTCTGTCCCTCCCCTCGCCCCTTGCTTTCAGTACTTGGACGACATTACACCCAACGAACTCAATTCCCCCATCACTACTCAGGATATCATCACTACACTCTGCACGAAACGCAACACCACTCCCAGTCACGATCGTGTTACCTATCGCCACCTCTGTGAAGCTCCTGCCTCCTTCCTCTCCACCCTGGCCAGACCACATAATGTGGCCTTGTCCACTGGCTGCTACCCCGGCCTGTGGAAAACCTCCCGTAACCTGATGTTCCTCAAACCCGACAAACCGCCGTCTGCTGTCTCCTCCTACCATCCCATCAGCCTTACCTCGGCCTTCAGCAAGGTCCTGGAATCCATCCTTACGCAACGCATCCACCAGCATCTCTGCCACCACCGCCTTCTTCCCGTTGCCCAGTGTGCCTTTCGAACATCCTTCTCTACTGAAGACCTTCTCCTTCATCTCACTCATCTCCTCTCCGAGCAGCCCAACTCCCATCGCTCCACCATCTTCCCCTCCCTCGACCTTGAACGCGCCAACGACCATTCTGGTCTCCTCTTAAAGCTCCAAACCTTTGCCCTTCCTCTCTGCTACGTCTGTCTGATTGGGTCCCTTCTTTCCCAACGTCCTTCCTATGTCACCATCCATAGCACAGATTCCTACACCAGTGTGCCCCAAGGTTCCATCCTCTCCTCTTCTATACCTTTTGTATACAGTGGACATGCCACCACCTTCAGCCGCCATCCACCTTCTCCAGCATGCTGATAACACCGCCTTCCTTGCCGTCGCCCCCACACTGCAATGCTCCCAACACCTTCTCCAATCCCATCTTGACCAGTTCACCGCTTGGTGTAACCAGTGGCTGCTGAAGGTCAATCCTTCCAAGACCCAGGCGATCATTGTAGGCAAAACCACCCCTTCCTTCCGTCTCCTCGACTTCTATCTCACCATTTATGGCTGTCCTATCAGCCTCACCTCCACCCTTAAGTACCTTGGCGTCACCTATGACCGTCGCCTCTCCTGGACCCCCCATCTCCAGACAATCCAATCCAAGGCACCCACCCGACTCCGTCTCCTCAAGCTCCTTTCTGGCTGCACATGGGGTCTGGACCCCTCCACCATCCTCCACACCTATAAATCCCTTATCCGCCCTATCCTCTGCTACGCTCATCCCACCTGGATCTCCACCCCTCCTACCATTTACAAATCCCTTCAAATCCTAGAACGCCATGCGCTCTGCCTCGCCTATCGCATCTGTCTCCCCTACCCCACCCGGATCCTCTATGACCTAATTCCATTCCCACACCTTCTTTTCCTTGAATTGATACGGTCCTCTGTACCTCCCACAAACTCGATCCCTCTCATCCACTTGTCTCTCCCATCCTCTCCCACCCCCGTCCACTGCCACACCTGCATTCCCACATCCCACCTGCTCTCCATCTCTCCACTCTCCATATCCTCGCACAAGGTGGCTTCCACCAACTCCCCCACCCTGATGATGCCCTCATCCCCTCCATATACCCCTCCTACCAACTTTGATCCTCCTCTACCGCACCCTGTGTTTCCTCCCGAGGGCACCCTCTCCTCTCCCTCCTTCCTTCCTCCCTCCCTCCTCCTTCCAGGCTTTCCCTACCCCATACCTTCTTTCCTCCCCCTCCCATCTCCTCTGCCACTGGCATCTCCACACTCCCCTCTCCCTCCTCCCCCCTTTTTCCCCTTTTGGCAAGTCTCTGGACTCGCACACGTATAGTGAACTTTCGCCCTCCGGAGATCATCGCCTAGTGTTTGTGTGTGTCGTCGTGTTCGTGTTCAAGTGTTCCAGTGTTACTCGTTTGTGCCCCAACGTTCGCGTGTGCCATCTGTCATCTCTGTGCGTGTCCACAAGTCAGAACAATTTTATTTTGGACTCTGCGCCTGTGAACGGCTCCGTGTGTTTTAATTTTGTATGTCTACGTTTGTATGTCCATCCTGTCTGTTCTGTGATTGTCTTCTTTTGTATCATTAGTTTTATCCGTGGCCGAAGAGCGGCTTATTATGCCGCTGCTGGCCTACCTGTATCAGGTTTGAAAAAGTTACCAATAAAGAAAAAAAATTACTGTATAAATTAATATTCATGTTTGGTATGTTGTCAGTTTCATAGGTACGTTTTGTGGCTGCCTGCAGTTTGAGTCATTTTCTGTTATCTGTTTGTTGTCGCACTGGGATTTGGAGGTCTAATTTCTACAATGTCAGCTTGTCGAGAGGGCCCTGCCCTATTTGAATCACGTCTATTCTGACTAGATTCAGGTCTGTCGTCATGACTATAGCGTCTGTCGTCTTGTCGGTAATTTCTATAATTTCTTTCTTGTCGGTTAATTGGTGGAGAATTTCTCCTGGAATCGTAATTACGACGTGGGCTGTTGCGTCTGAAGTTATTTTGTCTTCTTTGATAATAATTGTTCTGGTTACTATATTGTCTATTTCTACGGTTATTTCTGTCATATTCAATACCACGGAGAGGTGATCTTTCCCTGTAACTAATGTTATTCTGCCAACATTTGTCGTATGGGTGGTGTCTGTTTTGGTCACGATTTACGTTATAATAATAGCTATGTCGTGTCTGGTTATTAGATCTGTCGTCACGGAATTGTGATGGATGTGACATGTAACTATTGTTTTCCTGTTTTCTCATCATGCGATTGTCTGTGTCAATTTCCAGTTCGTGCAACAGTCCCTGAAAAACTTCGATGTCGTCTTTGCAACGTCCTGCGAAAATAATATGTCTTAAATGTTCAGGTAACTTAATTAAGCAAATGCGGATGAGTTCAGAGGTGTTGTATGGGTTTGACAAATACTGATTTTTGTGCAACATATTTTGAAAATATTTTACCGGACTGGAAAATTCAGACTGTTCGAAATGTTTCATCATTATGATACTGTGTTATACTCGATCTTGATCAGCATGAGACCAATATGCACAAAGCAATGTATGATAGAGATCTCTTTCATTGTGACAGTCGCGAATAAGCAATCGCATTCTTATTACTGGTTCATGCTCTAAATACCCACACATAATTTCTAATCTGTGCTCTGATGACCAATTCTGAAGAAAACAATGAGCAAACTGATGAAGCCAAGCTTGTGGATGAATGTAATTACCGGAATTATTGAATGTTTTAAATTTACCCATTGTGATGAAAAGCTTATAGTCAAAATCATCGTGTCAGCGAGTCGCACATCGGTCATTGTTACGCCGTGTCGGCGGTAGCATCTCAAGGTTTGGTGCACCTTACCAATTCGTTTCAAAATCTCCGAAATACCTTGTGTTATTACTTTGTGGCTTTTCTGTGTTTCTAATCCCCTCTTCCCGTGTCGGAGCATGAGTCTCCTCTGAAATATGTAACTCTTGTACCACTTGTGCCAAATGATATTGTACTTCCCGCATTTCCCTTTTGTGTTGCATATTGATTTCTATCTGACTTCATTTGAATTTTCTAATATCTTCTTACTCCTCTGTGTCAGTAAAGGCTACCGGTCTTGTATTACTCACATCATCATTTACCTTCGTAGATAAATCTGTTACCTGATCCGAAAGTTCGGCAACTTGTTCCGATAATGTGCTGATTTCCTCCGTGTGTTTTTATGAATAAAATTTTAGAGTGTCCATTTGTGCCGAAATCGTATCTGCAGTGTCCTTTAAGTTATTCTAATTTTATGCAAGTTGTCTAACCGAATAGGTAGATACAACTGAGACAATTTTAGCGTGCAATGTGTCATGATTTTTGTGCAGAATAATCTGAAGTTCTTTTATGGCTGCTTCATGATTCTGTAATGCGTTTTCATGTCGCGAAAAAATAGGCTGAAAATGCTCAAAAATTAGTATTTTGACATCTTTACAAAAATTTTTGACATTTCGATTCGATTTTAAGTAACTTAACAATTAAACCTTCACGTGATTTTTCAGGTGTTTACTCAATTATTTCTAACATTTGAAGCTGTTGCTGTGTTTGTTTTATTTGTTGCATTACTTGCCATAACAATGTATTAGAGTCTGGAACATGTTTCTTTGTGCTTTTCGGCAGTGATTTGCACCGGGAATATTAGTATTTTGAAAAGCAGATAATGTGTCTCGACTTAATTGAGAAAAGAGTGATGACGCAAAACCTGAATCCACGGATTTTGCAAGATTTGGTTCTGTTCTTTCGCATTCCTGAGGCGAACTGTTACTGACCGATCGATCGGCAATAGCTCCTTTACACTAATTGCTTCACTATCTACACCATTGTTTACTGCCTGGTCCATTTCCCAATGCACAATTACCAAATTATTATGTTCAACATTTCTTAATTCATTTCAAGGTAATGCTAAGAATCTGCGCTTGTCTCCACTGTCATTTCTCAATTTATTTTGGAGCCTAGTGTTGCGCTTTTCACATGCCATTATCATCACAGTATTTCACACGATAACACACAAAAATAAACAATTTGAAAGGCAAAAAAGTAAGAAGACACACTAGAATAGCACTGAAAATAATCAATACCTAATTAATTGCAAAGGCGACTGCGAGAAACTTGGTGCAAAACCACATGCATGCCAAAACAGCATTGCTCATTACAATACAGTACAACTTTGAGAAACTACAACTACAAAGGAAATTCTCTATACAATTATGCGCTAGCAGTAAACAATAAGTAATATCTAATCATGCACTAGTTATTCAAACTACAAGAAAAATCAGAAGATTCCAGTGAGGTATCCTCGGATAAGTGTCGACAGGTGAAACTTCTTTATTGAGATTTTACTTAAACTGCTGAGTGCTTACTCAATATTCTTAAACTGCTGAGTGGCTTTGACTATGCATATAATATTCAGATAATATTCAATCTCCAGGTCGGACACATTCAGACCGTGCGCTCACGCTAACACCGCAAACCTCCAACACTGTTAATTACTAACCTCATAACTCCATCACTGGTGACTACTCACTCCCAACTTCCATCACTCCTGGCTGTTCACCTCCAAGAGCAAGTCCAACCAGCCACAGAGGGTCTCTTACATACCTCCACCACGCAGTCAGAGATTTAATACAGAGCGCACATCGCGCTACCAACATACAAACACATAAACAGCCTACTTATAGTAGCTATGGACACAGTCGTCAGCAGCATGGTTACAGCTAATACGCCCTGCTTCTCTAGTACAGTTATCTTATCCGTTGAACACAAAGTACACGGTAAACAATTACATTCATCCTCCTAGTCCAGCTAGATACAGACTGAGCAAATTTAGACACCATTTCTCCATGATCCGTTATCTGGGATTACATCATGGAAGGGGGAAAGCGAGGGGGAGAGCCCTCATCGACCTCCAGTGGTTACATTGTTAACTATATTAGTTAGACTCCGGACCTCAACGTGAACTCTGACAACTCAGTTGTTTAAATAAACAAGATACTGAAGTGCATACAAAATGTCCATCCTGTCTGGCAGTCCAGTATAGCCTGAGTCCTTCTCCCACCAATTTCCAGATTGGAAGGGAGTAGTGGAGAGAGAGGGAGACGGGAAGGGGAGGGGTAGGAGATAGGTTAGTGGAGATAGCCATGTGCTGTGTGCGGCTTGTGTTGGAGCAGTTGGTAGGTTGTCATCGCGTAATGGTGATACTGGCGTCTCGTTTTTTTCTTGTGTTGACTGGCCCCACTATGTTTGCTAGTGTTGTCTGCCCATGAGTGGCAGCAGTAGGGTTTATCTATATCTGGTACATAGTACTATCTTCGGCAAGATGTTAAGTGTTTTCCGGGTCGGGTGTGTCGGTAGCTCGGTTGGGATGGAGCTGCAGGGAGGTCCGTCAGCGCAAGTACATGCCAGGACTGTTGGCGGGAAGTAGGCACTGCTGGATCGAGGAGCTGTTGTTGCGAGGGCCACAACCTCGTTGCCCACTGTACCCAGAATGTTTGAGTTGAGTGAACATTAACCCAGTAGTGAAACCACCACTATTTCGAGATCACGTCATTTCTTTGTACGTTGTTGCTCGCAGGGTCATGGAGACGAAGAGCAATGAGTGGAGTGTTTGGTGTTGGAGAAATTAATTAGCTGTCCTCCATTTCTTATTATTGATCGTTGATTTCCTTGTGTTTACTCACGAAGCTCAACCAGCGGTATTTTTCTGCCTAGTGTCCGCTAACGCCCCAGTTACCTACTGTAGAGGTTAGCGTAATTTCGCGGCAGTGTACTTTCCCTCGCATTGCTGCTGTCCGGTAAGGCATGTAGTTCTACAGACTCCTTGATTGTGGTTCTGATATTTTGTTTTACCTAGGCCATAGTGGATCCTTCTGCTTCTGGATGTTCTAAACCCGGATTCTGAAGACACAGTGCCGTCCACCAGTTCCGCCTTGCGTGGGTATTCCATTGATGTGTTGGTTACCAGACGTTAGGTAGATTTTGCAAGAGTGTTGGTTCAAAAATGGTTCATATGGCTCTGAGCACTATGGGACTTAACTTCTGAGGTCATCAGTCCCCTAGAACTATTTAAACCTAAGGATATCACACACATCCATGCCTGAGGCAGGATTCGAACCTGCGACCATAGCGGTCGCACTGTTCCAGACTGAAGCGCCTAGAGCCATTCGGCCACTCCGGCCAGCCAAGAGTGTTGGTCTGCATTTAAACTGTCAGTAGTCTGAGTGGCCATCTGGCTAATTGAATACAACTCTCAGCTGCCTGTCTCGTCAGTGTGGTATTGGATTCAGGACTGTGCTGTGGAATGGGAACCAGGAGGAGAGGAACTGATGCCACTGCCGTAACTGAGAAGCAGAACGACCATGAATGTTGAGGTCGGCGGCGATCACATAGCAGGGGAAGGTGCGGTCTATGTGAGAAAGGAAGTCAAAACGAATAGGGGCGGTAGGGCTGACATAGATGGTGGTGGAGGTAACGGTGAGGCTGGGGAAGAAGAGACTAACGATCAGGTTTCTGTGGGGTCAGGAAGGAGGGGTTGGAGCCGAATAGGGATCTGGCAGTGGTGGCCAATGGCCACTCCGCCACACACTATCGGGAGGGGATTATCGGAGCAGTGGAGGAGGTAGGGCGAAGTGTGGATGGTATGCTGGGGCTGTAGAAAGGTTTCGTTTAAGAGGAAAGCAACCACGTTGTGGGTCATGAGGGTGTGCATGAGGAGGTTCTTGTTGGTGGGTAGGGAGCGGATGTTGTTAAACAAGATGACAGGAATTTAGGCAAGGGTGTCGAGACAGGAGAAGGTGAAGTGGGTCTGGTTGTGGGAATAGGTGGCATAAGTGTTAAGGGGGAAGACTGATCAGGCAGCGAGGGATACCTGTTGGAGGCACCTCTAACAGCAGATGGGCTGAGGAGGGGAAGGAAGGGGTCGGTATCGGTGAAGGAACAGAAGGGCACCCTCCTGAAGGAGGAGGTCGAAGGAGGGGGCATGCTCAGAAATCACCTGCATAAGGTGGGTGGGTCCGGCAGGATTGAAGATCCGGCGCCCCGCACAGACGTCTTGGTAGGGATGCACCTTAAGCTCAGCCAGCGTCTCGTCCTCCGTGATTGTCAGACTAAACCGAGGGATCACGACAGTGAGGGTCGGCGGGCACTGTGGGGCTTGGGGTTGGCGGGAGGGAGAAGGGGGAGGAGCAGGGGACAGAGAGGTATTGGGGCCAAAACGGGTGATGGAGATTTGATGCCTGAGTGAAGGGTGGGGCTAGGGAGGTGATGAGAACAGAGTCTCGACGGGGAGTTATTAGGGAGATCGGACCTCCGGGATAGTCTTGGTGGAGGAGTAGCATGAGATTGTGGGCCTTGAGGAAGGAGGGAGGGATTAGAATGGGAGAGGAGGTATTTGTAGGAGGAGGGGGAGGAGGAGGAGGAGGAGGAGGAGGAAGTGGAGGTATCATAGGTGGCAGAAGGGACAGGTGGGGAGACATCCATGACATCCTGGGGGGGGGGGAGGAGGATGGGAGTGGGAAGTTTTGGGAGCAGAGGAGGCAGGGGTGCTGCTGGATTGCTTAACAGCGACTGAATGGTGGCAGGAGTCGTGTGGGACAGGAGCAACTGGGAGATGGCGGGAGTTGGCAGGTCCCGGCGTGGATGCTGGAGCTGGCGCCGAAGATGGGGAAGGTGACGGAGAAGGTGATGTCAATGGCAAAGACGATGACGGTGAGAGCAGGGCGTGGGCTGTGGCCCTCTGGGCCACCACCGTGGCAGGGGCTACAGAGATGGAGGCAACAGGATGAGGGAGAGGAGGGAAGGGATCAGAGGAGGAGACGCAGGAGCGGGGGCGGGGCTACAAAGAGCGAAGGAGAAGGGAGGGTGAGAAGTGGGGGGATGGCATGAGGGGGGGGGCGATTGGGCACACCACGTAATTGAGGTGGTGGCAGTGGAGGGAGAGGTAAATACAATGGCGGTGGTGGTGGTAGTAGTAGTGGTGGTGGGGGTTGTCATGATTACAATGGGAAAGGGAGGAAAGGAACAGGACAGGACAGGTCAAAACTAAAGAAGAGAACAAGGAACTCACAAAGAAGGATGAAGACAGACAAAGACAGACGTAGATGGACGAAACGCTGACTGGGGTCGAAGCCCCACTTCGCTGTTGCTGGCGGGGGGCGACCGCAGAGGCTGCTGGGCTGGATCTCTGGCTGTCTGGAAAGTTGTCTGGCTGGCCGGAACGCTGGCTGGCTGGCTGGAACGCTGGCTGGCCGGCCAGAACCTCGGCTGGCCGGCCGGAATGCTGGCTAGCTGGCCAGAACACTGGCTGGCTGGTCAGAACGCTGGCTGGCTGGCTGGAACGCTGGCTGGCTGGAACGCTGGCTTGCTGGCTGGAACGATATCTGGCTGGTTGGCTGGAATGCTGGCTGGCTGGCTGGAACGCTGGCTGGCTGGCTGGAACGCTGGCTGGCCGGCCAGAACCTCGGCTGGCCGGCCGGAATGCTGGCTAGCTGGCCGGAACACTGGCTGGCTGGCCAGAACGCTGGCTGGCTGGCCGGAACTTGGCTGGAACGCTGGCTGGCTGGAACGCTGGCTTGCTGGCTGGAACGATGGCTGGGTGGTTGGCTGGAATGCTGGCTGGCTGGCTGGAACGCTGGCTGGCTGGCTGGAACGCTGGCTGGCCGGCCAGAACGCTGGCTGGCCGGCCAGAATGCTGGGTGGCTGGCCGGAACACTGGGTGGCTGGCCAGAACACTGGCTGGCTGGCCGGAACTAGGCTGGAATGCTGGCTGGCTGGAAAGCTGGCTGGCTGGCTGGAACGATGGCTGGCTGGCTGGCTGGCTGGAATGCTGGCTGGCTGGCTGGAACGCTGGCTGGCTGTCTGGAACGCTGGCTGGTTGGCTGGCTGGCAGGAACGCTGGCTGGCTGGTCCTGGAGCACCTAACACCTTGATAAAAGGCTATGCCGTTATCGAAGGGCAGTACTCTTTCGAGGTACCGCTGGAGTTGAATACACTAATTTTACGAGTCCACTTTTATTGAGAACAGACGATACAGTGTTATTGTGGGTACTGTTAGGTTGTTAGTTGCATGATGAGATCACGACCATGAAGTCCACATTCTTAGAACATACAGGGTGGTCCATGATAGTGACCGGGCAAAATATCTCACGAAATAAGCATCAAACGAAAGAACTACGAAGAACGAAACTCGTTTAGCTAGAAGAGGGAAACCAGATGGCGCTATGGTTGGCCTGCTAGAAGGCGCTACTACAGGTCAAACGGATATCAACTTCGTTTTTCTAAATAGGAATCCCTATTTTATTAGTACATATTCGTGTAGTACGTATAGAAATATGAATGCTGTAGCTGGACCACTTTTTTCTCTTTGTGATAGTCACAAACGTATAAGTATGTGGTATCACGTAACATTCCCCCAGTGAGGACGGTATTTGCCTCGTGATATATTACCCATGTTAAAATGGACCGTTTACCAATTGCGGAAAAGGTCAATATCGTGTTGATGTATGGCTATTGTGATCAAAATGCCCAATGGGCGTGTGCTATGTATGCTGCGCGGTATCCTGGACATCATCCAAGTGCCCGGACCGTTCGCCAGATAGTTACGTTATTTAAGGAAACAGGAATTGTTCAGCCACAAGTGAAACGTCAGCTACGACATGCAACAAATGATGATGCCCAAGTAGGTGTTTTACCTGTTGTCGCGGCCAATCCGCACATCAGTAGCAGACACATTGAGCGAGAATTGGGGATTTCAAAAACGTTGGTGTTGAGAATGCTCCATCAACATCGATTGCACCCGTACCATGTTTCTATGCACCAAGAATTGCATGGCGACGACTTGGAACGTCGTGTACAGTTCTGCCACTGGGCACGAGAGAAATTGCGGTACGATGACAGATTTTTTGCAAGTGTTCTAAGAGTAGCGACGAAGTGTCATTCACCGACAGCGGTTACGTAAACCGGCATAATATGAACTATTGGGCAACGGTAAATCCACGATGGCTGCAACAAGTGGAACATCAGCCACCTTGGCGGGTTAATGGATGGTGCGGTATTATGGGAGGAAGGATAACTGGCCCCCATTTTATCGATGAAAATCTAAATTGTGCAATGTATGCTGATTTCTTACGTAACGTTCTACCGATGTTATTACGAGATGTTTCACTGCATGACAGAATGGCAATGTACTTCCAACATGACAGATTTCCGGCACATAGCTCACGTGCGGTTGAAGCGATATTGAATAGCATATTGCATGACACGAGGATTGGTCGTCGAAGCACCATACCATGGCCCGCACATTCACCGGATCTGACGTCCCCAGATATCTTTCTCTGGGGAAAGTTGATGGATATTTGCTATCGTGATCCACCGACAACGCCTGACAACATGGGTCAGCACATTGTCAGTGCATGTGCGAACATTACGGAAGACGAGCTATTCGCTGTTGAGTGGAATATCGTTGCACGTATTGCCAAACGCATTTAGGTTGACGGACATGATTTTGAGTATTTATTCCATTCATGTGGTTTTTACAGATAATCACGCTGTAACGCATGCGTTCTCAGAAATGATAAGTTCACAAAGGTACATGTATCGCACTGTAACATCCGAATTAAAATATTCAAACGTACCTACGTTCTGTATTTTAATTAAAAAAACCTACCTGTTACCAACTGTTCGTCTAAAACTGTGAGCCATATGTTTGTGACTATTATAGCGCCATCTATTACAAAGCGAAAAAAGTGGTTCAACTAAAACATTCATATTTCTTTACGTACTACACGAATATGTAACGAAAATGGGGTCCCTATTAAAAAAAAAAACGCAGTTGATATCCGTTTGACCTACGGCGGCGCCATCTAGCGAGCCAACCATAGCACCATTTGGTTTCCCCCTTCAAGCTAGACAAGTTTCATTCTTTGTAGTTTTTTCGTTTGACGCTAATTTCGTGAGACACTTGACCCAGTCACGATCAAGGAGCACCCGGTATACCAGTAATGAGATTTAACTGCAACGTTTTGGTTTATTTGAAAAGACATTTTTTAATTAAAATACTCTCTGAGAGGTCACAGATGATATAGTGTTTGATTTATTTGACAGCTACACGATTATACTACGACGCTACTAATGAGTGACAGAGTTTTCATTATAGCTTTTACGCTATATCTGTTTTATGTCTGCACAGTTTTTCTATGTTTTTCTGGAAAGTAAAATATGTTTTGGTAATCACTTTTGTGGCATAGCTACAATGAGATAGATATTTTTCATAACACAACAATACCTTACATTAGTTACATTATAGTACCTTCAAGGTCACAGTAATGAACCTAATAACTATTGCATCTATATGCATGGCGCTTCACTTTCGTATATGACAAAGGTAAGTAGATTGACGTTTGGAGAACTCTGCTTATGGACGACGGTAACTACGACACTAGGCACATTTTTACCACTAAACGATGACAGAAATTATCTTACAGCAAGACGCTTAGTTTAGCGCTACAGGACACGCCTTTGAGTGATTACGTTTTGTACTTGGAACATTTTTAAGAAATATTTTAGAACCACTATGATACAGAGAAGGTTTTCGGTAAAACATTTCATTCTGCTGTTTAATCTATAACATCTAAGGGTTTAATTACATTAACCCTCATGGGGGTACACCTACTTTGTCTGGCAAGCGCAAGGTGTCTTAGCTAATATGGTATTTGCTTATACAATTTTACACATCGGTATCATATTTCTCTAACACAGAACTACACAGCAATCTGATCGTTTAACTGAGAGAGACAAATGTTTTTTTACTACGTCAGTGACACATGCCTACGTAATTACACACTTCGATTACTTCATATTTAGCAAATTGTATTTTGTATGTACCGGGACTTTGTGAAGTGTTCATATTTTTTTGGAACCATTGTGATACTATGAGAGCTTTGAATGATGTATATTGCATGATATCATGGTTTTTGAAGTACGTTTGAGGAAGATGACACTATTGAAACGAGTTGAGAAATTTTTTTAAGACTTTGAGGTTACCGAAGGAAGCTACGATGATTTTTCGATTTGATTGCGGTGTTACTATGATGTTGTTACGACAACTATTTGTATTATGAGGTATGTTTATGATCAGTAAGATGACGCTATATGAGGAATATTATTATGCTAGTGTGTTTATTATGATGGTGTATTGGGAAAGTATTGACTAATACGTATATGTGTAAAGAGGCTTAGGGACTCTGGTTTGTGAAAAAAATGTTGGAAACAAACAATTGTACTTTAAGAGTTATGAAAGGTGAGTATATATGTGGATACAAGTACCACAATGCCGATGGGAATTTTTGGACACTATTATTCATGAGATTTCGTTTCTGTGCACTTCCGACTTAAATTTTCAACCTGTGCAAATTTTTATTTGTATGAAACTGTCACTGTAGCGAAAACTGTTGGTAATATTTGGTAAAGAGTACATGTGAATTGATGTAACCCTGTGCAGAGCTGCACGCTAGACGCTTTCAAATATACTTGTTATTGTGCGGACCTTAAACTTTCCTCACGGCGCTTCAGCAACTTTGAAGCTTGCCGCAATTCCAGAAGCACTAGCACAGCTTTAGAAAAGAGAGTCCGTTGACCTTACTATTAATACTTCTTTGTAGAACACACCACAAACGCGACACACTATTACTTCGAAAGATGTTATTACGCTTTGGAACATGTACCTTGTAATGTCCCCACAGCAAATACCCTCTACCACGCACCAATTAATCATTTTCAATCGAACCATCCACATTCATTCACTTTGGAAAAGTTATCTGATCTGATTTTCTCGTAATATATGCGGCGACAGCTCGTCGACGCCAAAGTATTTTCTAGTGCGTTTATTGTTTGAAATAACAGAGATGCATATATGCATTCTCCATGGTTGTTAGAGTGGTAACTAGGACAGCTTCTGGAGTATCTGTTGTAGGATTGATGTGTTTCTGAGAGATACATATTCTGATTTTCTTCTCGCTAAAGCGAGCCAATTAACATTTGTGCCGATAGCGGTTTGTTTTTAAGAGAGAGAGATTGTAAAAGGAAAATAATTAAGGCGTGGAATCATCGGAGATGTGGATATGTAATGGAGATGGTTTTAATGCACGATTTCCTCCATAAATAAGGTTTGTGACTTTTTGTTCTGGAGTGAATGAACGAATGAGTTTTTTCTGAATCATTTGTTGATCACGTTGGCCCTGTAATTATTGGGGAAGTTTCAGCTGTGTCGAAGAGAGCCTGCAATCACTGAGTCTGTGTTAAATCGTCCAAAAAGGCTTCGTACACATCTGACATTCGCAATCTTTCGTAAAAGGAACAAATTGTCAAACGATTGATTCTCCCGAGTGACTGCAGTGTTTAACAGTAATAATAAATGTAAAGATCTCTTACAGCAAGCCAGCCGCTGATTACCAAGTCGAAGGAATCCACCAAAGATTCTATTTGGCTGATTATTTTTATCACTATATCACGTAATGAAATCTTATATTAAAAACTATACATAGATAAAGGAGAGAAAGAGAGAGAGCGAGTGAAAATAGAGATAAAAATCCTCCATTAGTCTAATTTTTCGCCTGTCTTATCACGGATCAGCCAAGAACTGGGAGGGCCTTACTTTACTGTATAGACTTATGTGTGAAGGTGAAGGGATCTTAAAGACAACAGATACACGTCTATACAGACAAGACATTACACAGAGATAGCGGCTAGCTGCATTGATAATCTATTCTTAGATTAAAGAGACGGCAACTTATTACAAGAACTTTAAATTTTAAAACCTTACACTACTTACTAAAACGCTTATGAAATGATGAGAAATATTCTTACATCTGCACACTTGATTACGACAAGTGACTTTCTACAAGAGATGAGAGAATTTTTACTGACTTATGAAATGCCACGGGGCTACTGAATGATGTTTCCATGCTTTACTTTGTACGTATTTGCTTATTTTATTTGATATGTGGTTTCTAGATGAGCTGTGGTGTTGGTTTTATAAAATTAAATAATTTAAACATAAGCTAATGTGAACACTTTCTGTCTACACATGCATTAAATAATAATTTTATGATCCACATTCTTAAAAATGGTTCAAATGGCTCTGAGAACTATGGGACTTGGCATCTGAGGTCATCAGTCCCCTAGAACTTAGAACTACTTAAACCGAAGGACATCACACACATCCATGCCCGAGGCAGGATTCGAACCTGCGACCGCAGCGGTTGCTCGGTTCCAGACTGTAGCGCCAAAGACCGCACGGCAACTCCAGCCGGCGGAGTGAGACAGGGTTGTAGCCTATCCCCGATGTTATTCAATCTGTATTTTGAGCAAGCAATAAAGGAAACAAAAGAAAAGTTCGGAGTAGGTATTAAAATCCATGGAGAAGAAATAAAAACTTTCAGGTTCGCCGATGACATTGTAAATCTATCAGAGACAGCAAAGGACTTGGAAGAGCAGCTGAAAAAATGGACAGTGTCTTGAAAGGAGGGTATAAGATGAACATCAACAAAAGCGAAACGAGGATAATGGAATGTAGTCGAATTAACTCGGGTGATGCTGAAGGAATTAGATTGGGAAATGAGACACTTAAAGTAGTAAAGGAGTTTTGCTACTTGGGGAGCAAAATAACTGATGATGGTCGAAGTAGAGACGATATAAATTGTAGACTGGCAATGGCAAGGAAAGCGTTTCTGAAGAAGAAAAATTTGTTAACATTGAGTATTGATTTAAGTGTCAGGAAGTCGTTTCTGAAAGTGTTTGTATGGAGTGTAGCCATGTATGTAAGCGAAACGTGGACGATAAATAGTTTAGACAAGAAGAGAATAGAAGCTTTCGAAATGTGGTGCTACAGAATAATGCTGAAGTTTAGATAGGTAGATCACATAACTAATGAGGAGGTATTGAATAGAAATGGGGCGAAGAGGAGCTTGTGGCACAACTTGACTAGAAGAAGGGATCGATTGGTAGGACATGTTCTGAGACATCGAGGGATCACCAATTTAGTACTGGAGGGCAGCGTGGAGGGTAAAAATCGTAGAGGGAGACCAAGAGATGCATACACTAAGCAGATTCAGAAGGAGGTAGGCTCTAGTAAGTACTGGGAGATGAAAAAGCTTTCACAGGATAGAGTAGCATGAAGAGATGCATCAAACCAGTCTCAAGACTGAAGACCACAACAACAACAACATATTTTGACTGGGTGCTGCGTCTCAATTTGGTCTAGCGATTGGTCGTGGGACGGACAGAGACGCACTGCTCCAAGTTTTGACGGCGAGTTACGGAGAGCAAAACCTAATCATTCACCTGGCAGACTCCAATCTCAGCAGTTTTCACTCTACTTGCTGGTTCTGATGCCAAACGCCGAACGTGACAGTCTTCTTGACTTTGGCTATTCGATAATAGGACTTCGGAGACGACGAATACAGTGTGCAACTGACTTTGAAAGACAAGCTGCTCATTTGATTGAACTTACAGCGTTTTTGTTAAGCTGTAGCTTGTCATGATTACAGTCAAACTTTTGCAACTTGGCTCTGATTGATACCGCATACTTAGTCCTGGGGCATCCATGGACAGTGGGGACAGACGGAGTTATGTTTGCATGTGATACTGGCGCAAGCGGTGAGGGCAAGACTAGTAGCCGCACCAGAGCGTCTGCCACAGTAGTCGATGAGTCAGCAAGCATACTTCGCAATGCGAAGCGTTGGGTAAAAATCCGCAGGAGGAGAGAAGAGACTCAGGTAACTTGAGGCTTACTTGACAGTGGTATACATTGCTTAACGTAGTTAAAAGATCATTTTTTCGAAATCCCGTAGGTGTCCCTCAGTGCGTCGTCGAAGTTTGAAATTTAGGCTCTGAGCACTATGGGACTATTTAAACCTAACTAACCTAAGGACATCACACACATCCATGCCAGAGGCAGGATTCGAACCTACGACCGTAGCGGTCACGTGGTTCCAGACTGTAGCGCCTAGAACCGCACGGTCACCCCGGCTGGCTTTGAAATTTAGCCACGCGACGTGGGTGCGAGTGCTAGTGTGCCATTTCACGGATTGCGCGCCCCCTCCCGCCGGAGGTTCGAGTTCTCCCTCAGGCATGGGCGTGTATGTTGTTATTAGCATAATTTAGGTTCAAAAATGGTTCAAATGGCTCTGAGCACTATGGGACTTAACATCTATGGTCATCAGTCCCCTAGAACTTAGAACTACTTAAACCTAACTAACCTAAGGACATCACACACAACACCCAGCCATCACGAGGCAGAGAAAATCCCTGACCCCGCCGGGAATCGAACCCGGGAACCCGGGCGTGGGAAGCGAGAACGCTACCGCACGACCACGAGATGCGGGCTAGCATAATTTAGTTTAAGTAGTGTGTAAGTATAGGGACCGATGACCTCAGCAGTTCGGTCCCTAAGGAAATGACACAGATTTGAACATTTTAAACTTGGCGCAATGTTTCCTTACAGTCTTCCTCTGTGGAGTTGCAGAAGCGTGGTGCTCTGTGGTGGCATCATCGGGTTCGGCGGTGGTTAAAACAGCAACATGTCGACACGTGAGAAAAGAAGTCCAGAGCTCAGAAGTTCAAGTAAGGTGGAAGGCTGATCAGTGAGGTCGCATTGGCAACAGATTTCACCATAAAGGTGCCCAAACCCGCCGTGTGCGTGTGACTTGATTGGAGTTCGTCACACACCATTTAACCCTCATTTCACCCTCTCTGTTGACGTCTCAGTGGTAGAGGTAAGAAACACGACGTCCAGCGTTGAATCACGCGGTTTTCTTAAAGGCGGCAAAACAAAATGTTTCAGAGACCTACACACGGCCATCAATAGCACCTAGGGAGAATCCACTTTCATCAAAAAAACACAAACGACCTCTTTCCATCGCCAAAGGTGGTGTTTTGGGGTCAGTGGAATGCAGAATGCACACTACAGGGCGTGTAGTCTAAGCTGTCCGTGAAGTAACTAATTTGTAACATCTCATTGTGTCATTGTGGTACCACCTGCTGCTCAAATAGCTGCTGCAGGTGGAGTACGAAACGATAGAGCCACATGTCGAACACGATTGTCTTCACTCTCGGTAGTGCCACCTGACCTTCCGGAACCCAGTCTTCTAGCGACGGCACATTCTCGTGACCACCGCCACCAGCAACGTACAGTGGTTACATTACTGCCAGCTTTTCCTGCAATATCGCAGAAGGTAGTTCCATTTCCTTGTGGCCCTATAACTCGACCTCAATTAACCTCATTGTGGTGTTAATAATGGCGTTAATGTCAACTAAAAGGCTTTTCTGACTAACGTCAACTCAGAACGCCCAATCTCGAAGGTAAATAACGCTCATGATCGCCTTCAACGTGGCATTACTAGCGCCAGTCTAATGCGACTGGCGAGAAATTTGAATTAACATAGTCTTTTAGATGTGGAAATACGCCTAGCAACTTTTGTTAATGTCGCACAACTCCTTGTTGATGCTGCGATTTTTTTCCGTCAGTGTAGACAGTAATTTCTCTAAGACCAGGACAATGCTTCCACTCTCCCATCCCCGAGTTAACTGATCTCAGCTTTAGTAGCGCTACAGTGAATAGCGCGTCGACAACGGTTTGGGAGACTTACAATCTCGTTTCACTTTCTCAAGAAGTGCCGTTGCAGTCGACCATCGACGGCGAATGAAATGCAACCTTTCCTCGCCCTGTGTTATTGCTTCCAACGTTGGTAAGCCGCGGGGATCAATACTACGGGACGCTTTCATTCGGGAAGAAAATATGTGCACGAACTTTGCCAGGTCGAGTGGAGAAACAAGCCGCTAGAGGTCTCGGTTGTGGCGCGAAGACGGAGACGCTTGCGGACGACGGTCACGAGAGGCGTTTGAAGGATGGCTGTGGGCCCGGATGGGGTGTGGCGACCGCCCCGTAGTTAAGTTGGCTACTGCTGCCTTTGTCGACTGCGATTGTCTTTTGCTGAGATGGTCAGTGGAGCTGTGAAATGGTGCCATCGTGGTTCAAATAGATCTAAGCACTATGGGACTTAACATCTGAGGTCATGAGTCCCCTAGACTTAGAACTACATAAACCTAACTAACGTAAGGACATCACACACATCCATGCCCGAGGCAGGATTCGAACCTGCGACCATAGCAGTCATGTTGTTCTGGACTGAAGCGCCTAAAACCGCTCGGCCACAGCGGCCGGCTGTTGAAACCATCGTGTACGCTGTCTGATGGAACCTATTCCGGCGATCGAAAACGGTGGGCCTTCCTAAGCTTCAGACAAATCTGAGTGCAACCAATGTTCAAAAGTGGCGAGTTGGATCACAAGCTGGTTGTGAATGTTTCTCGTGAATCGAGCATAATTCTTGGAACTACGTGTGCTGTTTAAAGGTGTTAAAAGCGTAGTAACCTAAAGTACAGTTTGGATGTAACTTCATCATGGTCAGCTGAATTATACAGTCTAGTCTGTTAAGATTCACGACTGTAAACGCTCCCTTACCGTGAAGCGCTTACTGTAATTACATACACTGAAACTTGTTAGCGCACAGTGGCAGTAGCTTTCTACATTCAGGTTTCATTCTTGTCAGTTAACGGAGTTCAATGTGTGTCATTTCCCATATGCCAAGCGGCGCTTTAAGCAATATAAGTTATCAGTGTGACGAACTATTGCTCCTCAGTAGTGTTGTGACCTTAGTCCGTTTTAGTGCAATACTCCTCGGGTCCTGTAGTAGGTCACCTTTCCCACCATGTTGTTCGGCAAGCAGTTCAAGCTCTTTATAACCGTCCAAATGGTCTGGGCTGATAAGTTACTTGAGTAAGGGAACTGTCCAATCCAGTAACCATATTTGTATTATCGCTGTGACAAAGGGGAACCGGCGGGCACTCTGGACTTAGATTGTGGACTAAGTTATGCATATAACAAGTGTGTGAATGTTATTATTTTTAAAGTTTACTGTTAAAGTGCCTCGGTTAATTTGCTTGCTGTTGGCAACGGAACTGTATTCAGTGTGCGAGTGGCAGTAATTTCTAGCATTCTCTGCGAGTGCACCAAATTCGTTTAATGATGTTTTAACCTTTGTAAATTATTGCTAGCCAGTACTTGATTTTATAAATTTAATCAGTCATTTTCTTATCGCTTCTCTGCAACAGTCAGTGTGCGACCTACTGCGCAGAAATTTTTCTCCTCTTCAAATCATTCAAATGGTTCAAATGGCTCTGAGCACTATGGGACTCAACTGCTGTGGTCATAAGTCCCCTAGAACTTAGAACTACTTAAACCTAACTAACCTAAGGACAGCACACAACACCCAGCCGAGGCAGAGAAAATCCCTGACCCCGCCGGGAATCGAACCCGGGAACCCGGGCGTGGGAAGCGAGAACGCTACCGCACGACCACGAGATGCGGGCTTCAAATCATTCGTCAGAATATGAAATACAGATGTTGGGGAATGTCTCTGTCTTCAGAGAGTTCCTCCACAAGTCACACTGCGATCTTCTTCAAAAGCATCTGCCACAAGTTTCATGCTTGGTTCATCTATCGACGTTTTTGGCCCTCTGGGACTTGAATTATCTTCTATGCTCATTCGACCAGCAAGAAAACGATTAAACCAACATGAAACTGTATGTACTACGGTCCACTGTACACTCACCAGAACTTCACTTAAGGCACTGTGGATTTCTGTCGGGTTTTTGTTGTGTAAAGTTTCGGTGTTGTATGACCTCTTCTCTTCAACACTCAGAATACCGAACACCACTGCAGTGTCCGCTTCTATCTCTCGTCAATTTTATGTTAGAGTACACAGCGAAAAAAACAAAAACATGTGCTTCTTCTTCAAGTTCCCAACAATCTCTGACGTAATTTTCATTGGTGCTGCATCAAACAGTCCATAGTATTACGAACCAGTGCATTATTTTAAAATGTCTATCGTATGTAAAGTTTATCTTTCTCTGTAGTCTAAAGATTTCTTATTTTTACAGGGGGTAGGATGAAGGGCTTCAATGGTTTCTTGTCTACAGTTCTGTGGTTATTAAGAAGGCTGTGCCAGCTTATGGCAGAAAGGTAAAGGTCGGTTTCCTTTCTTCGCACTTAACCCTAAGTCTCGATGCGCCCAGTGCCCTCTCAATCTCTTGTTTTCAATAGCGTTTGGAAGCAAGGTTTTCCAGACGATCCAGTTGCATTGATAGGGTTCCCTTGTCACATCTAGCCCATGATCTATTGTGGATAAGAGAGGTACGTAGGTACCATATGTAGATCGGTGTGAGTGGCTTTTCCGTATATTCCACTTCCATCTGTGCTTTCAGGTTTATTCCGCTGAATGAAGTAAATCCGCTGCTAGGTAGTGACGAGACAGACTTACCGTATGATGTTCAACTCTTCGCCCCAGTAGCAATAGCGTTACATGGATAGGAGTTCTTGTGAATTGTGGAACGACATAGAAGTTCACCAGAATGTCACATGGATCTGGCTTTCCTGTCCCACCCTTTCATTATACTGTTATTTAATGCTCTTCGTTAGTATCATGCTTTGAGTCCTTTGCTGAAAGTTTGATATTTGTTCTGTGTAGGACTTCTATTGTCCTTAAATTTTCTTCGTTTAGTTCTTCAATGGCCAGTTTAACGAATCTGAAGTGGCAAAATGCATGTATGTCTCATTGTGCACTAATTTCATAGCACTGTCGCAATAGCCTGATAGTTTTGTGGTTTGAACTGTGTATAATTTCTCATTCATGAATGTGACCCAGTTACCTGCTAGTAATGGTGGAAGTACAGTTGTGAGCATGCGACGGTGTTGCGGTATGATTGCTTATTCGGTAAAGAACATTCTCTCGAAAGGCAAAGGTTCAGCGTTTGAGTCCCGGCTCGGAACGAAGTTATAATCTACAGGGAAGTTTCAAAATTAGCGCACAGTCTACTGCAGAGTGAAAATTCATTCTGGGAACAATCCCCTAGGCTGTGGCTATGCCATTTCACCTCAGTATCCATAATTCTAGCATACTATGCTGGAGAACTGTGAAGTTAGGAAGATAAAAGACGAGGTACCTATGGAAATAAAACTGCGAGAGCAAGTCGTATATCCCGTCTCATTCATGTAGTTTACAGAGCATTTTCCCACTAAAGATGGAAGTTCCGTGTCTGACTTCCGTTCTACACGTAGTTCTAACCTGCCAGAAAGTTTCAGATCACAGCTTATTCCGACGCAGAGAGAAAATTAATCCAGGAAATTTGCAATGATTATTAACAAACAAATGAAATTACTGTCATTCTGATTTATTTTAATGTTAGTTCATTCTCTACTGTCTGTATTATTTCTATATTCAGTGATCAATGTATAGCGAATAGCACATTCCGATGCTGAATGGAAATTAATTCAAGGAATTTGCAACTAATATTAATCAAAAAATGAAATTATTATCCTGCTAATTTATTTTAATGTCAGTGCATCCTCTACTGACTGCATTATTTCTGTATTAAGTGATCGTTGTTTACGGAAGATTCTGTTTCATTTCTGCTTACGTAAAATTCCATGTTACCAAATTTACGGTATGTACACCACTTGCAGCCTGCATCCTAAAATAGTTCTAGAAGGTATAATGAGTCATATTTCCTCTCTGTGTGGCTAACACTCTCCCCTCACAATACAACTCTCTTTTTAACATGGAAACCCAAATGACATATAATAGACGTTAGAAGTCACGGGTTAAAGACATCTTTTATTTAGCGCGCTCAGTCCTCTGTAGTGGATAATTTAAACTGTTCTCTCATTTCATAAGGGCCAATTGTTGCAAATAAATTTAAGCTAAAAACACCTTTTCTTTTAACACTGTTACGATTGCCCCTTACTAAAACTGGTTGTGAGGTACTAATAATTTTTTTTTCAGGTAGAGTTGCAGTGTCAATCATGCGCTAGCTAACAGTTACGATTCTACCCACCGCTGCAAAGAGAAATGGACAACACAACCAGGCAGTGTATTCGACATACACAGCGCAAAGAGGTCCAAAACCCACAAACTAAGAACAGAAAATCTACTAAAGCGTCCCAACAACTGACGTGTATGGCAGGATCTAACACTGCATATGTGACATTCTTCATCTAGGCTCTGCACTCTCAACAAAAAGCGTGAAGCGTAAAACAATACATTTTCCACATTCGAAAGGTGGATGGCAGTAGAATTCCTGGGAAATGGCTACAAGATAGATACAATAATCACACGGGAAACGGAATACACTACAAGTAGTTGCAGTTAAAAGGAGGCTAATGTCACACATCACACCGTAACAGAAAATGTGACAAGGGAAAGCTAAAATCACTATTTGGAGCAAAATATCTATCTCGGATTGGTCTCATGAAATAGACGTATGAGTGTAAATGCGTGAAAAGGGCACAGAAATTTGTTTCCGCGGGGAGAATGGATTGAGGTAAATTGCATAGAAGCTGCCGAGAGAGTGTAATTAATGTGATGAGTGACAAAAGTTGACTTCATAGTATTAACTACTACGTAGAGAAATGGTATTATCATGACTGACTGCCGTGCGGTTAAAGGCGCTGCAGTCTGGAACCGCAGGACCGCTACGGTCGCAGGTTCGAATCCTGCCTCGGGCATGGATGTTTGTGATGTCCTTAGGTTAGTTAGGTTTAAGTAGTTCTAAGTTCTAGGGGACTAATGACCTCAGCAGTTGAGTCCCATAGTGCTCAGAGCCATGACTGACTGACTGACTGACTTATCATCGCCCACCCCAAACCGCTAAGTATAGAAAATTGGAATTTGGAAAAGGTGTCGATCGTATATTGTAGGAATCACGTAATAAAGGATTTTTCGATATTCCAACCCTAAGGTGGTGAAATAGGGAATGAAGAGCGTTTTTTTAAAAAGTCGCTATTAAGGCAATTATGAAGCTAGACCTATGAAACTCAGAGATGAAGAAGTACGTGTATCAGCATTTTTGGAAATTTAAGCCTATGGGGGTGAAATAATGTGAAAGGTCGTTTTTTTGAAAATATATCACTATTAAAGAACTACTAATTTATTTTTAAAGCTACATCTAAGAACATTGGCATGATAAAAAACTACGTGTTTTAGTGTTTTTGGAAACTAAATTCCTTAGGGGGTGAAATACGGAATGAGATTATTCATGAAAATGTTTTACTCTGAAAGCATTTTTAAAGCTAATTTTATAAAAATTGGAATCTGGTTTCTCAGAAGTAAAAAAAGTACGTTTTTCACTGTTCTTGGAAATTCTGCCCCTCTGGGGATGAAACGGGCTATAACACCTTTTTTGGGAATATGTCGTTGTGCAAGCATGTTTGAAGCTAAATCTATGAGAATTTGCATTTAGCTTCTCTATCGGAAACAAAATATACGAACGTCACTGTTCTTGGAAATTCAGCCCTTAAGGGCGTAAAATAAAGGGTGAAAAGTTTTATGAAAAGCTTTCATTGTAAAAGCATTTTTAAGGTAAATCTTCGACTGTTTGTGGTAGCCTTCTCTGTTGGATATGACAAAATACCTTTTCACTGTTTTTGGAAAATCAACCCCTTAGGGGGTGAAATATAGCCATACTGGTTCACTCACTCATCATCGCCCATCCCAAACCGCTAAAGATAGAAACTTAAAGTTTGGAGAGGGTGTGGATCATACGCTACACGCATCGTTTAAGAAGGGATGGTCCGAAAGTTGACTCGTAAGGGGGTGAAACATGAGTTCAAATTCTCTATGAACGTTTGTCTCAATTAAGGTAATTTCGGAACTAGAACTATAAAAATTGGAATTTGGTTTCTCAGTCAGATAATAAAAAATACATGTCTTCGCATTTTTGGAACTTCAACCACTAAGGGGGCAATATAATGGGTTAAAGTTTTTTGAAAATAAATGATTAAAACGAATTACTAAGTGCTTTTTAGGACTAAATCTGTGGCATTTGCTGTTTCATTTCTCGGTTAGAAATTAAAGAATACGTGTTTCAGTATTTCTGAAAACTCAACAACTAAGGGAGTAAATTAGGGGATGAAAATCTTTCAGAAAATATTTGCTGACATTAAAAAAAATTTTAAATCTATATTTATGAAAACTGGTATATCACTTTTCGGTTAGCTATAAAGAAATATTTGATAGGTGACGAAAGATCTTATGGAAATATCTCCACAAGAACGAAAAATGCGTGATTAACGAAAGTTTGGACTCCAGCTACTAGAATCCCTCTTTTGCTCAGAAGTGTATTCGGGAAAGGTCATGGATATGTGGCCTTAATTTGAAATAAAAGCTTAGAAGCTATTGCAATTTGTGAACAACCTACAAATTCAATTAAATAAAAACATTCTCTGCAGGGCATTCAGTCTATACGAACGAAGCGGAGGGCGATAAGCTAGTTTTCTTGTAAAACCCATAGATATATATTTGATAAATGTTGACAATGCTGCAGCTTAAGGAGCTGTAGCTGTTTAATTTCGTCTACTTTCCTGTGTTATATAAATACTTTAATTGAAGTATTTTTTATTCACTTGCGTCCGTAGTCCTACAGAATGTCACAAACACTGACATTTCCGTGTTTGACTATCAGCTGTTTTTATTTTAAACCCAAATATCAACCGGTTTCAGTCATGGACCAGCTTCACGGATAACGTTGAAAGTGACTTAAGCCACCACATTACATTTGTCATTACTTAAATAATGTGTACAGCATGTTATGAATATCAATATACGACACAGGACTTTTAGAGGGATACATACTAATACTAAGTGTACACAGAGCAGTACTTACTGTCCTATCATAGTCCTGGTCTAATGAAAGACTCGCTCCTTGCAATACTGCAACACCTTGCTCAGCACTAAGCGAACAGGAGTCTTTCAAGTATTGAATCTTTGATTACTAATAAGAGAAACGCACCTGCTGGTTATCACAGTTTCCCCCAGCCTTGTGGTATATGCAGTGCTTGGCTGGAAATGAAAATGACCGTAATTGGAGCTCTAATTGGCCAAGCCTTTAAAGAAATATACTGTTTTCTGGCGGGGGTGGGGCGATGCATATGCAGCCGATGCCGCTGTGCGAAGATTGCAGAACGGTAATCATACTGTCGAAGGGTCGAGTTATTATCAAAAACATTTCTTAATTTTTTATTTTCATTGTTTGTGTTATTTGCACTCCAAACAAATCGAAATAATACTCATCATATTGCATTTATTAACGTTTTCATAAGTGACATTGAGAACAGAAGGCAACGGGAAAATTTTGAGATTGCAAACAAGTTTCCAGGACCGGAATCTACTTCCAGCGTCGACGAGGACTCTGTAAATAATATTTTTAAGGGATTGTAATTAAAGCGCAGAGAACTTTGTATTCAGTTGGTCACATTTTGCCTTTCGAGAATACTGCGTTAAATGTATTTCATTGCACATCACCAGCTACCCTCTCCAATTTTTAGGGATATCTTACGTCGTGCGCGGTTTGCCGCAAAGTTTTTGATGAGGGACAACTTTTACGGAAGGTAAATCAGGTTCATTTTCCTGCAGAAATCTTAAAACAACCATGCAATTATAAAAAATGCTACATTTGTAACATGTGAAAGATTCCGAGAAAATATCAGCTTCACCTGCTTTTACTATGAGGTCACCCACCTCGTGTAATTCATCAACTGTAAATTAATAGTAGTATCTTATTTTTTAAACGACGGCCTCATGTATGCTTTTAATACCTTCATAGAAATTTTGTTTGAAATGCCATTTTATGTCTTTCTTTTTCATACTGTTTGTGAAAATAATAATAAATACAATATATTGAGCACTACTTCGGTTTATTTGCAGTCTATGTAATGAAAATAAAAGAAATAAAGTAGTTTACACATATGGATTCGACTCCACGACCATATGATCACTGCTGGTCGGAAATCACACCAACGTAGATAGCTCATGACTCGCTCAACACGGGCCAAATATGCTATATTTCTAAATGCTTAAGCATCTGGTGCACCAATTCCTCTCACTTTCATTTCTGACCAGTCCCTGCATATATCATAAGTTTGGACAAAATCGGTGAAGAGTGGACTTGGTCCCCTTGTAAGATGTTCCAAATAAGAGGAAAGAAGTAAGGCAAGGCTATATCAACCACATTCAGTAAAGCGAAGACGAGTGGCTATAATATGTCAGACGCACAGTGACAAGCGTTTCACCCAGTGGACGATAACAACTGGATTTGGATACAGAGACAGTTCCACTGAGTCAAGTGGAAAACGTGTAAGAAAAATATGTTAGTTGCGTTCGTAAAACTGGAGACTTGCATGTAGTCTACTCACCCACTTTAAACAGAATACTCAAAACACGGAACACCCAATGTTGCTAAATCCTACAGCTTTTAGGGTAATTTGTTACTAAAGGAAACAACAAACGCCAAGTGTGGAAAGCTGCTTAAAGTATCAAGCAAAGAACATACGAAACATCGTGGCAGATTAAAACTGTGTGCCGGACCGAGACTCGAACTTGTCCGAGAAAGGCAAAGGTCCCGGGATCGAGTCTCGGTCCAGCAAACATTTTTAATCTGCCAGGAATTTTCAAATCAGCGCACACTCTTCTACAGAGTGAAAATTTCATTCTGGATACACACAAACGTTCAAATTTATTTTTTATTACGGACAAAGTATGAAAGAGAGAAACACATTGTACATGCCCATGGACAGAGGAAGTTTCAAGGTCTTATGTTGGTGGAGATACTATATACACTCAGCATGAGCACCATGCGTTGGTCGAGAAACACAGAAACGTCAGTCCATTTCATTCCACACACGAATCAACAGGTCCGTGTTTACTGAATCGACAGCTTCAACAATTCGATTTCTCTGCTCTTGAAAGCAGGTGCTTTAGATGAGACAAAGACTCTGTGCTGTAGGTACCTCTACAGAAGAAAATAGAATGCGCGACTGATGATCTGCGAGGCCAAAAGCAATCAACAAGTTTAGATGTCCACCTCCTTCAGCCCAGCGTTGGGGGACGCTCTTGTTAAGACAATGCCGAACATCACGGGGAAACTGAGGCGTGGCGCCGTCATGCTTAACAATGAAATCATTGGAATCGTCCTGAAGCTGAGGAAACAATGAATTTTACAGCACGGCCGGATATGACATTCCTGTCACAGTTTCATCCGTAAAAGAGGAAGGCCCATACACTTTGTGAACAGAAACGGCATAAAACACATTGTTTTGTTGAGTCTCTTTTACGTTTTACGCCCACTCCAGGATTTGTGACTCCCAGATTCTTACATTATGGCGGTGTACTTCACCTGACAGATCGAACGTCGATTCTTTCGAAAAGATGAGTTGTTCGGGAAACGTTTCCTCTGCCATTTTCTGGACAACCGAAATGCCAAAGTTCGTACCTCCTGTTATGGTCACCGAGATGCAATTGTAACAGTAAGTGGCACTTGTAAGGCTTCATATGCAGCTGTCGTTTCAGAACACGCCACACAATTGTCTGAGGAAGTTGACGTTCATGTTCTGCCTGTCTTGTGGACTTCCGAGCGCTCCGCGAGAACGCACCTCAGAGTGCTCAACGTTTTCATCAGACGTGCGTGGCCGTCCAACACTCTTCTCTTTGCGTATGCAACCAACTTCCAAGAATTTTGTGCGCCAGTCGCAAGTCTTCTCGTGCAGAGTCTACTTCTTGCTGAATCGACAGCGGAATGCGCGTTGCACTTGAACATGGGACTGACTTACGCAGTTCCAATACACACAAAAAATTTCTCTTGTGGTGTAGTCCCCATGTTGCTACAAAGGAAACGACAGCGCAGCTGTGTCAAAACTATGAACCGTTTTCTACACAGTGATATAAGCAATGTGTTTCTGCCTTAATTTGTTATAGAGAAGTGAAATCCGTTGTTTCTTTTTTAACCACCCGGTATATGGGATTCACGTCCTCAGTCAGTAAACAGAATTCGTAGAAAAATAATAAGTCCAAATGTCGACAACAGAAGTGCACTGAATAGATCGCTACAAGCAAAATTCTACAAAATATGCCACTAGGGCGTCAACACGTCTCTGACTCCGAGATTTTCATGCTTGGAAGGGGCTCAGGAAGTCCTTCCTAGAACATTATGCAAGTAGCACCACTTTGATCACGGCTAGGATTAGACGGCCTTATCCATGGAGATCTGTACTCCGTCGGATCTACGTAGTGGACTCCAAGGCGGTGGGGCTAAATGGCGGTAAAGCGTCGTGATGCCATGCAGTCGTTGACCACGAAGATGATGTGGCTCGGTGCACTGTTGTAATGCAACTTGCAACTAGCGCCAGTGGCTGCACTCATTTGACTGACCTTTTCTGCAGTTATTTTCTGAATTCCTACATGGTCTGTGATTGTTAGACGACTTAAATGCCGGTCCGATATAAAGGAGGCACAAACACTTCCAGCAATCTCCTTTGTGGACAGGCGCCCCCTCTGACTCGACTACAACTGAAGCATTTGTTCCACCTCAAAAATATCTGCTTCTTTAGGCCTCCTTTCCCGGACGCCCGCTGGATCATGGATATCTTTTACAAATCCAGTTTACCGCATCCGCAATTGCATAATAAGTAGCCATTTTAAGCTTCGATAGAAGCAGTAGACTGTACAGATATTATGATCCGCACCGAAACTCGTAGGCGAATGATATTACGTGAATTATGACGTTACTTCCCCATCAACTAAGCACGCTTAATGCGAGCGCGCGGCAAATTAGAGCCGGCCGTTGCGGCCGAGCGGTTCTAGGCGCTTCAGTCTGGAACCGCGCTGCTGCGCGGTCGCAGGTTCGAATACTTCCTCGGGCATGGATGTGTGTGATGTCCTTAGGTTAGTTAGGCTTAAACAGTTATAAGTCTAGGAGACTGATGACCTCAGATGTTAAATCCCAGGCCGGCCGGTGTGGCCGTGCGGTTCTAGGCGCTTCAGTCTGGAACCGCGTGACCGCTACGGTCGCAGGTTCGAATCCTGCCTCGGGCATGGATGTGTGTGATGTCCTTAGGTGAGTTAGGTTTAATTAGTTCTAAGTTCTAGGCGACTGATGACCTCAGACGTTAAGTTGCATAGTGCTCAGAGCCATTTGAACCATTTGTTAAATCCCATAGTGTTTCAGTCATTTAAACCATTTTTTGCAAATTACAGACCCGTCACACAAAATTAGCATTCATTATATTTGATGCATGGGGTGTCCTTCCATTTAAGCTCATGGATTGCATCAGCATGTCAGAGCAACAGGTGTAGCAATGCACGTAAATCGTTTCTTATTTGGAAAACTAGGTAAGTAGCCAACAGCGTAAACGAAAAACCCTCTACCTTTATTAGAGAGAACGAGGTTACACTCGAGGTAGCTTAAGTGAACGGATCAAGATCTCACAGAATTAACCTGTTTATTATGAGGTAGCACAGTGTGTGTCCAAAACACTGAGGGTGGAACCGAATTGTACCTCTCTCACCTGGCCAAGAGCGGCTTTTCAGACCTGCCCGTGTGCGTAATCCCCCGTAAAAGTTGAGGATTTACGCTGCTGGTGATTCCATATGACCATTTTATTCTCTTTTGCGTTGTAACGACTGTAATAATCCTCCCTCAGGACTTTATAGAGGCTTTAAAGTCAACAAACATTGCCGTAAAGTCACTGGAAAATTACGGGATATGCGGCGGCCGAAACCGAACAGAAGCATTGAGGTCCCCACTTACGTCTTTGCTTCAACGCTACTAGTTTGCTGATCTTGCCCCTTTATCTCTTGCCTCCCAATTTACCCTTTGCCGGTCTTGATCCTAATCACTGACGCCGACACCGCTCATATTCTTACCAAATGGCACCAATTATGGTGCTCTTCAGTAAGCGATAAGAAAGCTTCATTAGGTTATGTAAACAGTGTTTCATCCCGTAGCATACAGCAAAACCGTACCTTGTTTTCATCAAATGGATACGTATTTAATTTTGAATCTAAACGAAAGAGGAAAGACTATCGTCTTCTTGCTGAAAGCTGTTCCTCGTTGATTGGTAGATGAGGTAGGAAGATTAGTTTGTAACGTCCCATCGACATCGAGGTCACTAGAAACATAGATTGATTTAATTTGTAAGTCAGATCTTGTTGATCTTAGTCATTTTTACATTATAATTTATCTGTGTGTAACATATTTATAACTCATCATTTCATTTTATATCTTTGTTTAATTATGTTTGTAGTCCATATTATGAGTGTTAAATAATTTTCTTCAAAACAAATACATATCTATGCATTCCGAGTAAGGGAAAATATCCTCAGAATTTCTCATCGGATACTTGGTTGAAATTGGGGAAGGTTCCACGGTAGGTCAACAGAATTTTCATTAATTTTTTTCCTTAGATATGGCGACACTTACCCACACTGTCATTAGTAGCAATTCGTGTGGAAAATGTTAGTAAACATTTTTGGAAAGTGACTGTCAACAGCCGTCAAGTACCATATAAAATGCAAATTTAACAATCAGCTCCTTCTATTTTAAACCAAAATATCGACCGGTTTCAGTCATGGATCATCTTCACGGATGAGGGTTATAATGGTTTAAGCTACCACATTATATTTGTCATTACTTAAATAATGTGTAGAGCTTGTCATGAATATCAACATACAACACAGGACTTTTAGAAGCCAACATACTAAGTCTACACTGAGCAGTACCGGAGAGATCAGGACTATGACAGTACTGCACTGTGTACGCTTAGTATGATTCCCTCTAAAACTCCTGTGTCGTATACTGATATTCATGACACGCTCTACACATTATTTAAGTAATGATAAATGTTATATGGTGGCTGAAACCATTTCAACTCTTATCTGTTAAGATGATCCATGACTGAACCCGGTTGATATTTAGGTTTAAAATAAAAGCATCGGATGGTCAAACATGAAAATGTTAGTGTTCCTGATATCCTGTAGGACTACTGACGCAAGTTAACAGAAAGTACTTCAATTAAAGTATTTATATAACACAGAAAAACATATGAAATTTAACAGCTACAGCTCGCTAAGTTGCAGCATTGTCAACAATTGGCCAAAGCATGCATGTGGGTTATATAAGAAAACTAGCTCAGCGCCCTCTGCTTCGCTCGTATAGACTGAATGCCCTGCAGAGATTTTTTTTTATTTAATTGAATTTGTAGGTTGTTCACAAGTTGCAATAACTTCTAAGCTTATCGCGCAAATTAAGGCCACATAACCTAAATCTTTCCCGAATACACTTCCGACCAAAAAGGGATTCTAGTAGCTGGAGTCCAAAATTTTGTTAATCACGTCTTTTGCGTTCGTGTGGGGATATTTCCGTAGAATCTTTGGCCTCCCAACAAATATTTCTGTATATCTAACGCAGAAGTGATATACTAGTTTTCAAGAACACAGTTTAAATTTTTTTTAATGTAACGAAATGTTTTCTTAAAAATAGTATCACCTGTTTTACTGCAATAGTTAATGAAGTCCCAGAAATACAGAAACACGTATTTTTAATTTCTAACCCAGATGTCAGCTATCAAGTATCACAGGTTTAGTCTTAAAATCCCTTAGTAATTCTTTATCAGTTACTTATTTTCGACAAACTGTACCCATTATTTTACCTCCTAAGTGGTTGTATTTTTTATTTTCTGACTGAGAAACCAAATTCCAGTTTTCATAGTTCTAGCTAAAGAATTACCTTAGTAGCGACATATTTCATAAAAGCCTTTCATCCGTTATTTCACCCCCCTACGAGTGAAATTCTGCACAATCGCTTCTTACATGATGCCTACAACGTAAGGTCCACACCCTCTCCAAAGCTTAAGTTTCTATCCTTAGCGGATTGGACTGGGAGACGATGAGTCAGTGTACCAGTCAGGGATTATTTAACCCCCTTAGTGGTCGAATATCCAAAAACAGTGAAAAATCTATTTTTTTCATCACCTACCGAGAAAAACCTTTGAAAACGCTTCCGCAATTAAATACTTTCGTAAGACTTTCCACCATTTATTTTACCCTCTTAAGGGCTGAATTTTCATGAACAATGACTTGTGTGTATTTTGTTTCCAACAGAGGAGCCAAATGAAAATAGATTTAGCTTCAAAAATGCAGATATTCAGTCAGATGGAACCCAGCCATTACACTTTACAGAAACAGAGGAATACTAATCGTTAGAATATTTGAAACAAGCACTGATGGCACTTAAGCAGATGGCAGATGGCAGAAGCAAGAATTGAACAAAATTGACGCTCATCTTGAAGAATCTGAAAAGAGCTTAACTTCCCAGGAATGTACTCAAAACTGCACAGAATACTCTAACGTACGCGAAATTGAAAATATTCAACAGCAACATTTAAGCAAACCATCGAGGGAAAGAGTCATTTTACAAACACACAAACGTTCTCGCACTTACCCCAACAGACAAAATTTTTACCATACACAGAGACACGACAGCTTTGACTACAAACACTTCTAATCACTAAACAAATTTAAATGTTTTAGAAGTGAAGTTAACGAGTTACATCCGTTAGAATAGGACGAGCAGTAAAGTTTTTCATTAGCACTTACTTGGCCAATCAAACACAAATTAGATTTTATTTGCAGTTGTTTGGAAGGAGAACCAGAAATGAGAATGAGGCCTATTGCACAACTACGTCTTTCACCTGAAGAATTTCAGAACGCATTCCTAGCAGCATACAGCTCTGAGACAACACAGCGTAGTGTCAAGGACAAACTTCTAAACTTACGGAACTTTGAAAACTAGCATTTTGAAGAGCTCACACAATTTTTTGAACACACGGATGAACAAAAGTAACATTTCTTAGAACCTTACAGCCTAGCAGCGTTCATCCAACTTTGTATTAAGGAACTTGGAAGATCATTACTCATTCCGCTATGACAGTGCCGAAGCGACAGTATTTGCGCATTCCAAGATGTTTTACAATTACTGGAGTTTGAGGAGTCATATACTCAGTACAGGAATAATTCACTCAAAAACCGAAACTATCAGGACAGGAACAAGAGTGGTCAATCAGGGTCATTTTATGACAACAGACGAAACCATTTTGGCAACGACAGACGATATCTGATGAAAATCATAACAATCGGAACTTAAATGGATCATATCAGAACAATTACCAGCACAACCATAATTTTCATCGCGACAACCAGCAGACATTCAACACAGGAGGCAACATGAACCATTCCTCACATCAACAGTTATGGCCACAATCACACACACACACACACACACACACACACACACACACACACAATAATAATTCTGGAAATATTTACGTGCTGAGGAACAGCAGTCAACACAGTCTCAGACAACAACCATACCATCTGAGCTCGCACGACAACAGACGACACTATCTGAATCAAAATAACAGTTTTGAGAGTAGGAGAAACTAAATCTGCAAAAGAGGAAACTTTAATAACCATCAAAATCTTTCCTTAAATGAACCACATAGTCATTTCCATATTAGCCCAAATAATCCGGAAGAACCAAGAAAAATAAAGATAATAGAAGTTTCATCACCCAACTCATAGAGGCGCGACAGCGGAGGTCAACAATAGCTAGAAGTGGTGGCTCCAGAAGATGCTTTTGGCGAGACAACACAGGATACTGCTCATTCAGACAACATTATTGAAAACACAATCTGTTTGGAAGGCATTAAAGATTTACCAATACCAGAGAAATAAGAACCACAGAAACACTTTTTCCACCCAGTCATCCGTATACAAATAGGATAACACACGTCAAATGTAGTGTTAGACACAGGCTTTCCCGTCACGGTTACCTGCGATTCAGCATTCAACAAGCGTAATTCAGACGAATCTTGTCCAACTGTACTCTTACACAAAATAGAAATAAAAGGTACAGCTGCAGGAAAAAGAACTGAATTCAAATCACGAATACATCTGGAATTCATGGTACAGAGTCACACCTTTTTCGCAGACTTCGTGAACGTGCGTCTACTTCAAACATAAAAAATACTGGGTATCGACTTTCTGAACAAACACGAAGCAGTGTAAGATTTCGACAATTCTTGCATATCGCTGTACATCAAAGATGCTCAGAATTCATCACACTCTGAGCAAGACCTATAGAGAGAAGAGCAGCACATCAACAGACTACATTTCTTAACTACACGACACAGTTACATGAGACAGTTAAAAAAACAGACTTATCCTATGCGAGTGAAGAAGGAGAACCGTCAACAAACTTTTAAGAGTTAAAACAGACTAAAGTAGATGCTGGCAAAGCCACATACGACCACAGCAGTGAACAATTACAGCAACATTCTGGAAATTTTTACGAATTTAAAGTGAAACCGCACAATACTTTTGTAGGAAGATATTCCATTCAATTATAAAGAACGTAGAGAGTAGTTATTGATTTTTTTTTATGTTGCAAAATGAATGATTTCTTGTATTTCAGCCTCGCATGCATATCTTGATACAGTTTACTTCACTGTTACAGATTATATATCACAAATTAAGCTTCATGCAATTTATTTTTAGATTACATAACGAGGAGAACAAAATGACATGGAATGGAGTTGAAACAGATGCTGAACATATTAAAAATGATATCACACTACGAGAACAAGGTAATAATTTTTCCTAGAGGGAGCCAGCGTTATAAAGAGGAATTTACAAGTAAAGGTAAATGAGGTTCGACACTTGGGCAAATGAAGTAAAATTTTTTTGAAGGAGTTGTTAAAGTGTTGGGAGAACTCGCTGTTTCAACAAAGGCTACTGAGTCGATTTGTAACAAAGGCAGAATTTCTGGGAAAAGTCGCTAACTATTTTAAATACATTTATACTGATTTGAAGAAGAATGATAACGTATTGGAGAAAGATGAGAAGTGGCTATGAAATGCTGTTAAGGATATTTCATTTTGATACAGTGAAATATTGTAAAGCGATGCATTGATGATGTATATTAAAATACGAATACACTTAGGGGAATTGTGAGTTGCTCACTGTGTACACTGAAATTTTTCAACTTTATTTATTTATTTATTTATTTATTTATTTATTTTGCCTGAGAAAGGTATTCCGTATGTATTGACAAAGAAGGTTGTTGATAGGGTTGTGGAAAGGATGCTACATTTGATTTATCATGATGTTCCAAAAGATTTTTTGCCTATAGATAACCATTTGTTCACTCTGGCTGTGAGAAATTCTACCTGTGTTCATGTTCCTAATTTTACAGTTATTTTTTGCAGCACGTCAACAACATTTTGTTTTGCATGAGTTCTGTGTATTCCATGATGTTTAGCAGTAACCCTTGTCCACCAGCTCTTCAGTGTTTACCCTCTATCTGACATGTATTTGGGGTACATTTATCAGATACGTCTTAGATAATATTTCTCAGGGAGTACATACTTAGATTAAATGCCACTGTAGCGACAATTTTCGCGTATGTTAGTTTGGCAGATTGACGACTGACTCCGCTATTACTTACATATTCTGCTGTGTACTGCATATGGGATTATGTCTTTTGTTTAGCATTAGGATTTGTAAAACTCCAACTACGCACTGTAGATTGATTCTGTAATGTAACAGCCTATCTTACAACAATTATGTCTATGTATTTCTTTGATTGCATATATGATTAACAGGTATGCTTGCACACTTGCTCTAGGCTAGAACTAAGAGAAAAAATTTAGCTCTATCCAATTGCACTGAAAAACACTGGTGCCAAATATGGACTTTACGCTCAACAGTAAATTTGTGAGATATATTTGGCTTTCAGTTGCCAGTGGAGAATTTAATACACACACGAAACAAGTTTTGCATTACCTCGCTTCCGAGAGTTCCCGAAGTTGTGCTGAAAATTGGAATGGAGATCAACATAAACATCATTTTCACCCTTTTTATTGTTAATGAAAACCACACATTGCATGATGTACCACCACACAGCGAGACTTTCAGAGGTGGTAGTCCAGATATCTGTACACACCGGTACCTATAATACCAAGTAGCATGTCCTCTTGCACTGCTGTATGCCTGTATTCGTCATGGCATACTATCCACAAGTTCATCAAAGCACTGTTGGTCCAGACTGTCCCACTCCTCAACAGCGATTTGGCATAGATCTTTCAGAGTGGTTGGTGGATCACATCGTCCACAAACATCTACATCTCCATCTACATGGATACTCTGCAAATCACATTTAAGTGCCTGGCAGAGGGTTCATCGAACCACCTTCACAATTCTCTATTATTCCAGTCTCGTATAGCGCGTGGAAGAAACTAACACATGCATCTTTCCGAACGAGCTCTGATTTCCCTTACATTATCGTAGTGATCGTTTCTCCCTATGTAAGTCGGTGTCAACAAAATATTTTCGCATTTGGAGGAGACAGTTGGTGATTGGAATTTCGTGAGAAGATACCGTCGCAACGAAAAACGCCTTTCCTTTAATGATGTCTAGCCCCAATCCTGTATCATTTCAGTCACATCCTCTCCCATATTTCGCGATAATACAAAAGGTGATGACCTCCTTTGAACTTTTTCGATGCACTGTGTCAGTCCTATCTGGTAAGGATCCCACACCGCGCAGCAGTATTCTAAAAGAGGACGGACAAGCGAAGTGTAGGGAGTCTACTTAGTAGATCTGTTACATTTTCTAATTGTCTTCCCAATAAAACGCAGTCTTTGCTTAGCTTTCACAACATTTTCTATGTGTTCCTTCCAACTTAAGTTGCTCCTAATAGTAATTCCTAGACGGCTGGAGTGGCCGTGCGGTTCTAGGCGCTACATGCTGGAGCCGAGCGACCGCTGCGGTCGCAGGTTCGAATCCTGCCTCGGGCATGGATGTGTGTTATGTCCTTAGGTTAGTTAGGTTTAATTAGTTCTAAGTTAGAGGCCACTGATGACCTCAGAAGTTAAGTCGCGTAGTGCTCAGAGCCATTTGAACAATTTTTTGTTGTTGTTGTAATTCATGGGTATTTAATGGAATTTACGACCGTTATATTTAACTGATTCTTCGTGTAACCGAAGTTTAACGGTTTACTTGTAGTCCTCACGTGGATGATCTCACACCTTTCGTTATTTGTGGTCAACTCCCAATTTCCGCACCATTGGAGATATCATTTCTAAATGGATTTGCAATTTGTTTTGATCTTCTGATGACTTTACTAGTCGATAAACGACAGCGTCATCTGCAAACAACCTAAGACGGCTGCTCTGAAGGTCTCCCAAATCGTTTATACAGATGAGGAACAGCAAAGGGCCTGTAACACTACCTTGGGGAAAGCCAGAAATACTTCTGTTTTACTCGATGACTTTCCGTCAGATACTACGAACTGTGACTTCTTTGACAGGAAGTCACTAATCCAGTCACATAACTGAGACGATATTCCATACGCACGCAGTTTCAGTATAAGCCGCTTGTGTGGTACAGTGTCAAAAGCCTTCTGGAAATTCATAAATACGGAATCGATCTGAAATCCTTTGTCAGTAGCACTCAACACATTATGCGAATAAAGATCTAGTTGTGTGTCACAGGAACGATGATTTCTAAACCCATGTTGACTATGTGTCAATACACCATCTTCTTCCAGGTAACTCATAATGTTCCAATGATTTCTAAACCCATGTTGACTATGTGTGAATACACCATCTTCTTCCAGGTAACTCATAATGTTCCAACACAATATATGTTCTAAATTCCTGCTACGTATCGGCGTTAACGATATAGGCCTGTAACTTAGTGGAATACTCCTATTACCTTTCTGAATATTGGTGTGACCTGTGGCTACCCACTCTTTGGGTACGGATCTTTTTGTCGAGCGAACGGTTGCATATGATTGTCAAGTATGGAGCTAATACATCAACATTCTCTGAAAGGAACCTAATTGGCATACAGTCTGGACGAGAAGACTTGCTTTTATTAAGTGGTTTAAGTTGTTTCACTAATCTGAGGATATTTACCTCTACGTTATTCATGTAGGCAGCTGTTCTCGATCTCATTTCTGGAATATTTACTTCGTCTTCTTTTGTGAAGGCAATTCGGAAGACTGTGTTTAGTAACTCTGCTTTGGCAGCACTTTATTCGATAGTGTCTCCACTGCTATCTCGCAGAGAATGCATTCTTTGTTTCTTGCCGCTAACATACTTCACGTACGATCAGAATCTCGTCGGAATTTCTACCAGGTTTCGAGATAATGTTTCGTTGTGGAAACTGTTATAAGCATCTCGCTTTGAAGTCCGCGCTAAATTTCGAGCCACCAATCTTGGGGATTTTGCGTCTGTTTAAATTTGGCATGTTTGTTTCGTAGTTTCTGCACAGTGTTCTGACCCGTTTTGTGTACCAATGAGAATCAACTCCGTGGTCTATTAATTTACTTGGTAGAAATCTCTCAATTGCTGCCGATATTATTTCTCTGAATTTAAGCCACATCTGGTCTACACTTATATCATTAATGTGCGTAGATTCACTATTGTCTCTCAGGAAGGCGTGAAGTGAATTTTATCCTGCTTTCTGTGAATAGGTATTTTTCACGATTTATTTTTGGAGTATTTGGGGGTTAGAATATTCAGTTTCGCTACTGCAACCCTGTGTTCACTAATTCCTGTATTGATTTTGATGCTCGTTATTAACTCAGGATTATTTCTTGCTAAGAGGTCAAGTGTGTTTTCACAAGCGATTAATATTCGCGTGGGCTCATGAACTAAGTACTCGTAATGATTTTCAGGGAATGCCTTTAGCACAATTTCGGATGATATTTTATGCGTACCTCCGAAACTAAACACGTATTTTCGCCACATATCGAGGGTAAATTAGTCACCACCAACTATTATCGTATGAGTCGGGTACGTGTTTGAAATCAAAGATAAATTTTCTTTGAACCTTTCAGCAACTGTACATCTGTATTGGGAGGCCTGTAAAAGGATCCAATTATTAATTTATTGCAGTTGCCAACAATGACCTCTGCCCATACTAACTCACAGGAACTATTTACTTAAATTTCGCGACGATAAACTTCTTCTAACAGCAACAAACACGCCACCGCCAACCGTATTTAGCCTATCCTTGCGAAACACCGTTAGGTTCAATGCAAAAATTACTGGTGCCCCTATATCGGGCAGTAGCCAGCTTTCATTGGCTATAACGATTTGAGCGTCAGTGCTTTCTTTTAGAGCTTGGAGCTCTGGTGCTTTCTCATCACAGCTGCAACAATGTACCACTGTTACACCGATGGTTCCCGTATCTACGTTCTTCCTGTGTTCGTTCTGCATCCTATATGACTGAAGCCCTTCTTGTGTTTTCTCGAGACCATCTAATCTAAAAAACCGCCCAATCCACGCCACACAGCCCTTGCTACCCGTGTAGCCGCTTCCTGCAAATAGTGGATGTATTCAGCGTAGCCAGAAACCCAACCAACCCTTTGGTGCAAGTCGAGGAATCTGCAGCCTACACGGCAGCAGAACCGTCTGAAACTCTGATTCAGACCCTCCACTCGGCTCTGTACAAGAGGTCCGCAGTCAGTCCTGTCTACTATGCTGCAAATGGTGTACTCCGCCTTAATCTCGCCAGCAAGATTAGCAGTCTTTACTATTTCCGATAGCGGTCCAAAACCAGAGAGAATCTCCTCTGATCCAAAGCGACACACGTCATTGGTACCGACATGGAGGGTAGTTGGACTGGTTTGTGAGCTGTGGGGGGTGCTTCGTTTGGCCAATTCGGCTCCTGCACTGAAGCTTTGTGGAAAATGGTGGTGATTCTTCGAGGTCTTCATCTACTGGCCCTCCTCTGGTATGCTGTGCGTCTTGTGATGCAGTAAGAGGCTGTAGCAGTTTTCAATCTGAATAGAAAGTGTAACTGCATATCATATCGGACATATTGTGAGTCATGAGTGTGAACCTATTCGTCCTGGGGCAGTTGTCTGATAATTGACAGTTACAACAAATATCGTCGTGCCTGCGAGTGAAATTGGTGTGGCCAAACCAGTGAACAGGGGCTTTTTACATTGAAATCTTGTGGGATTTCGGAGCTCTGTTTGGGGAAGGTTCCGGCGTTCCGATAATCAAAACGCAAAACCACATAGTTTGCACAATTTCGTGGGTGCATCAGAACATCACAGGTGTCGCAACGAGCGCTCCTTGCTCACAGTGCGTCGTTTTCTGCTGCCGCCTGAATCAAGCAATTGCTACACTGGTGTAATCCATTAAATGATAACCAGAGGTCCCTGTTCTCAGGTGGACCGTATTTCGTGGCAAATTTGATCATAGTTCACTCAATTTTAATTGAATTGTGCCTCACAGTAGATTCATGTAAACAAAATCAGACTGCTTTGTGAAAGGGATTGATTCAGGGGAGAATTTTTGCACCCTCCACCCTAACATATGCATTCACTATCAAACACCGTCCCTTAACTGATTTGTGTTTGTCATTATTTTCTGTAACATTTATCGCTAGTTCTCCAGAAAGTTGTAGTTACTAAAGACTGAATAGAACCGGTTATTATTTTTTAAATTTAAGTAAGCCACTGTTTTCATTCATACAGCCTCTAATATACACTGTTTTTGTATTATTGTAGTGGTACATGAGTACAATGGCAAGTTCAGGTTCAGTAGTATCAAATTAGTCAATTTGATTATTATTACATATATAGGGCACAGAAGTGAAATAAGTAACTTCCTAATTCATATAGAAAACCCATGTGAGTATAACATGATTTGAAGGTTACTGAGAAGGTAATAGCATTCTGTATTTAAAGATAATCACATTTAGCTTCACTCAGACATATAATTATGACTAAAGCAACTGTCAGGTTGCAAAATAGTATCCCTAATTTTTGTGAAGCTGGTTGTACCACAGAGCACCCACTTAAACAAATAAAATATATGTAACATACATCCAAAACTTAGCACTGTGTATCTGTGAATTAAAAAATTAAATTAAAATTTCTAGATAATGAATTTCATTGTTATTATTTGTAAGCTTCTTCATTCCCTGGTATCTCAGCTTAATATTTCCACCTCCAAAAAATTGAAAATTGCGATCAGTTATTGTTTTAAGTATCTGTTTGGTCAAACAGTTTTAAATTTATTATTGAGGATCCAAACAAACTTTCTCTTTACATCTAGTATTTAAATATCCACATCCTATTCAGTAATACAATTACTTTGTTTCTATCTCACACATATAATTCAATTACTTCTCTCTCACTAACCTTTTTAAAGGATTTAGAGCTATTTGCATAACTGAGCTTCTTGAGTAAAGCCCCCATTTAAATAGAGAAAAAATTATTAAAATTACACATTATTCAATATGAATAACTTTTTATGTGATAAATGACGAACATGACTAATGTGTGGAACGAATTTAATTTAACAAAAAAGTTTGTTGAAAGAAATAATAAATCAAGAGGGAAAACAAGTAAAATATAGTATTCACAACCATAATATTAAACCACCTTTAATCACAGATTATTTGGGAAGTAAAAAAGAAAATGCTGGATTTCATAAATTAAAGAGAACATATGGAGAAGAAAAGACAGATGATAGTTACGAGGAAAATGAAATAGACTGATGGGAAGAAATACAAATGTCTAAATCTCTCTTTTCTATAACTGTAAAAAGATAGCGAATTACGAGCATGTCATTATATTTACCAGTGCAGAGTTTCCAAAAATATTCAAAAATATGTCCATATATATACTATATTATTTTAAAAAATATCTCACTCAGTAACTAAAGAATCGCAATCTCTAGATTTACATAACAGAAATTTCGATAAAAGACAGATATCGTATTTATGTAACTGTTTGAAAGATGTTTCCAATAAAAATTTTATTTTCACTTTAGAATACACACTAAATTTACTTTAATTTTAATCTCTATACAAAATTCTATAATAGTTTTCTGGAACTTCTCTTTTATCATACTGAAATGAAAATTGTCTCATAGCTTCCATTCTGACTAAAGCTTTTGTATTAACATTTTTTTTTGGTTCACTTCATTCTAAGTTTATCTTATTGTAGATTCGCCATTCAGCTTTTGAATATTCTTATAGTTTGAAGAGAAAATTGTTAACTTCATCACAGTATATTTATCATTTTACTAAAAGTTGTAGCTTTTAGGATCAGTAGTTATTTGCTAACTCAAACGTCCATTAACCCAGCATACAACTTGCTTCCACAATCTTTTTACCATGAATGATGTATGCTATACTGTCTGTATCAAAATGTATAACATATTCTCCCAGCTTATCTAACATATCATACAAACTAAGATTTTTCTTGATGTAGTGAATGCTGGTATAAAAATATTTGTAACAGAATTATTATTTACATACTGATGTTTGAAATGGTACTTCATCTGAACAACATTTCCGTTAATAAAATTTACATCTACAGTATCTGGTTGATCATCCAATTCTATTTGATGAAATTGTTTAAATCTGTTGAATATTCTGTTTTACTTACATTTTTTCACTGTCCAAATTTTTCCAATAATGAATTCAGACATATCTCAACAACAGCTCATTTTCCTTGATTTTTCCATTTTTTTATTTTCCATTTTTCCATCTCTTACTGTTTCGACACATGACCTCTGGATTCAAAATCATAGTAATTGGTTTAGTGGTTTTATTTCCATAAATCGTTTTACTTAATTATTAAATAACATGTTACTTTTATTTCTAAAATCCGACACTTTATAGATATATAAAATTTTATATACTTTTGCATATTTTTCTTTACTTCACATAGATAAGAAACTGACAGAACAGTGCTTTCAATTACCCAGTTTCGAGTACTATGAAAAAAAAATTATTTTTATGAATCTTTATTTCATATATAATTTTGCATCTGTTATTTTAACTACATTTCTATTCCTTATATAGTAGAAACAGCTGCCATTAATTTAGATAGAGTGTTAAGAGAGTTACGAGAAATGTTAGAAGAAATTAAAAATTTACACATAACATGAGATTTTGCAGATACTTTTAACAAAGGAAAGTTCCTGAATATTTAACAAATAATTTTTATTTTTGTATGCAAGGGAATATAAACAACGATTGTAATATAGTAGTAAAAAACGATAATACTGTAGAATAACACTGAATGACATTCCTAAATTCTAATTCTAGAGGATAATGGAATGTAGTCGAAATACGTCGGGTGATGCTGTGGGAATTAGATTAGGAAATGAGACACTGAAAGTAGTAAAGGAGTTTTGCTACTTGGGGATCAAAATAACTGATGATTATCGAAGTAGAGAGGATATAAAACGTAGACTGGCAATGGCAAGGAAAGCGTTTCTGAAGAAGAGAAATTTGCTAACATCGAGTATAGATTTAAGTGTCAGGAAGTCGTTTCTGAAAGTATTTGTATGGAGTGTCGCCATGTATGGAAGTGAAACATGGGCAATATATAGTTTGGACAAGAAGAGAATTGAAGCTTTCGAAATGTGGTCGCCGGCCGAAGTGGCCGTGCGGTTAAAGGCGCTGCAGTCTGGAACCGCAAGACAGCTACGGTCGCAGGTTCGAATCCTGCCTCGGGCATGGATGTTTGTGATGTTCTTAGGTTAGTTAGGTTAAATTAGTTCTAAGTTCTAGGGGACTAATGACCTCAGCAGTTGAGTCCCATAGTGCTCAGAGCCATTTTTTTTAAATGTGGTGCTACAGAAGAATGCTGAGGATTAGATGGGTAGATGACATAAGTAATGAGGAGGTATTGAATATAATTGGGGAGAAGAGAAGTTTGTGGCACAACTTGACAAGAAGAAGGGATCGATTGATAGGACATGTTCTGGGGCATCAAAGGATCAACAGTTTAGTATTTGAGGGCATCGTGGACGGTACAAATCGTCGAGGGAGACCAAGAGATGAATACACTAAGCAGATTCAGAAGGATGTAGGCTGCAGTAGGTACTGGCAGTTGAAGAAGCTTGCACAGGATAGAGTAGCATGAATAGCTGCATCAAACCAGTCTCAGGAATGAAGAACACAACAACAATTCTAGAGTAAAAATTAACAGCAGATTTATCTCTAAAATTCATATTTTCGGTGCACACTTTTAAGTTTTTTTTTAATTGTCAAGGCAAAACATTAATGGAAACATTTGCTTGTAAATAACATTAAGAAAGAGACTGGAAGCAACAATTTATAATTATATTAAGCCAGATTCCCAAAAAGAACAGCAATATTCATTAACATATTGTTTAGAAGTAATAAAAAACAGAAGCAGATGTTTTGACAAAGCTCCTTTTTACTCTATTCCATTAGGTAATGTGTGGCAAAAATTAACAGATTCGCTACAGATTGGTTGCCTTCATTATTACAATATTTTGAAGTATATCTCTTGCGACAGCAAAAACACGAAAAAATTCAGCAAAACAAATGAAAGAACAAAGAGAGACATTGAATATATTTTATCTCCATTTAGTTTCAGTTTTTTGCCTATTAGTTGCATAGAAATCATCAAAGAAGCAGAGGATGTAAATTCTGTAAAACAAACATGGTTTATAGAATATTTTTATACAAATATTTTTTTTTGAATCCAGAAACATGTTTTCTACATTATCAAAAGATATAAACATTGTACTATTTGGATTAATAAAAACCAATAATGTAATTCTATTCACTCCTACATAAATAACAAATATTTCACATATTCCTTATCCACAGACGATTTAAGAAATGAAACAGACTGACATATTTGCGGTCTACTAAGGAGTGAGAACAAGATCTATAAAATCCAAGTATACAACAAAGAAGACTAAACTAACTGAATAATACACCACTGTTAAGGGAAGAGCACAAAACTATTTTGGTGAAGAAATAAAAAATAAGAGAAATGCAAAAAGAAATAAAAAATTATCTAATGCAACAAGGGATAGATCAGGGCACATGTGGAGTTTAAAAAATTTGTGCTTTTGTTGGAAAAAACTGAAATTAATTTATCATTGTTAGTGTTTGGTTTACCAAAATGGAAAGAAATCTGTGTATGTTATTCAAGGTCCCAGTAAAAATATATTTATAGAAATGAAGAGAAATAAAATTGTTCTTAAAAATAAAAGATTTATTTCAGTTCTATATAGAAATTCTTCACTACATCATGGAAGAGCCATTTTCAGAAATACAATCAGATGCTTGTTTCATTTTAATGGACACTAATTTCTCAGAATAATTTATTTAAAAACTCTATTTATTTACTGAAACATAAATGATTTATTGCATAAATAATAAGGTAAAATAATTATCAAAAATATAAAAATGGGAAAAGTACTAAGAAATATAAAAATAGAAACCAGCAAACTAATGGAAACTTTACAAGAAGGATTAGATACAACTACTCTCCATATTGTCAATGAAAATTATGGAGGGAAGGGTTAAATATAATTTAAAATTCGGAAACAAACAGAATTTTTTTCTTTCTCGATTACTGGTACAAGGAAGAGGTACTAATAAAGAAATTGAATTAAATTACAAGATCAATATCAGAGCAGATGAAACTAAACTGGATGTAGTAGTCTCCAAACATATACCATGTACAAATTAAATTGTCATACTGTGCAAAATAAAAATGGTAAACAGTTATTACTAAAATTTAAGTAATTATAATAGGAATCATTACTTTTATATAGCTTCCTTGGTTATATAAACCCATACATCATTCACCCAAGATGCAATATCTTTAGCAATAATTAGTGCCTGCATTTATTTTAATTAAAATTATTTTATCGGTTGTAAAATTTGTACCTATAAATGGCAGAAGACCCAAACGCTAAAGTTACAGAATAAGTACAAGAATAACATGAACTACTTAGATTTGAGAGAAAAATTAAGTAGTTTACTAGATGAAGATCATGAAGTAGATCAGTTGGATGTAATTTTACTTAAAAATATTTGTCCAAAATCTACTTTTTATGATAAAGAAAGAAGATATATTAGTAGAAGTAAAAGATTTAAGTAAATAAGGCACAGGGGAAATTACAAGTACAATTCTTGTGGCAATTAAGAAATGCTACTAGCTAAAAATTGATTCAAATTCTCACAAAGAAAGCAAAATAGGTATTGATCAATATTATAAAGATTATTTTGTAGGAGAAGAAACTGTAAAAGACTCCAAAGTTGGAATTATCAAAACGGATTTAAATTTTATTTGTTGTTTATTTGCATTTCTGTACGAATTTTTGTTCTAAGTATTTGTTGAGGGAAATGATATCTGCAAGAAAATAGATATCAACCATAAGATTGGGGTCTACATTTAATAAGAAAATTTATTAAAAGTTGGAGCCTTTCCTAGATGCTTTTCTATTATTTGTAATTTTACACATTAACCTGAGATACTACAAAATAAATGAAGTTAATAATAATGAATTTCATGATCTAGTAATTTTAGTTTAATTTTTTAATTCATAAACACAAAGCACTATATCTTGCATGGTAAATTATAGTCATTAATTTTTTATTTTATTTTGGTGTCCTGTTCTCCTGACTGGTTCACAAAAACCGAGTGCACTCAATGACCCACTTAGTAGTGCATGCTTCCATTCAATATTTTGGCGTTCAAACTGGTATTAATGTACCAACGTAATTTCAAATTTGCAATTGATTATCTGGCATGTACATAAACTTGCGATCTTTCAGTGTCAATCACTGACTTATGTTACCTTGCCAAATGTATTCTCGAAATTTTAATTCTCCACAGTAGTTATATTTTGGTGTTATGATTTATTTTCTGCCAGTGTATATATGACAGGGAGATAAACAAAAAAAAAAGTCCGCAGCTCGTGGTCGTGCGGTAGCGTTCTCGCTTCCCGCGCCCGGGTTCCCGGGTTCGATTCCCGGCGGGGTCAGGGATTTTCTCTGCCTCGTGGTGACTGGGTGCTGTGTGATGTCCTTAGGTTATTTTGGTTTAAGTAGTTCTAAGTTCTAGGGGACTGATGACCATAGATGTTACGTCCCACAGTGCTCAGAGCCATTTGAACCAAAAACAAAAAAGAGACAGCAGAAAAATAATTAAAGAAAATCATAAATTTGCAAGGTGTTATGCAGCAACAACAAAGCAGAAATCAAGTGAATATGACATGACAAATAAAAGTTACAGCAAGAATGCCAAAATTCTGCTCATCTGGTACATTAAGTTATCTGAGCACAGCTCCATGACAAACTGATATTTGACAAATATCTTCCCCAATGATCTCCAAATGCATGTGGCGGTAGGATCAGATACAGAGGGTATAAAAGGCCAGTTCATGGACGGAGGTGCTATTTGTACTCAAGTGGAAATGTTTTCATCGTAATCTACATCTACATCTACATTTATACTCCGCAAGCCACCCAACGGTGTGTGGCGGAGGGCACCTTACGTGCCACTGTCATTACCTCCCTTTCCTGTTCCAGTCGCGTATGGTTCGCGGGAAGAACGACTGTCTGAAAGCCTCCGTGCGCGCTCTAATCTCTCTAATTTTACATTCGTGATCTCCTCGGGAGGTATAAGTAGGGGGAAGCAATATATTCGATACCTCATCCAGAAACGCACCCTCTCGAAACCTAGCGAGCAAGCTACACCGCGATGCAGAGCGCCTCTCTTGCAGAGTCTGCCACTTGAGTTTATTAAACATCTCCGTAACGCTATCACGGTTACCAAATAACCCTGTGACGAAACGCGCCGCTCTTCTTTGGATCTTCTCTATCTCCTCCGTCAAACCGATCTGGTACGGATCCCACACCGATGAGCAATACTCAAGTATAGGTCGAACGAGTGTTTTGTAAGCCACCTCCTTTGTTGATGGACTACATTTTCTAAGCACTCTCCCAATGAATCTCAACCTGGTACCCGCCTTACCAACAATTAATTTTATATGATCATTCCACTTCAAATCGTTCCGCACGCATACTCCCAGATATTTTACGGAAGTAACTGCTACCAGTGTTTGTTCCGCTATCATATAATCATACAATAAAGGATCCTTCATTCTATGTATTCGCAATACATTACATTTGTCTATGTTAAGGGACAGTTGCCACTCCCTGCACCAAGTGCCTATCCGCTGCAGATCTTCCTGCATTTCGCTACAATTTTCTAATGCTGCAACTTCTCTGTATACTACAGCATCATCCGCGAAAAGCCGCATGGAACTTCCGACACTATCTACTAGGTCATTTATATATATTGTGAAAAGCAATGGTCCCATAACACTCCCCTGTGGCACGCCAGTGGTTACTTTAACGTCTGTAGACGTCTCTCCATTGATAACAACATGCTGTGTTCTGTTTGCTAAAAACTCTTCAATCCAGCCACACAGCTGGTCTGATATTCCGTAGGCTCTTACTTTGTTTATCAGGCGACAGTGCCGAACTGTATCGAACGCCTTCCGGAAGTCAAGAAAAATAGCATCTACCTGGGAGCCTGTATCTAATATTTTCTGGGTCTCATGAACAAATAAAGCGAGTTGGGTCTCACACGATCGCTGTTTCCGGAATCCATGTTGATTCCTACGTAGTAGATTCTGGGTTGCCAAAAACGACATGATACTCGAGCTAAAAACATCTTCTAAAATTGTACAACAGATCGACGTCAGAGATATAGGTCTATAGTTTTGCGCATCTGCTCGACGACCCTTCTTGAAGACCGGGAATACCTGTGCTCTTTTCCAATCATTTGGAACCCTCCGTTCCTCTAGAGACTTGCGGTACACGGCTGTTAGAAGGGGGGCAAGTTCTTTCGCGTACTCTGTGTAGAATCGAATTGGTATCCCGTCAGGTCCAGTGGACTTTCCTCTATTGAGTGATTCCAGTTGCTTTTCTATTCCTTGGACACTTATTTCGATGTCAGCCATTTTTTCGTTTGTGCGAGGATTTAGAGAAGGAACGGCAGTGCGGTCTTCCTCTGTGAAACAGCTTTGGAAAAAGGTGTTTAGTATTTCAGCTTTACGCGTGTCATCCTCTGTTTCAATGCCATCATCATCCCGGAGTGTCTGGATATGCTGTTTCGAGCCACTTACTGATTTAACGTAAGACCAGAACTTCCTAGGATTTTCTGTCAAGTCGGTATATAGAATTTTACTTTCGAATTCACTGAACGCTTCACGCAAAGCCCTCCTTACGCTAACTTTGACATCGTTTGGCATCTGTTTGTCTGAGAGGTTTTGGCTGCGTTTAAACTTGGAGTGAAGCTCTCTTTGCTTTCGCAGTATTTTCCTAACTTTGTTGTTGTACCACGGTGGGTTTTTCCCGTCCCTCACAGTTTTACTCGGCACGTACCTGTCTAAAACGCATTTTACGATTGCCTTGAGCTTTTTCCATAAACACTCAACATTGTCAGTGTCGGAACAGAAATTTTCGTTTTGATCTGTTAGGTAGTCTGAAATCTGCCTTCTATTACTCTTGCTAAACAGATAAACCTTCCTCCCTTTTTTTATATTCCTATTAACTTCCATATTCAGGGATGCTGCAACGGCCTTATGATCACTGAGTCCCTGTTCTGTACATACAGAGTCGAAAAGTTCGGGTCTGTTTGTTATCAGTAGGTCCAAGATGTTATCTCCACGAGTCGGTTCTCTGTTTAATTGCTCGAGGTAATTTTCGGATAGTGCACTCAGTATAATGTCACTCGATGCTCTGTCCCTACCACCCGTCCTAAACATCTGAGTGTCCCAGTCTATATCTGGTAAATTGAAATCTCCACCTAAGACTATAACATGCTGAGAAAAGTTATGTGAAATGTATTCCAAATTTTCTCTCAGTTGTTCTGCCACTAATGCTGCTGAGTCGGGAGGTCGGTAAAAGGAGCCAATTATTAACCTAGCTCGGTTGTTGAGTGTAACCTCCACCCATAATAATTCACAGGAACTATCCACTTCTACTTCACTACAGGATAAACTACTACCAACAGCGACGAACACTCCACCACCGGTTGCATGCAATCTATCCTTTCTAAACACCGTCTCTACCTTTGTAAAAATTTCGGCAGAATTTATCTCTGGCTTAAGCCAGCTTTCTGTACCTATAACGATTTCAGCTTCGGTGCTTTCTATCAGCGCTTGAAGTTCTGGTACTTTACCAACGCAGCTTCGACAGTTGACAATTACAATACCGATTGCTGCTTGGTCCCCGCATGTCCTGACTTTGCCCCGCACCCGTTGAGGCTGTTGCCCTTTCTGTACTTGCCCAAGGCCATCTAACCTAAAAAACCGCCCAGCCCACGCCACACAACCCCTGCTACCGGTGTAGCCGCTTGTTGCGTGTAGTGGACTCCTGACCTATCCAGCGGAACCCGAAATCCCACCACCCTATGGCCCAAGTCGAGGAATCTGCAGCCCACACGGTCGCAGAACCGTCTCAGCCTCTGATTCAGACCCTCCACTCGGCTCTGTACCAAAGGTCCGCAGTCAGTCCTGTCGACGATGCTGCAGATGGTGAGCTCTGCTTTCATCCCGCTAGCGAGACTGGCAGTCTTCACCAAATCAGATAGCCGCCGGAAGCCAGAGAGGATTTCCTCCGATCCATAGCGACACACATCATTGGTGCCGACATGAGCGACCACCTGCAGATGGGTGCACCCTGTACCCTTCATGGCATCCGGAAGGACCCTTTCCACATCTGGAATGACTCCCCCCGGTATGCACACGGAGTGCACATTGGTTTTCTTCCCCTCTCTTGCAGCCATTTCCCTAAGGGGCCCCATTACGCGCCTGACGTTGGAGCTCCCAACTACCAGTAAGCCCACCCTCTGCGACCGCCCGGATCTTGCAGACTGAGGGGCAACCTCTGGAACTGGACAAGCTGCCATGTCAGACCGAAGATCAGTATCAGCCTGAGACAGAGCCTGAAACCGGTTCGTCAGACAAACTGGAGAGGCCTTCCGTTCAGCCCTCCGGAACGTCTTTCGCCCCCTGCCACACCTTGAGACGACCTCCCACTCTACCACAGGTGAGGGATCAGCCTCAATGCGGGCAGAATCCCGGGCAACCACAGTCGTAGTCCGATCAGGGGATGCGTGGGACGAGCTGGCCGTCCTCGACAAACCCCCATCCGGACCCCCACAGTGATGCCCATTGGCAACAGCCTCAAGCTGTGTGACCGAAGCCAACACTGCCTGAAGCTGGGAGCGAAGGGATGCCAACTCAGCCTGCATCCGAACACAGCCGTTGCAGACACTATCCATGCTAAAAACTGTTTTGCAAAGAACGTCTGAACTAATCTACAGAGAGCGCAAACAAATCGACAAAATTTAAACGGTTATTAAAATACAAGATTGTCTAGTAAATGCAGTAATGCTGCTACTTGCGCACTGCTGACACTGCTCGGCGGCGGAAGGAGACTACGCGAATTTACACTATTCAGGTACTAAAACGCGACGCTACAACTCTCAAATACTATAATACGCCCGAAATTAATGATTTAAACAATGCAAGTACCAAAAACACGCAAAGAAATTAAGAATTAAACTATGTAACAAATGAGTGAGCTAGGAGTATACGACTTGCTGCTGCAGCTGCTTATCCAAAGGCGGCATGGAGCACACTGACTGTGACCAACCGACACTGGCCGTTCAAAACAAAAACAGAAGACAAACGACTCCGCGAATTTCCACTATTCAGGTACAAAAACGCGATGCTACAACTCTCAAATACTATAATACGCCTGAAATTTATGAATTAAACAATGCAAGTACCAAAAACACGCAAAGAAATTAATAATTAAACTATGTAACAAATTAGTGAGCTAGGAGTATACGACTTGCTGTTGCAGGTGCTTATCCAACGGCGGCAGGGAGCACACTGACTGTGACAAACCGACACTGGCCGTTCAAAACAAAAACAGAAGACAAACGACTACGCGAATTTACACTATTGAGGTACTAAAACGCGATGCTACAACTCTCAAATACTATAATACGCCCGAAATTTATGATTTAAACAATGCAAGTAGCAAAAACACGCAAAGAAATTAATAATTAAACTATGTAACAAATGAGTGAGCTAGGAGTATACGACTTTCTGCTGCAGCTGCTTATCCAACGGCGGCAGGGAGCACACTGACTGTGACCAACCGACACTGGCCGTTCGAAACAAAAACAGAAGACAAACGACTACGCGAATTTACACTATTGAGGTACTAAAACGCGATGCTACAACTCTCAAATACTATAATACGCCCGAAATTTATGATTTAAACAATGCAAGTACCAAAAACACGCAAAGAAATTAAGAATTAAACTATGGCAACACGATAGGAATTAACGGGTTTTGAACACGAAATGGTCGATATAGGTGGATGCATGGGGCATTCCATTTCGGAAATCGTTAGGGAATTCAATATTCCGAGACACACAGAGTCAAGAGCGTGCCGAGAATATCAAATTTTTTACCTCTCACTATGGTCAAGGCAGTGGCCGACGACAGAGAGCAGCGGTGTCTGTGTTGAGTTGTCTGTGCTAAAAGACAAAGCAACACTGCGTGAAATAATTGCAGAAACCAATGCAGGACCTACGCTGAATGTATCCGTTAGGACAGTGCGCAAATATTTGGCGTTAATGGACTATGACGGAAGTTGACTGACGTGAGTGTCTTTGCCAACAGCACGACATCGCCTGCAGCGCCTCTCCTCGGCTCCTGACCGTACTAGTTGGACCCTAGACCAGTGTAAACCTGTCGCCTGGTCAGATGAGTCACGAGTTCAGTTGACAAGAGCTGATGGTAGGTTGCGAGTGGGGTGAAGACAGCACAAAGCCATGGAGCCAAGTTGTCAACAAGGCATTGTGCAAGCTGGTGGCTGCACCACGCTGGTGCGGGCTATGATTACATGGGACGAACTGGGTTTTCTCATCCCACTGGACCGACCATTGAGTGTAAATCGTTATTGTCTGCTACTTCGAGACTATTTGCTGCAAAAATGGTTAGAATTTATATAGGTGACAATGTGCAATGTCACTAGATCACAACTCTTCGCCAATGGTTTGAAGAACATTCTGGATAGTTCGAATGAGCTCGTCACCGACTTTGCTCGAAATCGATCCCATTATTTTGGAGGTATAATCGAGAGGTCAGTTCATGCACTAAATGCTACATCGACAAAACTTTCTCAATTATGGACGGCTATAGAGGCATCACGGCCCAATATTTCTGCAGGATAGTTACAATAACTTATTAAATGCATGCTACGTCGAACTGCTGCGCTATCAGACAAAAGGAGGCCCGACGCAATTTAAGGAGGTGTACCATGAATTTTGTCGCCTCAGTGTAAAATGCTATAAAAATCATGAAAATGTAGAAAAGGAGGATAAGAACCCAAGTTCGGCAAGTTCGCTGCAAGTGATGTGAAAGATAGAAGACAACGCAGTCTGTGGGTGCGCCATTCTGTACGTCGTCTTTCTGCTGTAAGCGTGTGCTGTTCACAACGTGCAAGTGTGCTGTAGACAACATGGTTTATTCCTTAGAACAGAGGATTTTTCTGGTGTTGGAATTCCACCGCCTAGAACACAGTGTTGTTGCAACAAGACGAAGTTTTCAACGGAGGTTTAATGTAACCAAAGGACCGAAAAGCGATACAATAAAGGATCTGTTTGAAAAATTTCAACGGACTGGGAACTTGACGGATGAACGTGCTGGAAAGGTAGGGCGACCGCGTACGGCAACCACAGAGGGCAACGCGCAGCTTGTGCAGCAGGTGATCCAACAGCGGCCTCGGGTTTCCGTTCGCCGTGTTGCAGCTGCGGTCCAAATGACGCCAACGTCCACGTATCGTCTCATGCGCCAGAGTTTACACCTCTATCCATACAAAATTCAAACGCGGCAACCCTTCAGCGCCGCTACCACTGCTGCACGAGAGACATTCGCTAACGATATAGTGCACAGGATTGATGACGGCGATATGCATGTGGGCAGCATTTGGTTTACTGACGAAGCTTATTTTTACCTGGACGGCTTCGTCAATAAACAGAACTGGCGCATATGGGGAACCGAAAAGCCCCATGTTGCAGTCCCATCGTCCCTGCATCCTCAAAAAGTACTGGTCTGGGCCGCCATTTCTTCCAAAGGAATCATTGGCCCATTTTTCAGATCCGAGACGATTACTGCATCACGCTATCTGGACATTCTTCGTGAATTTGTGGCGGTACAAACTGCCTTAGACGACACTGCGAACACCTCGTGGTTTATGCAAGATGATGCCCGGCCACATCGCACGGCCGACGTCTTTAATTTCCTGAATGAATATTTCGATGATCGTGTGATTGCTTTGGGCTATCCGAAACATACAGGAGGCGGCGTGGATTGGCCTCCCTATTCGCCAGACATGAACCCCTGTGACTTCTTTCTGTGGGGACACTTGAAAGACCAGGTGTACCGCCAGAATCCAGAAACAATTGAACAGCTGAAGCAGTACATCTCATCTGCATGTGAAGCCATTCCGCCAGACACGTTGTCAAAGGTTTCGGGTAATTTCATTCAGAGACTACGCCATATTATTGCTACGCATGGTGGATATGTGGAAAATATCGTACTATAGAGTTTCCCAGACCGCAGCGCCATCTGTTGTTGAAAATTGTAACTACTGTAATTTCGAAAGTTTGTCTGCCTGAAAATGTACTGTAGTCCCAAGCATATTGCAACAAACGGTGTATTTCTATCGCTGCTCGTTTAGGTTTTATTGCCGTTTCAAATATACCGGTCATTTTTGAAACACCCTGTAGATAGAGAGGTAAAAATTGACACACATGCTTGGAATGACAGGGGATTTTGTTGCAACAAAAAAAAAAGAAATTGCTAGACGCGTGAAAGGTCTCTAGCGCGCGTCGTTTGGTGATGATCGCGTGCTCAGCTGCCACTTTCGACATGCTTGGCCTCCCAGGTCCCCAGACCTCAGTCCGTGCGATTATTGGCTTTGGGGTTACCTGAGGTCGCAAGCGTTACGTGATCGACCTACATCTCCAGGGATGCTGAAAGACAACATCCGACGCCAATGCCTCACCATAACTCCGGACATGCTTTACAGTGCTGTTCACAACATAATTCCTCGACTCTGCTATTGTTGAGGAATCATGGTGGACATATTGAGAATTTCCTGTAAAGAACTTCATCTTTGCTTTGTCTTACATTGTTATGCTAATTATTGCTACTCTGATCAGATGAAGCGCAATCTGTCGGACATTTTGTGAACTTTTGTATTTTTTGGTTCTAATAAAACCCCATGTCATTCCAAGCATGTGTGTCAATTTGTACCTATCTACATTATTCCGTGATTTATTTAGTTTTCAAATTTATACTGACTTTTTGATCACGCAGTATGCTCTACATCCTCGGCGAAGATCGGATTTTGGAACTTAGTGAGTAGCCCCTTTCGTTTAGCGCGTCGTCTATCTGAAGTGTGCCCCACTTCAAACTTTCTATGCGATTAGTAACGCTCTCGCGATGGCTAGATGTACCAGTCACGAATCTTGCCGCCATACAGACGAATAACACTCTAAGACTGGATGAACTTAAGTATTGTAAGCAATTTCCTTTGTTGAATGACTGCATCGCTTCAGGATTCTACCAATAAACCAGAAACTAGAGTTCGCCTTACCCGTTACTTCTGTAATCTGACCGTTCCATTTGAGATCATTTCGAATAGTCACAACCAGATACTTAATGGATGTTACCGGTTCCAAAGACTGGCCATCCATTTTGTACTCGTACTTCAGTGGGGATTTTCTCCTTGTTGTACGCAGTAGGTTACACTTACTAGTATTGAGAGATAACTGCCAGTCTTTACACCACGCACATATTTTCTGCAAATCCTCATTGATTTGTTCACAACTTTCGTGTGATACTACTTTCCTGTAGACTACAGCATCATCTGCAAACAGTCTAATGCCGCTGTCAGTACCATCAACCAGTTCGTTTATGTAAAAATCATGTTTTATTTATTCACTTTTGCAAATTGATTTCAACTGATTAACAGCCATCATCGGTGCTTTCAACGAATGTGTGTCCTGAGTAGTAACACTGTCTTAAGCAGAGGTCAGACATAAAGCACACACATACACACACACGATAGCGAACCTATTTGGGCTTGCAACCCTCAACGCTCACTTTTGCAAGGATGAACCAATCGACGACAAGGTTTCACTAACCATATTACGCTATGAATCCACCTTCTTAATGACACAATAATGACTTCGGTTAACTTCTCAATTCACAATCCAGTATGGTCGAGAATAACATTTCTTACTGAAATGGATACATCAAAGATAACGATTACCTTCGATAATGATAGAAGCTGAAGAAATGAACGGCTGTGACTTGGACCCAAGTCTCCTGTTTATTAGGCAGATGTGCTAACCGTTACATCACCACAGCAGTATGGCTAATTCAGATGCGTGGACTATTCTAATCCAATGTCCTCCCTAACAAAAACTTCAATTCCCACCTTCAGCTCATTCTTTCTTTCTGAAATCTTCAGTGTTGCTGTGGTTCAGCTGTACTGGTATGGAGAAACGCTGCCTGTACCTCAGGCGTAGGTGAGGTTTTCCTCATTTGCAATCTATCGGTCTTATTCCGACAGTGGAGAGCCTCAGCAATATTGACGATTTCAGGAGAGGCAAATGGGCTGAAGGTGTGAAATGAAGTTTTTAATAGGGATGATATATGACTGGAGTAGTTCGTGCAGCTAAGTTAGTCATACTATGAGGCGTGACAATAAAGTAATAAGACTGATGTGAAAAAAATGTTGCTTACGTTTTAGTCAAGTTTAGTGTTGTCTCCGTCAAAGTAATTCCCTTGTGATTGCACACACATTTTCCAGCGCTTCTGCCATTGATGGTAACATTTCTGGAACTCATCTTGTGTAATATCCTCCAAGACCCTCGTCACAGCTTTTTGGACATCTTGTGTTGTTTGAAAATGGTGTTCCTTGACCGCCGTTTTGACTCTTGGAAATAGAAAAAAGTCGCACAGAGCGATATTTGGTGAATAAGGTGGCTGTGGTAGTACTGAAATTTGTTTTGAGGTTAAAAATGGCTGTAGCAGAATCCAATTATCAGAAATGTTAGCACGGACACAAAGAACTCTTTTACGAATTCTTTCAAAAATTTCTATGTAGTAATATTGGTTAACCATTTGTCCAGGAGGCTCCCACTCTTTATGAAGAATTCAATTAGATTCAAAGAAGCACACAAGCATGCATTTCACTTTTGACTTTGACATGCGAGCTTTTTTTTAGTCTGTGTGATACCTCTGAGCACAATTGCGAACTTTGCCGTTTTGTCTCTGGATCGTACTGAAAAAAACCACCTTTCATCACCAATGATAAGACGGCTCAACAATTCTCGATTGATTTCCGTTTGCTCTAACAGATCGGCTGCCACATTTGTCCATGTTTGTCGCTGTTGTGGTGTGAGATTATTGGGGATCATTTTTGCACAAATCTTTCTCATACCAAGATCTTCAGTTATTATTAGACGAACCGTTTCTCGATTGATGTTCAGTTCTTCTGCAATCATTTTCACGGATAATCTTCGATGAGATCGTACCAGTTCACGCACCCTGGCCAAGTTGACATCCGTCCATGAGGTTCATGGTCGTCCACTGCGGTCTTCATCTTCAACATTCGTTCTGCTTCACTAAACATTTTATGACAATGAAAGACTGGAGCTCTTGACATAACCTCCTCTCCAAAAAAAGCCTTCTGAATCTTACCGTAAGTTGTCTTCGCGTTTTCACCCAATTTAACGCAAAAAAAAGTGGCATACTGTTGCGCAATATTATGCGGTTCCATTTCCGTGACGAGAGATACGAACACGTGTTAACTTATTGCAGCACAACTCACGACTGAGCAGTCGCATCGATGTGCTGCTTGGTTTAGTAGCAGCTTCTAGACGAAGGTCGAAGGTATTGCGCCTACACAAGCCTGGAGGGTTGCCACATCTTGCAAAGAAAATCAGTCTGATTACTTTATTGTCGCACCTCGTATTACGAAGTTGTAATGGTTAGCTCATTGGCCTAGTAAGCAGAAGATCTGGGTTCAAGTGACTGCCGTGCCACAAATATTCGTGTACTTCTTCAGCTTCTATCAATATCGAAAATAAAGTGGAGACATATGTCCAACGGAAAACGTATTTCCTTCAAATTTCATTGGAGATTACTTTTGACGCCGTTGAAAGAAAGACGTCAGTGTCAGTAAATGTTCGAATAGCTGCTGAAAACAAAAACAACCTATGAAAGTAAAGACGTGTTCTGTTATCAGTGTTGAGCGTTATGCTCTATAGCACTGTTCTACCTCTCCCACATTAAAGTCAAAGACACTGCCGTTTTAAATTCTCAAATCTAATTACACTGGGGACTTTAGGAGTCGTATCAGCTTCAGAAAGAAATTCCATTTTATATTACTTGCATCGACTGATACGACCGTATAACGCGCCATTAGACTACTACCACAATCCACCTGTCGTAAGGCTTGGCACAGAGCATTTTCCATCGGTAGTTAATTCGAAAGGCAAATGAAATGACGCATCAAATGCAGGACGGTATATATGCGCAGTGACCAGTTGCAGGTTGGGTGCCCATGGTCTCAGTATGCTTCGCGCAGAGCAGCTTGTATGGCTATCCAGCTTCCTGCATCTTACGGTGTGCTTCAGACCACAGCGTATCATGGGAGGAGAGGAAACAACTATCGATCATTTTCCATTTATGGTGGGCTTCGAGAGGTGGGGTTGGATGGAGTGTGGAGCGACCATCATCAGGGATGACTATGCCATGACTGCTGCCCAGTGCGTGAGTGGAAATGAGCAACCTGGTGAAATAACGCTGCGTATTGGCACATCTTACCGTGAGAGTGGAGGATATGTGGTTACCGCGAATAAACTGGTCACACATGCTGGAAGGCGGGCTCACGACATCGCTCTTATACGCTCGGAAAGAGTGTTCCCCATGGGTGAAAAAGTGAAGGTACTTATGGATTGTTTCATTATATTTTTTGCGTCATCAGTTTTTGGGAGGTGCCATAGGGCCAATCACGACATTCATGCCTGAGCTGACCTTTCTACTGCAGACAAGCGTTTATCCCTAATCCTTAGAATGTTCGTTGTATACATTACGATCCCCCACTTGCAATATGTTTTTTTTTTTTTTTTTTGCTTTTGTGGCTCCCCCTAGCAATAAGGAAGTTATCCTCCAATGACTTGACATGCATATCAAGGCCGTGTCTTTTCTTACTAATTACAGCAATTTCACGAGCACCACATAGTCTACTGTTTTGGTTTTCAAACAGTCTGCTATTCGATTCCATAGAGCGATGCGCCTCTGACACATTTTCAGAGGTATCTTCCTTAAATTATGGCCTATGCTTGATAGTCTTCTGTGATAGATAAGGTATTTTCGTCTGGAGACAATTCTTTCTTTCACCCTTGGCTTCCAGAGTGGGAGGTCTCTCATTTAGTTTGCTACGTAATCCAGAAATTAGTTTTTAAATTTATCGCTAATCTCATTTCTGCTACTCCTCATTCTTTTGGCCTTTCTTAGGTCTCGCCAAAGTCTACATCCATATCTACACTGCACAACGCACATATGGGTACTTCATGTACCACTATGTTCAACAATTTCCTACCCCCCCTCCCCTTCCTCAACCACCCCCCCCCCCCCACTCCCCCATCGCAATTCCCGTTCAACTTCCTTGTCACGTTCCGTGCAGCTCCCCCCGTTGGAGGTTCGAGTCCTCCATCGGGCATGGGTGCCTGTGTTGTCCTTAGCGTAAGTTAGTGTAAGTTAGATTAACTAGTGCTTAAGCTTAGGGACCGATGACCTCCGCAGTTTGGTCCCATAAGACCTTACCACAAATTTCCAAAGAAGTAAGACTGCTGATCTGTTGCCAGTAGTGAATTCCGTCAGTAGTGTGTCTCCTGGTCATGTGCAATACGTTTCATATATGTTTCGTAAAGTTGAACTGACAGTCGTCTACAAATTTTCGATGCTTAGTCGATTTTCCTCAACATCATTACAGTACTAGCGTCGCTAACTTCCTATGTACGTTTTTATCGAAATAATCAACAACCAACTGCATAAAGGATATTTTATTTCCTTTAACGATTACAGACACTTAATGTCGTTCTTCAGAACGCTATAACTGTCGCTTACTGGCGAGTGTCAACAATAAGATGCATTCAGCATATTTCTATTGTCATGTGTTTCGTAGTGCCAGCACAAAACCACACCAAAACAGCAATATGCTGCATGTATCTTATGTTGGCACCTGCAAATGATGCGATAGTTATAACATTCTGAAAAAAGGGCACTAAGTGCCGGAAACCAGTTAATAAAATAAAATTTCTCTTATGGAACTGGTTTCTGAATATTTCGATAAATACAACTAAAATTGCTGAATATGGATAAGTACTTGTTATATACTCTGAAGCGCCAAAGAAACTGGAATGAGCGTGCGTATAAAAATACGTATATATATGTAAACAGGCAGAATACGGTGCAGCGGTCAGCAACGCCTATATAAGACAACAAGTGTCTGGCGCAGTTCCTGGATCGGTTACTGCTCCCTCAATGGCAGGTTATCGGGATTTAAATGAGTTTCAATGTGGTGTTGTGGTAGGCACACGATCGATGGGACACAGCACCTCAGAGGTAGCGGTGAAGTCGGCATTTCCCCGTACCACTGTTTCGCGAGAGTACCGTGAATATCAGAAATCCGACATACATCAAATCTCCGACATCACTGCGGGCGGAAAAAGATCCTGCAAAAATGGGACCTACAACAGCTGCAGAGATGACTGCACGACACAAGGCTTTACGTCTCGCCTGGGCAGATCGACTTTGGACTGCTGATCACTGGAAATATGTTGCCTGGTCGGACCAGTCTCGTTTCAAATTGTATCGAGCGGATGGTCGTGCACGGGTATGGAGACCACCTCATGAATCTTTGGACCGTGAGTCTGAGGAGGGGACTGTTCAAGCTGTGGAGACTCTGCAATGGTGTGGGGCATGTGCAGTTGGAATTGTATAGGACCCCTGATACGTCTGGATATGACTCTGACAGGCGACACGTACGTAAGCATCCTGTCTGATCACCAGCATCCATTCATGTCCACTATGCATTCCAACACGACAATGTCACACCCCATACGTCCAGAATTGCTACAGGTTGTCTCCAGGGACAATCTTCTGAGATTAACTCGCCAGACATGAACATTATTGTCGTATCTGGGATGCCCTGCGAAGTGCTGTGCTGAAGAGATCTCCACCCCGTTGTACTCTTATGGATTTGTGGACAGCCCTGCAGCATTCATGGTGTCAGTTCCATCCAGCAAAACTTCAGACGTTATTCGAGTCCTTGCCACAGCATGTTGCGGTACTTTTGCGGGCTCGCGGATACACACACGATATTAGGCACGTGTACCAGTTTCTTTGGTTCTTCAGTGTACAACAGCATAGTCCGTAAATAAACACAGAGCTTCGATCGTTATCCACAATATTAATAATCTCTACTGCATTTAGACAACTATTGGTTTGATTTTGCTACGAAAAATCTAGAAAGCAGTTCACACATGCATGTACAAAATTTACTTGCTGCTCTACTGAACATTTGGATCGAAACAGGATTTATATTTTTGTAATGTACAAGCAAAAATCTTGAAACGTTTTTGCTCGATTTATTTCAAAGCTTTACACTATTCTAATAAGCTTTCCGAAAAACAGGCACTTCATATTTTTTACGTATGTATCGTATGTAATTAAATATAGTGTATATAACAGGAGTACATTGTTCGCAAAAATCATAAAGTTTTTGAAAATTTACATGGACTTTCTTCGCTATACTCCAATAATCGTTCGGACGGAAACAGGCTATATATTTTAAAATATGTGCCATATAAATCTTTTTCTTCTTCTAGTACAAGGAGGCTTATAGCCTGTTCTGTTATCATAGAGGTCATCTTTTCCTAGTTTTTCCTGTATGTGTCTTTCCTACATATTTCACTGTCTTTCTCTTCCCATTATTTCGATGTGCTTCTCCATTTTGTTATCTCGTTTGCTATTCTTTTATTCATGAAAACGTATGTACTTGTTTCCTTAGTTCAGAATTCTTTACTTGATCTTTCAAAGTACATCCATTTACGTTTCTTAAAAATTTCATTTAGGGTGACTGATTCCTTCTTTGGTCTTTTTAAGTTATGATCCAGGTCTCTATGTTTGATTACAGACGTTGCCACTACGTTGTTGAGTTTTATTATTGGTTTTGTTGACTAATGATCTATGTACAGATTCAGTTTACTCACTTGTTGGGGATTTAATTATCATATTCATAACCGACATCACCTCCTCATAGTTGAGAGTGAGATAGATGTTCAGTTGGTTTTCCCTTTAGGGTTATTTAAGACATACTTGGTATTTTCCTTTAAAAGCCATAACTTCGGTATTATTTTATGATATTTTCAAGTTATAGAGTTTATATAAGTTTGGCGAGATGCCGTGAATAATGAGGCTAATGGCAGCGGCACTGAGTCAGTAGTGTGTGGTAGGAAGTGACAACTAGGGTCAGATGGAGGCATGCTAGGGCAGACCATTAAGTTGTGGCGTAACTATGTCCGAATGGCATAGTGGGCAGTGTACGAGGTGCGGCTAGAAAAAAACCGGACTGATGCTGGAAAAAACATTTATTTACAATTGTTTACAATTTCATGTTATCTCCTTCAATGTACTCTCCTCCTCGGTCTCTACACCGCTCCATACGAATTTTCCACTTTTCATAGCAATGCTGCAGATCATTTTCGGTAAGTCCATACATTACTTCCGTCGCTTTTTCTTTTACTGCTTCAACAGTCTCAAATCTAGTTCCTTTCAAAGCTGACTTGACTTTAGGGAAAAGAAAAAAGTCACAAAGGGGCCAAATCAGGTGAGTAGGGTGGATGATCTAAGATGGGACTGTTGTGTATTGCCAAAAACGTCTTCACTGACAACGCACTGTGAGCTAGGGCATTGTCTTGGTGAAGGATCCATGACTTTTCTCTCCACAAATCGTTCCGTTTTCTCCGTACTCGCTCACGTAGGGTAGCCAGGACGCTAATGTAGTAATGCTGATTCACTGTTTGTCCCTCTGGTACCCAATCAATGTGCACAATCCCTTTGATGTCAAAAAAAACAATAATCATTGCCTTGAATTTCGATTTTGACATTCGTGCTTTTTTTTGTCGTGGAGAACCAGGAGTTTTCCAATGCATCGATTGGCGTTTATTTTCGGGATCGTAAGTAAAAAACCACGATTCATCGCAAGTAATAACATTTTGTAAGAAGGTGGGATCACTTTCAATGTTTTCCAGGATGTCAGAACAAATCATTCTTCGGCGTTCCTTCTGTTCAATTGTGAGACATTTTGGAACCATTTTTGAACACACTTTGTTCATGTTGAAACTTTCATGAAGAATCTGCCTAACACTTTCCTTGTCAACTCCTGTTAACTCAGACACTGCTCTGATTGTTAAACGGCGATCTTGTCGAACAAGTTTACCGATTTTTTCAATGTTTGCATCAGCTTTTGCTGACAATGGTCTGCCAGTGCGAGTGTCATCACTGGTGTCTTCGCGGCCGTCTTTAAATCGTTTAAACCACTCAAACACTTGTGTTCGCGATAAACAATCATCGCCGTACACTTGTTGTAACATTACAAACGTTTCACTTGCAGATTTTCCTAGTTTGAAACAAAATTTGATGTTAACACGCTGTTATTTCTGTGCACTCAACATTTTCCGACGCACAGACAAAACGTCAACTACTTAAAACAGACACCACGGGCAGACTGAGTGCAGGAGGCAGATGAAACTCGAGCAGTAGGCGGAGCGAGAGTCACGTGACAGGCCACGCGACTTTCAGCCTTATTGCATTCGTTTTATTGTTTCACCAGTACTAGTCCGGTTTTTTTCTAGCCACACCTCGTATTTGCCTAGTGAACCGGAGACCCGGATTCCGATCCCAGTCCAGCAAAAATTTTCAACTTCCTCCTGTAATATAAAATCAAGCCCACTGGTAGCTAATTTCTTTAATTCCTTTGTGTCTTGATTTATAGAACTTTTTATTTAGTTACACACTTTTTATCACTCCCATGAAATGTTTTTGATGACCTCGTCTTTCCATTAAATTCCACAGCAGATACCTATCACTCCAGCTAAGGCTTTTTCATAACCTACAAATGTAATATTAATTTCCGGATCATGTTCTCTTCTCTTTTCAGTTATCTCCCGCACTATGGCAGCACTGTCACTGTATGATCGTCGCTTTCTAAAAACTTTTTGTTCCTCCAGTAAAAGGGTGTCCACTATTCTTTGCTGTCTTTTATCAATTATTCATGCATATAATTTATAGCCAGTGTTCCACAGACTTATTCTCACAGTTTTCACGAGGATTTTTAATTACATTTTATAGAGTGCTACTTTTTCCACCACTCTCCAACAGCCAGGTACACTCGTCAACTTCCAACATTCATTTAATAAATGCAGAAGCCTCAGTCCTAACATTAAACAACCATATTTGATAAATTACGGATTAACATTAATGCGGCCTGCGGCTTTGCTATTCTTCACCTGCTTTAATGCTTCCTGCATCTCCTCAAATGTAAAATTACCTCCTTGGTGTATTACATCATCTTCTTCTTGTCCCTTGTCTGTCTTCGTTAGTTTGATTTTCTCATAGTTTTCTATCCTTAATCCCTGATGATGTTTTATCCAAGTTTCCTTGTCTGTTACCTGTACTCAGGCAGAATCTTCCTCTTGTTTGTTAAAGTGTTTCAGGAGTTTATAAGCCATATCTTGTCTACTATAAAGATCATTGATAATATTTAATATAATTGAATCCCAGGATTCATGCTGAGCAGCTCTCTCTATTTTTTACGGTAATTATGTTTTCTTTATACTGCGCCTCCGTCTCTTCTGTATTGTGCTGTAGATTTGTAATGTACCCTTTCTTGTTTCCCCTTAATTGCATTTGCTACATCTTCAGATCACATTTTGACCCAGTTTCTAATTCTAAATTTCTTTTTCTTCTTTATTTCTTCCATCGCTGTTAGTATCCCATATACTTTTATGTTTTCTCATTCTGTATTTATTTTATTTTCTATAGATTTATTTTGTAAATAATACGATAGTCGCTGTTGAAATAGACCTCTTGTACTGTTCCGTTGCAGAAAGTAGTCTTTGAAAATATCGTCTTCGAGCTAACTTTTCGTAACAGTTCCTTTCGTTTATCTAGTAATCAGGTTTACTTTGGCTATCACCAGGAAATGTTCTGAATCCAGGTCCCTTCCTCTGTATAACCTTACATCTTGTACTAGTCTTTCTAACTTTCTGTTTTGATCTATGGTCTCCTGCACTTCATATGAATTTATGAATATCCTTTTTCCTAAAGAAGCTGCTGGTAATTTTTATTTCGTGTTATGTTACAAATGGAAGTAATTCGCGTCCATTTTTATTAACGACCTACTCTCCATAAGTTCCTATTGTTCCCGGTACAGGCAAATTCTCTACATGTGCATTAAGGTTTACAATTATAATCACATAATCTTTCTTGTTTCGGTCTAATTATTTTGATGGTATTCACAGAATAGTTCAGTTTCTGCTCTCCCTCCTTCTTGAGGGGTATATGCACCTACTATTGCGAGAGAGCCTCTCTCTGTTTTCAGCCTCACTGGCAAAACGTTCTTGTTCTTATAAAGGTTTATCCATGAATATTGTTGTCAATTAAGATTGCTACTCCGCATTTTGCTCGTCAGCCATTACACAACCATCCACATCTTTTGTCCATTTTAGTTTTTATTTTCTCAGTTATTACAGCCATATCGATGTTTCTGGTCTTTAGTTCACTGTTTACTTAGTTTTGGTTCTTTTTGTCCCAGTCGTCGTACACTGCAAGTTCCTATTTTTGTTCTGTTCCAGATTTCCTATTCTTTCTCCTTGTCAAGCTTTGGCTGTTTTCTTTGAGACCCATCCGATTTGATGATAGTGTATTCGAGTTTCCTCTCTAGTAGGATACCAGCGTGTTGTTCGGTGGTCGGTTGCTGGGGCTACCACCTTGAGATCTCCCGAAGGGGTTTTTCCACCATGCATTAAGCCCCAGTTGTAAGGGCTCCAGGAACTAGCCTTTCACCTTCTTTCGTCTGCTACACTAACAATGAGTCAGTGCATTGGTCGGCGGCTGCACGATTTCACCTTCGTAGACGTTGCAGTATAGATTTACAGGTTGAATCAACCTCATACTTTCACAGCAAATATTGCGGAAATGTAAAGGGCAATTGAGGTTCGGTTTACACAAAATGGATTGGTAGACAGGGGCCCTTGTTATTAACCAGCCAACATGTTAATAATAGTTAGGAGGTGTATTTTTTGTGCAAAGATACACTTTTTTAAATGTAACAATGGCTATTGACATTAACAAACTGAAGATAGGGTACATCAGAATGATGCTGGATATTTTGAAATGTTCTTGCACCTTCCATTCAAGCTGCGTAGAGACAAGGTACGATTTTATTACGTTGGCCTACAGCGCGCTTGTGTATTCTTAGAGTGCACTGCGACTTGCAGTCCATTTGTGACATTCCAAGTCGAAGGTCGCGATTGGAAGATCTGGTTTCTAAATGCAGGAAAAGCCGACATGCTTATGGTACATGGAGAGTGTAGGAAGAATGCTGTTCTTTCTTGTACAGTGTATGATATAAGGTATCCCAATAGACGTAAACCATCTCGCCAGTTATTTATCAACTTCTTCAATCAGCCATCTCAAAGTGTAACACCTAGACAGCGTAACAGAAGGGAGTAAGCGACGAGAGAAGAGGAGGAAATTAATGTTCTTGCTGCTGTCACACTTGATCCTCGCGTTATCTCCAGCGGAATCGCATGGCACGCCAAGTGCCCTAGGCATTCTCCATCGACATGGGTTCTGATCTGGCGTAACCACAAACGCCGGAACGAAGAGGCGGAACGCAAGAACAGAGGAGGCTGTGGGGAAACGGCGGCTAATAGTGTGCGGAATCGGACCGCGCCGCTCCAGTCGCAACCCCTGCAACATGTGCATATAAACGCAGCTCCTGATAGCCTCGGCCGTTCAGATCGTCCCAAGTCTGCAACGTGATTAGTGGTACGCTGTCAGATTGTAGTCATCAGTATCAAGTGTTTCCTAGAACTCTGTGTACAGCAAGAACTGAACTGTTTTCATGTCGCCTCTCGCTACCGACATTTGCTACTGTCAAGTTAAGTACTGTCAATTTGCTTTCTGAAAATAAGTCTGCTAATGTTATTTGATGGAATTGTTGTATAACATTCCGAGAACGCTGCATCCCGTAGGCACCCTAAAGCAAATAGTGGGCCAGACCCCACAGGTTCCATCCCTATCAAATCTCTCTCCACCAAGATCTGCATGGAAACTATTGTAATAATTCTCTTAACTCCCGTACATGGGTATTAAAACAGGATACAGCAAAAGTGTCATGTATCTTGTTTAGTAATGTGGCCACTTGTACTAATTATGGCCAGGTAGATCGCCAACAAATGCGTTATTGGTTTGTTACAATTCCCATTGGCTTTTCAGGTGGAATGTCAGCGCCAGTGGAGTTTAAACGTGTGGTGTGGGAAAGTGAACTATCAGCTCCTTGATTGAGCTAGAAGACGTTCCTCTGCAGGCTAGGAGGAGCCTGTGGTACCAACATGATGATGGTCCAGCCCACAGTGGACGAGGTGCTACAACATGTTTCCATGAATTGTTTCCAGATCGTTATATTGGAAACTTGGCCGCTCTTTCCCCGGATTTGACGCGTGTAGACTTTTATCTGTGGGGAAACTGAAAAATGCTGTCTACAAGGAATTGCCAACTACACCCGATGATATGCAACGACATAGCACTACAGCCTGCTCGGACATCTCTGCTGAAATGGTAGCATGTGTGTTGCAGTTGTTCCATACCAAACTGAAGGCGTGTATTTTGGCTGCCGGTGGTGAGTTTGAACACAACCTGTGACTGATGGTCAGTTGTCTCGTTACAGGTCAGAATCGACAAACTCGCGTTTGTACTTGTTCCTCAGTGCGTAATAACCACAGGTATTGTAAAAAATTGGAAACGCACAAGGACGCTGCAGAAAAACCACTGACATTTTAATTTACTCCACCTTTAGTTTTTAATGTCAATGGGTATCGTTTCGTTTAATAATGTTTGCGCAAAAAATACACTTTGTATTATCATAATCTGTTGATTGGCTAACAATATGAGGCCATGCTTACCAGTCCACTCTGTGAGGACCGTATGTATGTATCACTTCCATTTCCGCAATATTTGCGTTGCAAATTTCGGGTGATTTGCCCTATATACGGAATGTATAAATCAGAGACGGTGATAGAAAAAATCTCGAAAAGTTCTTGAGGGATTTACTAAAAAATTTTACATGGTACTGTAATAAACATTCAGACAGACATACTGTACATATTTTATAAAGCAGATACTTGTATGAATGTCTAGGAACTGGGACACTCTTACACTCTCCATCTGCGCGAAAATCTTAGAAGTTAATTCGCTGACGACGAATTCGGTGACATCAACTGTATTAGAAATGGATCTGCTACCCAATAATGACATTTCAAACTCCGTGTCAGATTAAGAGACATATCCTGATATCCCACTTCTCGGGAGGGGTCACCTCAGTCACTTCGGCTTGTAGTACATGTTCCCTGGACTGATCAACTCTTCCATGTATCACACGGTCTACATAATTACATCGTACTCCATTAAATTCATCATTTAATGCCCAATTCGTTGCTGTGATTTCCTCAAAAGGGGAATGAGACAACGAGGACTGAAAATCATAATGGTTATCGTCGTTTAGCAGCCAATTTTCATAACATCTACAAACATCTCTGAAAGAACAGACACTATTGACGATATACAGCTGTACGAATTGCTTCGAAATTAATTCGCTGCCCATGAATTCTTTGACATCAGCTGTGATAGGTATAGATCTAACATTGAAAAGGAGCGTATGAAAAATTGTGCTGGAGGTCAAACCCATGTTTCCAACCTGTCGCAAGCAGACGCCTTAACAACGTCGCCTTTTGGTGCATGGATCCTGGGCTGTTCCAAACTTCCACATGTCACATTCTCTACTTCAGAGGCTCATGTGTCATAGCAGTCAGCCTGGCTGCACCCTTTCACAACTGTCATAGTATGTTGTTTTGAGTGAGTGGATGGGGAAGAGGCAGAAACTGTGAACATGCCGCATTTAGATAGCAATACAGTCGTATTGTCTATAATTTATTTCAAATTTCATATGCATGTGATGTTTGTTGTTTCAGACATGTCCGAAAGAACGGACACAACGCATGTATTATTAAGGTGATGGCGGCTAATGATTTCTGTAGTGCAGAATCACACCAAGCTCAAACTCTTACAGCAACTAACGAGACTTTGAGAGTAATAAGGTTAATTAGCATGACACTACATGTGTAGTGTGCGTTGGAAGCTGAGAATTAGGGTGCAACTGGAAGTGTGCTAGAGTAGTGCATGTGGCTGTGGTGGTCACAGAATCTGGATGGTGTAGCGGTCAGTGCTTCTGTGTAGTGAGCGGGAGACCCAAATAATGAAGTTAATTAACATACGCACTACATGTGTTCTCTGTGTTAGGAATTGAGAATTTGGCTGTCACAGGAAGTGTCCTTGGATAGTACATGCGCTTGTGTTGGCCGTACTGTCTGGATGGTGTAGTGGTCAGTCCATCTGTCTAGTGAGCAGGAGACCCGAGTAATGAGGCTAATTAGCATGAGCACTACATATGTTATGTGTGTTAGAAGTTGAGAATTTTGGTGTCACAGTACATGTGCTAGGGTAGTGCTAGGGTAGTACATGTGCTAGGGTAGTACATGTGCTTTTGGTGGTCCCACTGAGTGGATAGTGTAGTGGCCAGTGCATCTGTCTAGTGAGCAGGAGACCCGAGTAATGAGGCTAATTAGCATGAGCACTACATATGTTATGTGTGTTAGAAGTTGAGAATTTTGGTGTCACAGTACATGTGCTAGGGTAGTGCTAGGGTAGTACATGTGCTAGGGTAGTACATGTGCTTTTGGTGGTCCCACTGAGTGGATAGTGTAGTGGCCAGTGCATCTGTCTAGTGAGCAGGAGACCCGAGTAATGAGGCTAATTAGCATGAGCACTACATATGTTATGTGTGTTAGAAGTTGAGAATTTTGGTGTCACAGTACATGTGCTAGGGTAGTGCTAGGGTAGTACATGTGCTAGGGTAGTACATGTGCTTTTGGTGGTCCCACTGAGTGGATAGTGTAGTGGCCAGTGCATCTGTCTAGTGAGCAGGAGACCCGAGTAATGAGGCTAATTAGCATGAGCACTACATATGTTATGTGTGTTAGAAGTTGAGAATTTTGGTGTCACAGTACATGTGCTAGGGTAGTGCTAGGGTAGTACATGTGCTAGGGTAGTACATGTGCTTTTGGTGGTCCCACTGAGTGGATAGTGTAGTGGCCAGTGCATCTGTCTAGTGAGCAGGAGACCCGAGTAATGAGGCTAATTAGCATGAGCACTACATATGTTATGTGTGTTAGAAGTTGAGAATTTTGGTGTCACAGTACATGTGCTAGGGTAGTGCTAGGGTAGTACATGTGCTAGGGTAGTACATGTGCTTTTGGTGGTCCCACTGAGTGGATAGTGTAGTGGCCAGTGCATCTGTCTAGTGAGCAGGAGACCCGAGTAATGAGGCTAATTAGCATGAGCACTACATATGTTATGTGTGTTAGAAGTTGAGAATTTTGGTGTCACAGTACATGTGCTAGGGTAGTGCTAGGGTAGTACATGTGCTAGGGTAGTACATGTGCTTTTGGTGGTCCCACTGAGTGGATAGTGTAGTGGCCAGTGCATCTGTCTAGTGAGCAGGAGACCCGAGTAATGAGGCTAATTAGCATGAGCACTAAATGTGTTCTTTGTGTTAGAAGTTGAGAATTTGGGTGTCACAGGAAGTGTGCTCGGGTAATACATGCGCTTGTGGTGGTCACACTGTGTGGATGGTGTAGTATTTAGTGTATCTGTGTAGTGAGCAGGAGACCCAAGTAATGAGGTTAATTAGCATGAGCACTACATGTGTTGTGTGTTAAAAGATGAGAATTTGGGTGTCACAGGAAGTGTGCTAGGGTAGTACATATGCTTGTGGTGGTCATTCTGTGTGGATGGTGTAGCAGTCAGTGTATCTGCCTAGTGAGCAGGAAACCATATGGCTCTGAGCACTATGGGACTTAACATCTATGGTCATCAGTCCCCTAGAACTTAGAACTACTTAAACCTAACTAACCTAAGGACATCACACAACACCCAGTCATCACGAGGCAGAGAAAATCCCTGACCCCGCCGGGAATCCAACCCGGGAACCAGGAAACCATAGTAATGAGGTTAATTAGCATGAGCGCTACATGTGTTGTGTGTTAGAAGATGAGAATTTGGGTGTCACAGGAAGTGTCCTTGGATAGTACATACGCTTGTGTTGGTCGTACTGTCTGGATGGTGTAGTGGTCAGTCCATCTGTCTGGTGAGCAGGAGACCCAAGTAATGAGGTTAATTAGCATGAGCACTACATGAGTAGTATGTAGTGGTCAGTGCATAAGTGTAGAAAGCAGGAGACTCGACTTCGAATCTTGCCCTGGCACAGCTTTTGAACTTGCCCCATGGATATAAATCAGTCCACACTGGCGCTAATGTTTGTAATTCTTCTGCATATTGTTTCATATTTAATACTTTCAAGAACACAGATCATAACCAAAACAAATTTTCACTATTATTTCATTACCTTTCACACATGTATGTTTATGGAAGAATTCTAGCACTTTAGCAACTTTGTAATCGAGATATGGGGTCTCTACAGAGGAAAACGATGTAGAGGTCCTGGACAGTATTAATGTAGGTATTAATGTAAGACTTTTTTTTTAATCAGGGAATTACGTTGTAGATCAGTCAGTTACATCTGTACATGCTGAGGGGCACTTTCAAGTGAAACGGCAAACGGTCTCGAAAAATCTTCGAAAACAGATGTACGATTGGTTTGGTCTTCAAAACTTTTAGAAAAATATACTAGTAACTCTTACAGTGCAACAATGGATTGTTCAGACCTCATGATATATTTTTCGCTTGTTATCTTAGGCTACTGGACTGTATTTGAATTTTTCCGGTCTACAAAACATTTTTTTAAATGTGTCCCCATCAAATGAGAAATAGATCGCCTCTCATCTTGCAGAGTCTTACTAGGGGAAATGTGCAGTCACGTCAGCCTTACGTGGTAGGTCTGCAATCCACTCTAGATGCTCTAATTTTTGTACCTGCAGACATTTACCTTCAAAACAGTGGGTTTAAAATCGAAAACTCGTTTCAGGTAAGCCCCTTGACGTAATCAACATAGTCGGCAGTAATATTCAAAAGTTCTATACTGGTTGTTTAGTTCAATCGAAAACTACTGCAGCTGCCAGTGGAATATAGCGTGCGAACTCAGGAATTTTGCAATTCGTATTACCAATTTCTTCATGTGCTCCATGTCTGCAAAGGTATCACTAAGTTCTTTTTCAGAAACGGTACGATGCCTTCCATCTGCAGACTGTAGCAATTTTTTACTCTTTCACTGTCGACTAAATCTTCAGTTTCTTTTCCATTATACTGTAGAGTCGATTCCTAGCAAACTTCTAGTAATCATTGATTATGCGACTGCATCATAGAAACGTGAGTATGGAGTCAGAAGTGTGTGTTCAGATCACGTCGCCACATTTTGTAAAAGTACATGGAAGGTGAACTCGTGAACGAATATTTTGGGAACAACTGTGTGGAAACAATGCACTAAAAAGCAGTTGATCGCTACACCAACCAGAGACACGAAACAGGACGGAAAATATAAGATGCTGTCAAAATAAAACGAGGAAAAAGAGGACAGAAACCGGTATATAGCTATGCAGATCATTTATCGATAAAGTTTTATGAAATAAAAATTTTACTCACAGACGACGACACATAGGTGTCGACACATGTCTTGGTAAATATAAAAAATAAACTAATTGTGTTCGCATAATGCGGATTATCAAAACAACCCAATTTTTAAACCGTAAATGAGGAAGACCGTCAAGAGGAGCTTCAATTCTTAGTGAAATGAGTTGATATTTTGTGACCGACATGCACATTGTTACAGACAAGAACTTTTGGCCCAAACATCCGTTTTGGAATATGTGATTGAACAAATGAGTAGGGTATTTCTGTAACTTTTTTGTAATTTATTGTTAATCTAATTTGATTCTTTTCCTGGTTGCCAATTGTAACTGTTTTGTAATAATCTATCCAATAGTTTCATTTTTATGAGGAAGACAAATTTATATTAGTCAAAACTACGATAAATGATTCATCAACCATTCATTCTGCAACTGCTTGTCTATTATCTTCCAATCCTACCAAGAAATGGTGCACATAATTAAGGAATTAAGTTAGGTGTTGATTCGTAACTGCCTGTAGATATTAAAAGTTAGCTGCAGTTCTCTTGTATCGAATGTAGAAATCGATACTAAATTGGTCAGGAACACAGAGCCATACCATATTTCTCTCAGAGTGGTATTGTGGACAGTGACATAGGTGTGTCCCAGCTTCTGGTGATGTAAGGTATCGAAGAGAATGAGCAGGGTACATTGCATTAGTTTCCAAGTATTAACTTCTTGCATGACCAGAGGTTGGGGTGTAATCAAAATGTCCTCAAGACAATCGGGAATGTCATCGTTAACGATAAGTAATTGTGCTATTATTTTTCTTCTTCGTTATCAGTGAATAACAACTCCCAACAGTCCTATATATATATATATTACACATGTAAAATATTAAAATAAAGAATGTAAAATAAAACATATCTGGTACATTTATGTTTTGGAAAAAAGGTCTTTTAAAATTAGATGCATCATTGCCTAAGAAATGGAAGGAAAAGACACCTAAGAACCCTTCCAAACAAGAAATAACTTAATAAATTAAAAATGAACCATATCAAAAATAAGGTCAATGTCAAGGTTAATGATAGTGCCAATTAGCTGTACAGAAACTTAACGAAAAGGGCATTTGTGTTAGAGCTAATAGGAGTGTTCTGCATTACTTGCTCCATACATATTTCTCTAACTAACTCTTTGTAAATCAAGATATCTTCAACGTGAAGGAGGTCTCATAGAATCGTTATCACCGTATACTGAATAGCTATGAAACGTATAAATGTGAAGGGAGTTTTGAATGTAGAACAGGTTAGCTAACGACGTCTTGGAAAATCAAAGTAACTGTAAGTCTAACTAAATGTGTACATAGTCGCAACGTATTTGTTGTGCTTCTCGCTACATCTGGAAATATTTCATAGACTGGATATCTCTGCACGACTCATTTATGATGGAAAGGTCGTGTATTGATACGAAGACCTAAGTAAATAGGATGAGGATTTTATGGCCTCCAATTTGATAGTATGAGTAACTTCCTTGTTTGTGGGTGGTTAGTTATCTTACATGAATTTCCCATAATGAAAACATTCGCCGTATATGGCACTTAGATGAGATCCCCCTTCAGTGGCAAGAAGCATAAGAGGCAATGTTGTGTATGGGGCTGCTATTACAATCTTTTTCCCGCTTTACGCCGCATGTAGACACTCAGCGTTTGTCTTAGATTTTTCGCCCCTCTCGCCAGAATCGAAACGTGAACATTCTGTCATTTATTTTTGTAATACACTCCTGGAAATTGAAATAAGAACTCCGTGAATTCATTGTCCCAGGAAGGGGAAACTTTATTGACACATTCCTGGGGTCAGATACATCACATGATCACACTGACAGAACCACAGGCACATAGACACAGGCAACAGAGCATGCACAATGTCGGCACTAGTACAGTGTATATCCACCTTTCGCAGCAATGCAGGCTGCTATTCTCCCATGGAGACGATCGTAGAGATGCTGGATGTAGTCTTGTGGAACGGCTTGCCATGCCATTTCCACCTGGCGCCTCAGTTGGACCAGCGTTCGTGCTGGACGTGCAGACCGCGTGAGACGACGCTTCATCCAGTCCCAAACATGCTCAATGGGGGACAGATCCGGAGATCTTGCTGGCCAGGGTAGCTGACTTACACCTTCTAGAGCACGTTGGGTGGCACGGGATACATGCGGACGTGCATTGTCCTGTTGGAACAGCAAGTTCCCTTGCCGGTCTAGGAATGGTAGAACGATGGGTTCGATGACGGTTTGGATGTACCGTGCACTATTCAGTGTCCCCTCGACGATCACCAGTGGTGTACGGCCAGTGTAGGAGATCGCTCCCCACACCATGATGCCGGGTGTTGGCCCTGTGTGCCTCGGTCGTATGCAGTCCTGATTGTGGCGCTCACCTGCACGGCGCCAAACACGCATACGACCATCATTGGCACCAAGGCAGAAGCGACTCTCATCGCTGAAGACGACACGTCTCCATTCGTCCCTCCATTAACGCCTGTCGCGACACCACTGGAGGCGGGCTGCACGATGTTGGGGCGTGAGCGGAAGACGGCCTAACGGTGTGCGGGGCCGTAGCCCAGCTTCATGGAGACGGTTGCGAATGGTCCTCGCAGATACCCCAGGAGCAACAGTGTCCCTAATTTGCTGGGAAGTGGCGGTGCGGTCCCCTACGGCACTGCGTAGGATCCTACGGTCTTGGCGTGCATCCGTGCGTCGCTGCGGTCCGGTCCCAGGTCGACGGGCACGTGCACCTTCCGCCGAGCACTGGCGACAACATCGATGTACTGTGGAGACCTCACGCCCCACGTGTTGAGCAATTCGGCGGTACGTACACCCGGCCTCCCGCATGCCCACTATACGCCCTCGCTCAAAGTCCGTCAACTGCACATACGGTTCACGTCCACGCTGTCGCGGCATGCTACCAGTGTTAAAGACTGCGATGGAGCTCCGTATGCCACGGCAAACTGGCTGACACTGACGGCGGCGGTGCACAAATGCTGCGCAGCTAGCGCCATTCGACGGCCAACACCGCGGTTCCTGGTGTGTCCGCTGTGCCGTGCGTGTGATCATTGCTTGTACAGCCCTCTCGCAGTGTCCGGAGCAAGTATGGTGGGTCTGACACACCGGTGTCAATGTGTTCTTTTTTCCATTTCCAGGAGTGTATCTATGAATAGCAGTTGGTGAAACCTACCACCACTTTGATTTATTTCAGAACCTTATCTATTTTATGCAGCTTACCACCACCCATCGTAATTTAACTAATAAAATCTGTCTCTATATTCGTAGACCAAACGTCTATCGCAGCTTATGTCTGCCATTCCTCTCTTTCTCTTTCACTCCCTCACTAGGTACCAAACCAGATTCGGATGCTCTTTGCCCAGTTAAAGATCCCTATGGCTCACACCCAGTTTTCTTGGGATTGGCGGTAAACTACAGGGTGGCGCACGAAATGTGTTACCATTTTGTTTTTAAATATAAACTTTACTATCAATACAATCTGAAAGGAACATATACTACAATGAAGAGCCATCCATGGAGATTTGTTCTAACTCAGCACATGCTCAATATGTCCACCACTTTGTTTCCTAACTTCCTTCAAACTAGCACTGAGGTTGGTGATTGTCCTACGGCACATGTCTTCCGTAATTTCACTGCAAGCTTGAAGAATTAGTCTTCTGAGCTCCATTAAATCACGTGGACGTTTCGGAAATTTTTTTTTCCTTTAGGAATCCCCAAAGAAAAAAGTGACATGGATTGAGGTCTGGACTATTGGGGGGGGGGGGGGGGTGGCTAATTTTGTCCGTCATTGAAACGATCTGGAATCCTGAGTGAAATGATCCGCATGTCGAAATGCTCGTGTAAAAACTCCAACACAGTGTTTGCAGTATGTGGCCTTGCGCCATCTTGCATGAACCACTGCGTGTTGAAGAGCAAGGCAGTAGCAAGGAGCTGTTGAATGAAGCTATTGCAAAGCATGCTCAAATAACGCTCGCTGTTCACAGTTTCTTCAAAGAAAAAGGGTCCAATAAGTCAGTGACTGGAAATTGCTGCCCCCGCTGTAATGCTTGGAGCATAATGTTATCGTTCATGAAGTACTTGTGGGTTTTCAGTTGGCCAAAAGCGTACATTTTGTTTGTTAACCACACCGTCTAAATGAAAATGCGCCTCGTCTGAATACCTAACGTTGTTGAGAGTTTCTTCCCTATCCTCCGCCCACTGGGCGAACAGTAGTCTCTACTGCTTGTGTTCTTCAGTGAGCTTCTGTGCACAGGTCATCTTGTATGGGTACATATGGAGGTCACTGTTAATAATGCGTTGAACGGAGAGTCTGGATATTCCCAGTTGCACTGCTGCCTTTCTACACGATTTCCCGGGACTTCTCTGTACAGCAACTCGTACCACTTCAATATTCTCCGGCGAACAAACAGGTTTAGGCCGAGGTCTCTTCGCTACCAATACTGTTCCTTCCTGTACAAATTGATCGTACAAGCTGTGGATGGTCTTCTTGCAAGGGACCCATCGTGTGTTAAACTGTTGTCGAAAACGCCTCTGAGTCACAACAAGGCTTTTCGTTTCATGAAAAAATAACACACTTGCCGATCGTTGCTGTGTCGTCAGTCATCCATTGTCAGCCATTGCTCCTTACTAGTCTCCTAGCGGCAGTATCTTGAATTACAAGTCATTTCGTAACTCATTTATTTTTCCAAGCTCTGCTGGTACTGCTGTAGAGATCCTAGAGGGATATCTAACGTGCGTTGTAAACTGTGAAAGAAACAATTGGTAACACATTTCGTGCGCCACCCTGTACCTAGCCTTATAGCAGGCTGGATGCCAAACAACCCGTACTGCTGCGTTTGGATGGCCGTAGTTTCTGTAATAGCTTTACAGTTATTGACGGTATTTAAAATCAGTCGTATCAGAGGTATAATTCTCTAAGTAGGAATTACAAATCACTATCTTTTGCAACGATGTTATCTTAGATGTGAAAAGCAAACAAAACTTGTAAATCCTTTTCATTGCAAATGACTGACGGTGTGTGACGTCAATAAACAATAATAAGTATCGGAATGTAAACATTTGTTATCTTATATTTTCACAGGAGGGTGTAAATATCTTGGATAAACAATATTTCTCACTGATACAAGGAATTAAAAGTGTAAATAAAACTTGTGCTTTCTACGTATATGCTGTAAGTGAGTTGCAATGGTGCTTCTTTATGTGTGGTGGTGTGGTGGAACACTAAAACAAAGTTAACTATTTTATCAACATGTTCATGCATCTGCTAGTTGGTGCTGTTACCGTGAGTATCCATCGTTTTATGAAATAGAAAATTTACACGTTGCTGGCTGGTGGTGTTAATTGGTAACTAAGTGACAACTCTGTTCCGAATCTTTAAGTCTCGTACTTGTTTATTTTCAGATTATACTGCTTACAAACCATCGGTTGCATCAGCAGCAGTAAAACTCGTCTTTTTTTACGTGGAACTTATTGGGGTTTTGACAATTTATTAGATGTTCCGAAGACTAATTACTATCGCTTCTGATGCCAACAGGTGGTGACGCTGGGTACAACACGTTTAGTTCCCAACGATACGGGGACGATTGTCGGATGGGGCAAGCAATCGCACTACGACAACAGCCCAACGCAACTGAGGAAGACGACAATGCAAACGGTGTCCTGGTCGGAGTGCAAATATGCGGCCGACTTCGACTGGGAGACTAACATAGAGATATTCTACTGTGCGCGGCCTGCAGAAGAAGGGAATGACGCATGCGCAGGTGACAGCGGGGGACCGTTTCTAGTCGGGGCAAGGCAGTACGGCATCGTGTCGCGTGGACAGTGCACTGGCACATTAGACGATCGACTTGTGTTCACTACTATATACCACTATCTAGACTGGATTGACACTATTGCAGGTAACCTCACAGTACCGGGGAGTTAATCATTCCCATCAAACTTTGCTTAGGAGCGATATTTCTTCTCAAACGCTCCTTACTCTGTAGAAGTTGCATACAAAAAACAAAGAGGTTAATAAAGTATGAGCAGTTTGAAATATGTTTTTCCACATTTTTACAATGGTAGTACATGAAGTTTCTTTCTGTGAAGGTGGAAGAGAAATTAGATAAAATTTGGGATCAATATACTACTTCTGCAATTACTCTTCAATTTTCACTTCGGAGTGTGTCTTGACTGCAAACTAACATTATGTTTAAGAAACGAGCTTCAGTTTCCTTATCGCTTTGAGGTGTACCTTGAATATAGTAGCGAATGTTCCATACAATAACACATCAGCATCTAAAATAGTCATCAATGTAGCAGCAATTAGTAAAACATTTGTAAAGCATTTGTTTACAGAATGATCAGTTTTAATAACTTACTTGGTTCCACGACATCTGCAAACCCATATAAAAGCCAACTAATGGGACAATCCAGAAATACAATCATCTCCGTGAAATCGGTAACATTTTAAAGCAACATCATGAATTACTGTGTTAGTTTTTCAAATAATATGATAGACACTGTTTTGTCATATTGACCTCTTGACACGTTACTCTACATAAATAGATTCAAACACAGCAATTTCAATGATTTAATATAAATTCAAAGGAAAAAAGGTACGCCTCACCAGATGGATGTTGTGCGTATTGTCGTCTCCATTACATGCGAGAAGCTGAGAATGTAACATAACGGAAATTAACCACCACCAAAACTTTTAATTGTTAGTAGGGCGTGCCTCCGACTGGTGTAGGCTGCACAACGACATCATTGTTAGTAGACGAATGACTGAATAATTCTTTGGATTGATTGTGTGAAAATCTTGCAAGATACAAATAAAATGACCGGCCCAAGTACCTCAGGGACGTATAACGTATGATGCAATGAAAAGAAATGACAACACGAAAAGTTCAAAATGTGTGTGACCTCCTAAGGGACCAAACTGTTTAAGTCATCAGTCTGTAGACTTTCAAACTGACTTATGCTAAGAACAACTGACACCCATGCCTGAGGGAGGATTCGAACCTTCAGCGGTAGGGCCCGCGCAGTGACCGCGCCGTGGCACCTCAAAGCGCTCGGCCACACGGCGCGGCCACGAAAAGTCTTCGATCATTAACGTCCACTAAAAATGTGACGTCGATGCCTCTGTTTCAGCTGTAATCCTTTGAAAAGACATCATACAAATAAAAAAAAAATGGAACATGTAAAGGTGACATGGTTTTTGTTAACAAGAGGAAATATGACTTTTACTTAATGCTATATTAAGAAAACGCAATTATAATTTCATGATAATCTGTATAATGAGCACAGCAGAATGGCCTCCGTACCTTACGAGAGCGATAAAATGAAAGACAAAACTCATTACATATAATAAAATATCTGAAGTAAAAAAATAACTGACGAACGAAACTAGTTCAGCGATTACATACGAAGTTTTAGAAGTCGATACACCCACGTAAATGCGTAAATTTAACGTAAGTGCACAAGTGCATGGTTTACTCATATACTTCACAAACAGTTCATACATACAAAATAGGATTACATTGAAAGTTATAATACATGGCCTTGAAGGCATACGGAACACCAAATACCTTCAGATCTTCGACCAACGTTAAGGTAAAAGCCTTCGTACATATTTTCACCCCTCAAAGTATTTCGGTACATAACATTAGTTGGTACACACGTTAAGTGTACATATGATAAGAAATACAGAGCGTGGTGAATTATATAACAACTTAAATTCTAGAGAGAATCATATAATTTTTTCGGAAAATGCCTTTCCGAGACTGATGTGAGAAATATTGCTCTGTGATACTGACCAGGGGGAAATGCAGTCAATAATTAAATCACTGAAGACTAAGGACTCTCATGGATATGATGGAGTACCTAGCAGAATATTAAAGTACTGTACTGTAGATGTTAACCCTGTACTTAGTCATATTTGTAATTCTTCGGTTAAGAATGGTCAGTTTACCGAACTATTAAAATACTCAGTAGTAAAGCCACTTTATAAAAGGGGAGAAAAGTATTATGGAGACAATCTTAGACCTATTTCTATGCCACCAGCGTTTGCCAAATTTATTGAAAACGCAATGTACGTAAAGATAACTGAACATTTTATTTTGCATAATTTGCTATCACATGTACAACACGGTTTTAGAAATGGTTTAACAACTGAAAATGCTATATTCTCTTTCCTCTGTGAGGTACTGGATGGATTAAACAAAAGGTTTCGGGAGCTGATCATACTGTTTTTTATTTAACTAAAGCATTTGATGTGTTGATCACAACATATTGCTTCAGTAGTTGGACTATTATGGAAAACAGTGAGTAGCTCATAATGCATCAGCTCTTACCTTAACAACATAAAGCAAAAGATCATTATCCATAGTGTTCAGAATGGCTATGATGTGTGGTCAGAGTGGGACACAGTAAAATGGGAGATGCCCCAAGGATCAGTGGTAGGGCCACTCCGGTTCGTTATTCACATAAATGATATACCCTCAAATTTTGCATGTGATTCTAAGATATTTCTGTTTCTTAATGGCACTAGCTTGGTAGCAAAGGACGTTGTGCGCAACATTGGAACTGTTTCAATTAGTACAGTTCTTAATATTAAGATCATGGCTTGTAGAAAACAAACTAACGCTCCATCACAGTAAGACTCAGTTCTTATATTTTCTAACAAATAATTCAACAAAACCCGTCGTTTCAATTTCACAGAATGGGCATATGATTAGTGAAGCTGAACAGTTCAAATTTCTTGTTTTTCAGGTAGGTAGTAAACTATTGTGGAGAGCCCACGTTCAGGATCTTGTTCACAGTCTTAAAGCTGCCATTGTTTCTATTCGAATGGTATCTGAAGTAAGTGATGGTTCTGCTTAAAAAATAGTCTACTTTGCTCATTTTAATTCGCTTATCGGGTATGTTATTGTACTTCGCTGTAGCCCTTCCTATACTCAGTGAATATCTTTGGCACAGAAACTGGCGGTTCCAGCAATAAGTGGTAACGGTCGCGAACCTCTTGTCTACCCCTATTCAGTAGTCTGGGTATGCTGACATTGGTCCCTCAATATATATATATATTCTTTACTGTCGGATACTGTTAACAATATCAGCTTCTTCCGAAGAATTAGCAGCTTTCACTCAGTTAATGTTAGGCAGAAATGGAATCTGCATTAGGACCGTACTTCATTGACTCTCGTGCAATAAGATGTGCAGTATGCAACTGCATTCATTTTCAATATGCTACCACAAGAATTCTAAAATCTTAGCAGTAAACCCCGAGTTTTCAAATTGAAACTGAAGAAATTCCTCATGGGTCACTCCTTCTATTCTGTCGAGGAGTTCGTTGAAATATTAAGCTGATTACTGTGTTATATTGTTGATTGCGTATGCATAAATTTATGGTTAATCTTTTTTTGGGTTCATAAACATTTCATTTCATCTGTTATTACCTTTACGTTGTAGTTTCATGTACTGGCACGTTCCATGACCTTGGAGGTTGGCTCCTCAATTTGGCCCTACAGAACAGGACGTGTAAAATAAGTAAATAAATTACACACAGTAGAGTCAGATAAAGATTTTTATTTAGTTAGTTGCGTAAGATACAGTTATTTCGTAAATTATAGTTCAAATTCAGTTTTAAAGTATTTGTACCTTAATAAGTGACACACAGGTCCGTAGATTATAGATTAAATAATTTTAATGTTTCATACAGATACAATATTTTACTAATCAAATGTCTCACATCAGCTTCGTAGTTAAAGATTTCACATAGTATTGCAGATTACAATGATTTCATGTTGTAAATTTGCGAAGGAAGAGTTTTGGAATGACCATGCTACAGATCATTTCTATATTCTAGAAATTTGGCTTCATACAACGCTAGGTAGCCGCTACGTCCTCATACATCGACGGTCAGCAATGGTCCATGGAAAGGTTGGAGTTATACATACACAATCAAGGCTTGATGTCGTTTTTGAACGGATCAGGAAATCCGCTTTACGAAACGTGAATTTATATAAACAAAAAGTAGATGGCTGGCGTACAAAAGTTCGAAAGTAATTAATTTATAGAAAGCAAAGTAGGTTCGAAGTCTCCTGGCGATGGTTGTGGAGGAAAATGTCCTAATTGTAAGGAATCTGTACAAAGCAAACTAAAGTCCACGGCATCTTATGTCAAGAGACTACGAAAATATTACACAATAGTAAAATAGACGCATTGTCAACTGGCAGGATGATTTATATAATTCTTTAAGTGATATAAACTTAATGTAGCCACGTTGTTGACATTTTCATTTTGTGTATCAACGGAATAGCACTCGGTGGAAGACGGGGAGAGAGCAGGCTGCCCTGTCGTGTTGATGACCACAGGCCACTCCTCTACCGACACAGTCAGTGTGATGGCAGCGTGCAGAAACCATTAGCCTCGAGAGCATAGGCATATGCTAAGAGGCTCCACAGTTTCGCCAACTGTTTGCTCAGTACTCAACAGGGTTTCTGAAAGAAAACCTAATCGTAGTATCAGCGCTTAATATAGCCCTTTGGGGACTGATTACTGCATTGCTTTGGTCCCTTTACTCCCCAAACCAACCAAAGACTCGCTCTGGCATTGCTGCCAACGCTATATTCTGAACTGATGACCTGACGTGGTTTCTGGTTTTATGCAAAACTTTTGTCTTGCAACTTTTGTCATGATACGCGTCACTGTGGATAGGGCTGATGATAAAATATCGACATATATACCGACGAGATCTTTTTCAACAATACATTGGTATCTAAATGTGAGTATCGGGTGCTGATATTTTTATTTCATAATATATTTTTCGCAATGTTCGGTAAATATTTGATACCGTTCTTTTGAAATTTTAGTAGAACATTATTTTACCTTTACTGTGTGAAGGAGTCTTACTAGTTTTGAGCTTTTATCACGTCAAGTCTTTCTCTTTGACTCTCACTGCATGAAGCACGTGCGTTTGGCACAAAAGAAGTCCGATTGCGTTGGGGGTGTTTGTGTGTATGGTGGGAAGGTAGGGGGGGGGGGGGGGGGGTTGACGGTGTGAATGGTGTAGCAAAATTTCCTATGTGAAGTAACATCACATTATTTGCGTTAGAAAAAAAAAAACCTTAACTAGTGCTCCATTTCCTCACATTGGCATTCTTCTAAAACAGGTACCGAAAAGAATAGGAAAAAATCTAAATGACCAGATTGGCCTGTGTGATGGGCGGAGACGTATGGGGGGGGGAATGCTGACATAATCTTCGCTCGGCTATGGCTACTGACAGTGCAACGTTTAACTTCACCGCGCAGCTTTGACACTACAGTTGCTAGGTCACTGGGAAGTCCACATAAAATTTTCCCGACTGAAGAATACTCAGTATTGTAGAACACTCAGTATAATGTCGTTTATTGGAACTGAACTACGCTTCTCGAACAATCACAATATACACACACAAACAAATAACTAATAGACGACCATTCATCAAGAGCGTCGGTGAGGTCCGTCGGCGCTGGTCTTAGCTCGGCGAGGAACTGGCTGTACTGCTTTTTTTTTTCCTTTATTGTAATTTTAATCACCTCATACAAGGCGGGCTGGCAGCAGCTTTATACGCCGCTCTTCAGCCTGCTGTACTGCTGCTGCGCTGGCCTTATAAAGCCGGCGGAGGTCGGCGGAGTACTCCAACGTTCCCTGTATCTGTGCGGCGACCTCTGCAGAAAAAGGTTCGCATTAGTCTGTAGCAAGTTCTGTTTGTTTCGAACAATTGTTTTCCTCTTGGTTGCGCCTGCAAGTGCTTGTGTATGTTCTATGGTACACAGGGGTGTCTTAAGTGTAGTCTGCCTGACAAGGGCCGTCTATGGCAGACGTAACACGGACAAATCCGATATGTGACGAAACCGAACCACTGACCCATTGGACAGCTTTATTGTGCCACTTACATGCAGATACAAAGTGGTTGTCGCCAAGCGAGAACGTCCATTTTTTTCATTTCAAGGGTGATGCACGCTGCTAGCTTGTTGTACAGCATATCTAATAATAAATCAATACTTTAATAGAAAGCTATAAAACTTGCGGTACATTTACAATGTGCAACCGACATTTTTATAGGCCAGTACATCGATTTACTTACAGCTATGTATCGATATACAGATATTTTCTCTATACATCGAGCGCCGATAACGATACGTTTCAGATATCGATCTTTCGGATTACCGATATTTTTAAAAATGTCGACACTCCTACTGGGGATTCGTTTCATATACGCTGTTCGTAAGCTGGTACTTCTCGCCAGATCTACTGGCTTAACGTTTAGTAAATAAAACAAAAATAGTAAACAGTATTCAAAACATTTAATCCTAAACAAGCAACGTTTCTTGAGGGAGGAGAAATATCTCTTAAACTCAGGTTTATATTGAAACGTCGCCACACGCACTGAAGGAGTGTCTATACATGGCGTACACATAAATTGTTGCTGCCATATCAGAAAGTTTTAAGGTTTAATAAAGCAAGGCAATGAAAATTTTTTTTAAAAAAACTTTTTTACTTTGTTATCTGATCTTTATAGATTTTTATAAGCTGAATCCAAATTTTGCCTTAGTTTTTTTGTGTCACCAATGGTTTTTGAGCAATATGCTTTTTGCTATATAGTATAAAAATACTATGTTATACGTTAAGCTGGGAAATTCAAGAAACGCTCTGTCACAACATAAGCATGGTTTGTATTTACAGTAATCTACTTAAAACAATGGTAAGTGTTAATAGAGGTTACACTTGTCAGCTAGAATTGGTTTGTATTTTCTTTCTCTTTCTTCTTTGAAGCTTGATGTGTAGTTTTTTCTACGATGTGTCGCTTGCTGAACTTCTTGGTGAAGTGACCAGCAGCAGTGCCCCATCATCTTGGTGTTCCAGAGGCTCGTTAGCGTTTTTCCATCACTAGTTTTGGATGAATCAATAAACAGCCTCCAGTCTTCCTTTTTGTATTTAATACCAAACTCATTCACCACACTATGAATGTCTGAGCAATACACTAAATCACCTTCTTGTTGAAAAGACCTAGAAAATTGCTGCTCTGTCTTTCTATACATGTATATGCTGGTTCCAACTGTTAATGAGTTCTTTTCTTTTAATCTAGAGCCAAGAAATTCAGCTTTTATTTCGTGAAGCTCAGATCCCTAACCAAATCGTTAAGGTCGCTATGAATAAATAAATTTGGTTCTAGACTATCTGTATGACAGTGGAATTCATCATCATCTGGTTCATCTAAATCAGATTGTGTGTCAGAAAATACACCCCTCCAGCGACACCGTCATTGTGATGGTAGCGTGCAGAAACCATTAGTGTCGAGAGCATAGGCATATACTAAGAGGCTCCACAGTTTTGCCAACTGTTTTCTCAGCACTCAACAGGGTTTCTGAAACAAAATCTAATCGCAGCATCAGCGCTTAATATTGACACTTGGGGACTGATGACCCCATTGTTTTGGTGCCTTTACTCACCAAACCAACGAAAGACTCGTTCTCGCACTGCTGCCAACACTTTGTTCTGAAGTGATGATATGAAGCCCTTTCTGGCTTTATGGAAAAGTTTGGTCATGATACGCTTCACTAGGGCTATGGCTGATGATATAATATCGCCGAGATTTTTCTTACCTGTACATTGGTATCTAAATGGGAGTATCGGGTGCACAATATATTTTTTGTAATTTCCGGTAAATATTTGATACTGTACTTTTGAAACTGTAGTAGATCATTATTTTACCTCTACTGTGTGAAGGAGTCTTACTAATTTTTGGGCACTGCATGAAGCACGTATTTGTGGCACAAAAGAAGTACGATTGCACTGGGGAATGTTTGTATGCTTGGTGAGGGGGAGGGGTGGGGGAGGGTTTGACGGTGTCAATGGAGTAGCAAAATTTCCGATGTGAAAAAACAGCACATCAACTGAGTTAAAAAAATTATTAACTAGTGCTCCATTTCTGCACATTGGCATTCTTCAAAAAAAGGTACCGAAAATAATGGAAACAAGAATCTAAATGACAAGATTAGTCTTTGCGATGGGCAGAGAGGTGTCAGGAGAAATGCTGACATAATCTTCACTCGGCTCTGGCAAGAGGTAATGCAACGTTTAACTTCACCACATATTTTTGACATTACAGTTGCTAGGTCACTGGGAAGTCGTCATGAAATGTTCCGGACAAATTCGGTATGTGATGAAACCGAACCATGGAACCAGGACAGCTTTTATTGTGTCACTTACATGCTGATACCATTGGTAGCAAAGTGGTTGTCGCCAAGCGCGTACATCCATTGTTTTCCTTTCACGTGGGATAAGCAAGCTGCTAGCTTGTTGTATATATCTAATAATAAATCAATACTTAAATATTCAGCTGGAAAACCGGCGGTACATTTACAGTGTGGAGCCAATGTAACTATACACCAGTAAATCGATATTTTTCGTCGAAGTATCGATGGACAGATACTTTAACGATATTTCGAGCGCCGATAATGATACTTTTCAAATATCGATATATTGGATACGTGTAATTTTTAAAAATGACAACAGTTCCAAGGGAGATTCGTTTTATATACACTGTTTGTAAGCTGGTACTATTAGCTATATCAACTGGCTCAACATTTATTGCCGCGCGGGAGTAGCCGAGCGGTCTAAGGCGCTGCAGTCATGGACTGTGCGGCTCGTCCCGGCGGAGGTTCGAGTCTTCCCTCGGGCATGGGTGGGTGTGTTTGTCCTTAAGATACTTTAGGTTAAGTAGTATGTAAGCTTAGGGACTGAAGACCTTAGCAGTTGAGCCCCATAAGATTTCACACACACAGTTTTTTTCAACATTTATTCACTAGTGTTCAAAACAATAAATCCTAATGAAACAACACAGCTTGAGAGAGCAGAAATTTCTCTTAAACTCACATTTATATTAAAACGATGCCACAAGCACTGCTGGAATGTCCATATATGGCGTTCTCGTAAATTATTGTTGCCATAGCAGAATGTTTTAAGCTTTAATAATGCACATAGCGCAAAAACAGATTTATAGCTGAGTCTATGTCCGTCGGCTACAGGGCACGGGCAGGTACCTCTTGAGGTCTCACGCTATTAAATCGTCACACCATGTTTATTCGGTTTAAGTGTTCGTGAAGAGTGGACTACCTGCGCTATCACAGGAATACAGTCTCCGAGGGATTCAAAATACGACAGTATGGTACCCAATAGATGTCGGCCACGGGTGAGTGAACACCGCTACTGTACACAGTCTTCAGTTTCATGTTTGTTGGCCTCACACGCAGGTGAGAAAGTTCTGCGTCGCCAAGGCGTTTGCGAGTTTCATCACTTCAGAGAGTGTCCACGCATCATTACACGCCACGCAATAGTCTATGAATTGCTTGTACACGTGAGCTGTGTGTAATAGTTGCCTTAAAGTCCCAGGATGGTGAAAACAGTTTTTTAATATTCAATTTGAGAAGAGTGTTTTCTCGAATTAGTTTCAAATGGTTAATTAACAAGTAATTATTTTTACTCATGCACAATGCGTAAGTAAAAGTCGGCTGTGTTTTTCAAGTTTGGAAGTTATCAGTCAGTCGGACACTTGCAAATTGCTCAAGGTCTAACTAATAAGACAATGTAGATAAAATGTTGGCACATCAAGCCTCCTAAACCGAAACATGAAAGAAAGCACAGCAAAACGACCAAAGCCAGAAAATCAACAAGTCCCGCGAATGCCAACACGGCAGTACGACAGAAGCTATCCTCACTTGAAGAACTTTAGACATCTATTCAATCACCCACGTTCCGAACCACGTTGAGGACATAGACAAAATATACGTACATACCTTTCCTCGAAACATAAAGGCAAATACACTTCAGAAAAACGTGTAGTGTAATACGTTGTAAGAAACACAGAAATGACAGAATTTAAAATTCGGCCACTAATTATGCACCTATAGGTCTTTGTCTCATACACAGTTATCGAATAGCTACCAGCGCTAAGTCTATGTTTTCTACAATTCGTAGTTTATGTAATGACTGGTTATGATTGTTCTTATTAGAGGCACTTAAGTAACAAAAGTAATCATCATACAAGTACTTACACTGACGTTTCACTCACTAGTGCGGCGCTGGGGACAGGGTGGTCTGAGGCGCCTGTCACGGTTCGCGCGGCTCCCCTCGTCTGACATTCGAGTTCTCCCTCGGGCATGGGTGTGTGTGTTGCCCTTACCGTAAGTTAGTTTAAGTTACATTAAGTGCTGTGTAAGCCTAGGGACCAATGACCTCAGCAGTTTGGTCCCATAGGAAATTTTCGAAGTTCCACTCACTAATGGTATGTTTAACAAGAGGATCCACTTCACCAATGACTAGTTTTCATATTTCTATTTACATTATTTAGATAAACACATTAGAAGATCAACAAGGTAAGGACTATTACTTTGAATTCACTTACATTACTAAAATTTGTAGTGCAGAAGGCGCTAAGTGGTGTGTAGATGGCACAGTCTTCAAAACATGAACCAACATTATAATAAGCATAGGTTATCACAAACCTGGCATCATTGCATGTAAATAATGTACTGCTTCCGCAAACCCCGTTCGTATTCAGTATTTTTTGTGACAAACTCTGTCATTCACGCATTATTTGACACACTGTGAAGTCCTTTTGCATATTTCACATTGACATATTTACATATATGACGTACAAGATACACCGAAGCGCCAAAGAAACTGGTATATACATGCGTATTCAAATACAGGAATAAGTGAACAGGCAGAATAAGGCCTGGTGGTTGGCAACCCCTACATATGAAAACATGTGAGTGCACAATTGTTAGATACGTTACTGCTTCTACAATAGCAGGTTATCAAGATTTAAGTGAGTTTAAGCGTGGTGTTATAGTCGGTGCAAGAGCGGTGGGACGCAACATCTCCGAGGTAGTGAAGAAGTGGAAATTTTCCCCTGAGATCATATCACGAATGTACCGTGAATATCAGGAATCTGGTAAAACATCAAGTCTCCGACATCGCTGCGGCTGCGACTGAAGAGAATTATTCAACGTGACAGGAGTGCAGACCATCCGCTAATTTCTGTAGATTTCAATGGTGCGCCATCAACTAGTATCAGAATGCGAACCATTCAACGAAAAATCATCGATATAGGCTTTTGGAGCAGAAGACCCGCTCGTGTACCCTTGACGATTGCACGACACAAAGTGCTACGCCTCTCCTGGGCCCGTCACCACCGAGAGGATCCACATCTACATCTACATCTACATTGATACTCTGCAAGCCACCCAACGATGTGTGGCGGAGGGCACTTTACGTGCCACTGTCATTACCTCCCTTTCTTGTACCAGCCGCGTATGGTTTGCGGGAAGGATGCCTGCCGGAAAGCCTCCGTGCTAAGCATGGAGACAACCTCATAAATCCATGGACCGTGCATGTTAGTATGGGACTGTTCAGTCTGGTGAAGGTTCTGTAATGATATGGGGCGTATGCAGTTGAAGCGATTGGGACCCTTGATACGAGTAGATACGACTCTGACAGGTGACATGTACCTAAGCATCCTGTCTGATCTCCTGCATCCATTCATGTCCATTGTGCATTCCGAAAGGGTTGGGGGATTCCAGCAGGACAACGGGACACCCAACACGTCCAGAATTGTTATAGTAGCTCTTCTGAGTTTAAACACGTCCCCTGGCCACCAATCTCCCCAGATATGAACACTATCGTGCATATCTCCGATACCTTGCAATGTGCTGCTCAGATGAGATTTCCGCTCTCTTGTACTCTTCCGGATTTATGGACGGCCCTGGAGGATTCATGATGTCAGTTCTTCACACTTTGGCCGAGTGCATGCCACGTCGTGTTGTGGCAATTCTCCGTGCTCGTGGGGGCCCTACACATTCTTCGGCAAGTGTACCAGTTTCCTTGGCTCTTCAGTGTAAAAATAGATCGCAAATAAAACAAGTAAGGAAATAGCTACATACTAGGTGTAGAAGTATGAAACCGGAATTAACCTATAGATGGTGCTAGCCGTCAGCGAAGGGCCCGTGAGACCATCCGTGCAGCGCCATGTGCTTTGTGTAACGGATGACGACGAACATCAACACAGAGTAACCCAAAGCTCCATACGTCGGTAAGTGTGTCGAGTTTGGTGCCTACGAATTACGATTTGCGGAAAGTTTTAGCTTTCTGTTATCATTTGAATAAGACTACTGCAGAAGTGCATCGAATGCTTGTCGAAGCTTTCGGCGTACATGCTCTTGGGAAAACATAGTGTTAGAGTGGTTCAAAAAATCCTAAACTGGCGATTTTGACGCGAGAAACGACCGGCGCGAGAAACCACCGAAAAACTTCGAAGACAACGAATTGCAGGCCTTATTCGATGAAGATGATACCCAAAGTCAACAGGAACATGCGGAACAATTTAATGTGACGCAGAAAGCAGTTTGTATTCGGTTGAAAGCGAAGGGAAAGGCGCAGAAAGCGGGAAAATGGGTTCCGCATGATCTGAATGAAAGATAGCTATCAGCTCGAAAGACGGTGTGTTAAGTGCTGCTCGCCAGATACAAAAGAAAGTGACTGGTAGTGAAAAATGGATCTTAAGCGTCGTAAATCATTGGTGGACCTAGACAGACCATCGTCATCCACGGCAAGACCAAATCACTTTGGAAGAAAGACAATGCTTTCTGTTTGGTGGGATCAGAAGGGTGTCATCTATTATGAGCTGCTAAGACCTGGTGAAATCATTAACACTACCAACAGCAAATGATTCATTTAAATCGAGCATTTGTGAAAAACGAGCGGAATATGGAAAACGACAGCTCAAAGTCATATTTCTACATGACAACGCCCCATGAAACACAGCAAAACCTATCAGGGAAGCGATCGAGGCGTTCATTTGGGATATACTGTGGCATGAAGCTTATTCGCCAGACTTGACTCTGTCCGAATATCACTGTTTTCATCACTCTCGCTTAACAACTCTTCAGTTGGTATGAAAATGTACGAAAATGGCTCGCTGACTGGTTCGCTTCAATAGAGGAACTGTTTTTTTTTCTTTTTTTCTTTTTGTCGTGGCATTCATAGTCCGCCGGAAAAGTAGGATAAATGTGTAATTAACAATGGAGATTATTCTGAGTAACATAATTTTTATCAGTTTCAAACAACAGGTGTGTAATTATTGCAAACAAATTCTGGTTCCTTTCTTCTATACATGGTACAATAGTAAAAACAAAATTCTAATTTGCAATTTTCCTTATGTGCCGGTGGTGATAAAGCTGTTTGCCTTTACAGAAGTTCGGATATGCTAAGAGGAAGCATCCATCGTGTGGAATTTCCACAATTCAGTACTACCACTTCTTGCTCTTTTTCTTTACAAGGGATGCCTTTGGGTGATACCTAAGTAGCACCATCTCGTCTGGGTCACATGCTATCTTGTGTGTCACAAGCGCTTGGCGTGTTCTTTCTTCCCACGATATGCCAAGTCTCGGGGAGTGTGGAAGTGGAGCCACCCACTCATTTTTCTCATCTTAATTCAACACACTTTAATTTGGTGTGTCTCCTGAGCAAAGATGCGGAAGATCGTTCATTATCTCGTCAAAGAGGGTGACGAAATCAACGCACTTTGTCTGTCTATGTGTTGTATTGATGTGAGTTAAACAGTTAAATTCCTTGAAAATTCGTTCTGTACAATTACTTTCAGGACTGGAAATTGAAATCGGGATTTGTTTGATGTTATGCTCACTCAGATGTGAGTACGAAACTCGCCCAATAAAATCATTATTAAATAATATTGCACCATGAATTCTGAAGCGAGGGTAATATTCATCCCTAAACCTCTTGACTATTGGTGTGGCATGAACAAACTTTGTAACATATAAACGGATATGATTTGAAAACAATTCGTGTATTGCAAACAGATATTATACACATCCCCTTCCTTGAGAGTATGGTCCAGCAATGTCAATGGAGTTGAATTCTTCAGGTATCATTGTCAGCATCGGATGAAAGGGAATTTTACTTGGCAGATTCTAGTATTAAGTCTTCTGTCACACTACGCACGCTTGCAACAAACGATGAACGCGTGTGTGCAGTAACATTATATGGCAGGTCCCGTTCACATTTCTCAATGCCACACTGTCCGCAGGCCATATGAGTATACCAGATACGGTGATCCTTCTATGCACAGGATATATACACACACCACAGCGGTAACAGTCTGGATGATTGCCTGATCTGGCATTATAACATCAACCAAAACAACCTTGCTGTGGTGTTACCGTGAACGGTTGAAAGCAAGGGAAAACTACAGCCGTAATTTTTCCCGAAGCCATGGAGCTCTACTGTGTTGATAAATGATGATGGCGTCCACTTGCGTGAAATATTCCGGAGGTAAAATAGTCCTCCTTGTGCATCTCCCGGAGGGGACTACTCAGGACGAATTAGTTATCAGGAGAAACAAAACTGGTATTCTACGGATTGGACTGTGGAATGTCAGATCCCTTAACTTGGCAGGTAGGTAAGAAAATTTAAAAAGCAAAATGGATGGGTTAAGGATAGATGTAGTGTGAATTAGTGGAATTCGGTGGAAGGAGGAACACGACTTCCGTTGAGGTAAATACAGGGTTATAAATAGAAAGTCAAATAGGGGTAGTGTAGTAGTGGGTTTAATAATGAATAACAATACAGGAATGCGCTTAAGCTATTATGAACAGCATATTGAATGCATTACCGTAGCCTAGATAGACACGAAGCCCACGTCAATCGCAGCAGTACAGGCCAACTAACTCTGCAGATAAAAAAGGGATTGAAGAAACCAGCCGTTGTGGCCGAACGGTTCTAGGCGCTACAGTCCCGAACCGCGCGAACGCTACGGTCGCAGGTTCGAATCCTGCCTCAGGCATGGCTGTGTGTGATGTTAGGTAGGTTTAAGTAGTTCTAAGTCTAGGGGACTGATGACCTCAGATGTTAAGTCCCACAGAGCGTAAAGTCATATGAACCATTTTGAAGAGATTGAAGAAATGTATGATAAGGTTAAAGAAATTATTCAGACAGTCAAATGAGACGCAAATTTAACTGTGAATGTGGATTGTGATCCGACTGCGGGAAAAGGTAGAAATGGATGGGTGAAATTGGGTATTGAGAGGGGGGGGGGGGGGGGGGGGAAGGCGGAGGAACGAAAGAGAAAGCCGCCTGGTAGATTCAGTACAGAGCATAACTTATTCTTCGCTGACAATTAGTTTAAGAATCATATAAGAAGGTTGTAAACATGGAAGAGACCTGGAGACACCAAAAGATTTCAGTTTGATTACATAATTGTGAGATAAAGATTTAGGAACCAGATTCGAAATTGTAAGACATATCTAGAAGCAGACGTGGACTCTGACCACACTTTATTTGTTACGAACTGTAGATAAACACCGAAGATGCGATTTCTGTCTTTCCCGGCGTATTCCACTGATGAATTCTTCTCGGGTTATCAGTCGAGTGGTGACGTCGTGATGTCGCAACGTCTCAATGACTTTCGTACCCATCATCTTCTGGCGAAATGTCTATTCGGGATGCTGTATTCTGCATATCTATATAGATGCTGGGGCCGTCTTACGCTACTGAGGGCCGGGCAATCACGTTTCTCCGGAAGGGGCTTCCGCGTTGTTCCTGGTGGGGCGGGGGGGGGGGGGGGGGGGGGGCTGCGCGGCGTGGACCGGTGTCGAGACGCGGTGGCTATTCAATCTGTTGGCGGGCGCCGCTGCCTTCAGATCGGAGCGTTCCTCTAGTATTTTGTCAATTGTGGGATTCCACGCCGCACTGAGCTGAAGACCGCTATCCCTGTTTACTCAATTGTTGTGCAGACGTATCTCCACTGCCTCTTTGAAGATCGAGTCCCAGAAACCGTTGGCGCTGCACAGCATCTTCGTTTTTTCTAATTCGAAGGTGTGTCCCTCGATAATGCTATGTTCTGCTACAGCGGACTAGATTGTCTGTCCTAGTCGTACGTTCCTGATGTGATCAGTACAGCGCTGGGAGATACATCGTCGTGTCTGCCCGATATACAGGGTGCTCCATTGATGGTGACCGGGCCAAATATCTCACGAAATAAGCCTCAAACGAAAGAACTACTAAGAACGAAACTTATCTAGCTTGAAGGGGGGAAACCAGATGCCGCTATTGTTGGCCCGCTAGATGGCACTGCCATAGGTCAAACGGAAATCAGGTGTGTTTTTTAAAATAGGAACCCCCATTTTTATTACATATTCGTGTAGCTCGTAAGGCAATATGAATGTTTTATTTGTACCACTTTTTTCGCTTTGTGATAGAAGGCGCTATAATAGTCACAAACATATGGCTCACAATTTTAGACGACAGTTGGTAACAGGTAGGTTTTTTAAATTAAAATATACGTCTGTGACTATTACAGCGCCATAAACACAAAGCGAAAAGAGTGGTACAACTAAAACATTCATATTTCTTTACGTACTACACGAATATATAATAAAAAATGGGGGTTCCTATTTAAGAAAACGCAGTTGATATCCGTCTGACCTATGGCAAAGCCATCTAGCGGGCCAACCATAGCGCCATGTGGTTTCCCCCTTCAAGCTAGACGAGTTTTGTTCTTTGTTGTTTTTTCGTTTAGTGCCCATTTCGTGAGATATTTGGCCCGATCACTATCAATGGACCACCCTTTATTCCATCCCACATTCACACTCAATACCGCCTGCACGCCCCAGTTGGTGTTTGCTTCAGCCAAGTCTACATGAAGAAGACGCACGCTGAGTTATATCTCAATGCTCGGAGCTGCCACCATCCAGCACAACGTAACTCAGTGTCAACACCGTAGTACAAAGAGCTAGGGAGATCTGCCGTTTGCAGGACCGCCAACAGCCAATATCGCAAGAATATTAAAGAAGCACGATATAACGACCATCTTTCGCTCACCGAAAAAAATCAAAGATATACTTGGCTCAACCAAAGACCAACTGGGACTGGAGAAGCCGGGCATTTACGGGATTGAGTGCGAATTTGGGGTGGAATAATCGGGCACACATAAAGACGTATCTCCCAGCGCTGTACCGAGTACATCAGGAACGTACGACCAGGACAGACAAACGAGTCCGCTGTAGCAAAACATAGCATTATCGATGGACACACCTTGTAATTCGAAAAAACGAAAAATCTGTGCCGTGCCAACGGTTTCTGGGACTCGATCTTCAAAGAGGCAGTGAAGGTACGTCTGCACAATTTAGTAATCAGGGATAGCGGTTTTCAGCTCAGTGCAGCGTGGAATCCCACAATTGACAAATTACGTCAGGAACGCTCCAATCTGAAGGCAGCGGCGTCCGCCGATAGATTGGATAGCCACCGGGTCTCAACGCCGGTCTGCGCCCCCCCCCCCCCCCCCCCCATAACTTGACCAATGCGGTACCCCCTTCCGGAAGAATGTGATTGACCGGCCTGCAGAAGCGGACGACGGCCAAGCATTTATATTTTGTGGTCTTCAGTCCTGAGACTGGTTTGATGCAGCTCTCCATGCTACTCTATCCTGTGCAAGCTTCTTCATCTCCCAGTACCTACTGCGCCCTACATCCTTCTGAATCTGCTTAATGTATTCATCTCTTGGTCTCCCTCTACGATTTTTACCCTCCACGCTGCCCTCCAATACTAAATTGGTGACCCCTCGATGTCTTACAATATGTTTTAGAACATGTCCTACCAACCGATCCCTTCTTCTAGTCAAGTTGTGTCACAAGCTCCTCCCCAATTCTATTCAATACCTCCTCATTAGTTATGTGATCTACCCATCCAATCTTCAGCATTCTTTTGTAGCACCACATTTCGAAAGCTTCTATTCTCTTCTTGTCCAAACCTCGTATTTATCGTCCATGTTTCACTTCCATACATGGCTACACTCCATACAAATACTTTCAGAAACGACATTTTAATCTATACTAGATGTTAACAAATTTCTCTTCTTCAGAAACGCTTTCCTTGCTATTGCCAGTTTCCATTTTATGTACTCTCTACTTCGACCATCATCAGTTATTTTGCTCCCCAAATAGCAAAACTCCTTTAGGCCTACTACTTTAAGTGTCTCATTTCCTAATCTAATTCCCTCAGCATCACCCGACTTAATTCGACTACATTCCATTATCCTCGTTTTGCTTTTGTTGATTTTCATCTGATACCCTCCTTTCAAGACACTGTTCATTTCGTTTAACTGCTCTTCCAAGTCCTTTGCTGTCTCTGAGTGAATTACAATGTCATCGGCGATCCTCAAAGTTTTGATTTTTTCTCCATGGATTTTAATACCTACTCCGAACTTTTCTTTTGTTTCCTTTATTACTTGCTCAATATACAGATTGAATAACATCGGGGATAAAAACCCCGTCTCACTCCCTTCCCAACCACTGCTTCCCTTTCATACCCCTTGACTCTTATATCTGCCATCTGGTATCTGTACAAATAGTAAATAGCCTTTCGCTCTCTGTATTTTACCCCTGCCACCTTCAGAATTTGAAAGAGAGTATTGCAATCAATATTGTCAAAAGCTTTCTCTAAGTCTACAAATGCTAGAAACATACGTTTGCCTTTCCTTAATCTTTCTTCTAAGGTAAGTCGTAAGGTCAGTACTGCCTCACGTGTTCCAATACTTCTACGGAATCCAAACTGATCTTCCCCGAGGTCGGCTTCTATCAGTTTTTCCATTAGTCTGTAAAGAGTTCGCGTTCGTATAGATATGCAGACCACAGTATCCCGAACCGACACTTCGCCGGAAGATGATGGGTACGAAACTCATTGAAACGTTGCGAGAAGACGACGCCACCACTCTGCCGAGATGCAATTGTAACAGTAAGTGGCACTTGTAAGGCTTCATATGCAGCTGTCGTTTCAGAACACGCCACACAATTGTCTGCGGAAGTTGACGTTCATGTTCTGCCTGTCTTGTGTACTTCCGAGCGTTCCGCGAGAACGCACCTCAGAGTGCTCAACGTTTTCATCAGATGTGCGTGGCCGTCCAACACTCTTCTCTTTGCGTATGCAACCAAGTTACAAGAATTTTGTGCGCCAGTCGCAAGTCTTCTTGTGCAGAGGCTACTTCTTGCTGAATCGACAGCGGAATGCGCGTTGCACTTGAACATGGGACTGACTTCCGCAGTTCCAATACACACAAAAAATTTCTCTTGTGGTGTAGTCCCCATATTGCTACAAAGAAACGACAGCGCAGCTGTGTCAAAACTATGAACCGTTTTCTAGACAGTGATATACGCAATGTGTTTCTGCCTTAATTTGTAATAGAGAAGTGAAATCCGTTGTTTCTTTTTGAATCATCCGGTATATGGGATTCACGTCCTCAGTCAATAAACAGAATTCGTAGAAAAATAATAAGTGCAAATGTCGACAACAGAAGTGCACTGAATAGATCGTTACAAGCAAAATTCTTCAAAATATGCCACTAGGGCGTCAACACGTCTCTGACTCCGAGTTTTTCATGCTTGGAAGGGGCTCAGGAAGTCCTTCCTAGAACATTATGCAAGTAGCACCACTTTGATCACGGCTAGGATTAGACGGCCTTATCCATGGAGATCTGTACTCCGTCGGATCTACGTAGTGGACTCCAAGGCGGTGGGGCTAAATGGCGGTAAAGCGTCGTGATGCCATGCAGTCGTTGACCACGAAGATGATGTGGCTCGGTGCACTGTTGTAATGCAATTTGCGACTAGCACCAGTGGCTGCACTCAGTTGACTGACCTTTTCTGCAGTTATTTTCTGAATTCCTACATGGTCTGTGATTGTTAGACGCCTAAAATGTCGGTCCGATATAAAGGAGGCACAAACACTTCCAGCAATCTCCTTTGTGGACAGGCGCCCCCTCTGACTCGACTACAAGTGAAGCATTTGTTCCACCTCAAAAATATCTGCTTCTTTAGGCCTCCTTTCCCGGACGCCCGCTGGATCATGGATATCTTTTACAAATCCAGTTTACCGCATTCGCAATTGCATAAGAAGTAGCCATTTTAAGCTTCGATAGGAGCAGTAGACTGTACAGATATTATGATCCGCACCGAAACTCGTAGGCGAATGATATTACGTGAATTATGACGTTACTTCCCCATCAACTAAGCACGCTTCATGCGAGCGCGCGGCAAATTAGAGCCAGCCGTTGCGGCCGAACGGTTCTAGGCGCTTCAGTCTGGAACCGCGCTGCTGCGCGGTCGCAGGTTCGAATACTTCCTCGGGCATGGATGTGTGTGATGTCCTTAGGTTAGTTAGGCTTAAACAGTTATAAGTCTAGGAGACTGATGACCTCAGATGTTAAATCCCAGGCCGGCCGGTGTGGCCGTGCGGTTCTAGGCGCTTCAGTCTGGAACCGCGTGACCGCTACGGTCGCAGGTTCGAATCCTGCCTCGGGCATGGATGTGTGTGATGTCCTTAGGTTAGTTAGGTTTAATTAGTTCTAAGTTCTAGGCGACTGATGACCTCAGACGTTAAGTTGCATAGTGCTCAGAGCCATTTGAACAATTTGTTAAATCCCATAGTGTTTCAGTCATTTGAACCATTTTTTGCAAATTACAGACCCGTCACACAAAATTAGCATTCATTATATTTGATACATGGGGTGTCCTTCCATTTAAGCTCATGGATTGCATCATCATGTCAGAGCAACAGGTGTAGCAATGCACGTAAATCGTTTCTTATTTGGAAAACTAGGTAAGTAGCCAACAGCGTAAACGAAAAACCCTCTACCTTTATTAGAGAGAACGAGTTTACACTTGAGGTAGCTTAAGTGAACGGATCAAGATCTCACAGAATTAACCTGTTTATTATGAGGTAGCACAGTGTGTGTCGAAAGCACTAAGGGTGGAACCGAATTGTACCTCTCTCACCTGGCCAAGAGCGGCTTTTCAGACCTGCCCGTGTGCGTAATTCCCCGTAAAAGTTGAGGATTTACGCTGCTGGTGATTCCATATGACCATTTTATTCTCTTTTGCGTTCTAACGACTGTAATAATCCTCCCTCAGGACTTTACAGAGGCTTTAAAGTCAACAAACATTGCCGTAAAGTCACTGGAAAATTACGGGATATGCGGCGGCCGAAACCGAACAGAAGCATTAAGGTCCCCACTTACGTCTTTGCTTCAACGCTTCTAGTTTGCTGATCTTGCCCCTTTATCTCTTGCCTCCCAATTTACCCTTTGCCGGCCTTGCTCCTAATCACTGACGCCGACACCGCTCATATTCTTTCCAAATGGCACCAATTATGGTGCTCTTCAGTAAGCGACTAGAAAGCTTCATTAGGTTATGTAAACTGTGTTTCATCCCTTAGCATACAGCAAAACCGTACCTTGTTTTCATCAAATGGATACGTATTTAATTTTGAATCTAAACGAAAGAGGAAAGACTATCGTCTTCTTGCTGAAAGCTGTTCCTCGTTGATTTGTAGATGAGGTAGGAAGATTAGTTTGTAACGTGCCATCGACATCGAGGTCACTAGAAACATAGATTGATTTAATTTGTAAGTCAGATCTTGTTGATCTTAGTCATTTTTACATTATAATTTATCTGTGTGTAACATATTTATAACTCATCATTTCATTTTATATCTTTGTTTAATTATGTATGTAGTCCATATTATGAGTGTTAAATAATTTTCTTCAAAACAAATACATATCTATGCATTCCGAGTAAGGGAAAATTTCCTCAGAATTTCTCATCGGATACTTGGTTGAAATTGGGGAAGGTTCCACGGTAGGTCAACAGAATTTTCATTAATTTTTTTCCTTAGATATGGCGACACTTCCACACACTGTCATTAGTAGCAATTCGTGTGGAAAATGTTAGTAAACATTTTTGGAAAGTGACTGTCAACAGCCGTCAAGTACCATATAAAATGCAAATTTAACAATCAGCTCCTTCTATTTTAAACCAAAATATCAACCGGTTTCAGTCATGGATCATCTTCACGGATGAGGGTTATAATGGTTTAAGCTACCACATTATATTTGTCATTACTTAAATAATGTGTAGAGCTTGTCATGAATATCAATATACAACACAGGACTTTTAGAAGCCAACATACTAAATCTACACTGAGCAGTACCGGAGAGATCAGGACTATGACAGTACTGCACTGTGTACGCTTAGTATGATTCCCTCTAAAACTCCTGTGTCGTATACTGATATTCATGACACGCTCTACACATTATTTAAGTAATGATAAATGTTATATGGTGGCTGAAACCATTTCAACTCTTATCTGTTAAGATGATCCATGACTGAACCCGGTTGATATTTAGGTTTAAAATAAAAGCAGCGGATGGTCAAACATGAAAATGTTAGTGTTCCTGATATCCTGTAGGACTACTGACGCAAGTTAACAGAAAGTACTTCAATTAAAGTATTTATATAACACAGAAAAACATATGAAATTTAACAGCTACAGCTCGCTAAGTTGCAGCATTGTCAACAATTGGCCAAAGCATGCATGTGGGTTATATAAGAAAACTAGCTCAGCGCCCTCTGCTTCGCTCGTATAGACTGAATGCCCTGCAGAGATTTTTTTTATTTAATTGAATTTGTAGGTTGTTCACAAGTTGCAATAACTTCTAAGCTTATCGCGCAAATTAAGGCCACATAACCTAAATCTTTCCCGAATACACTTCCGACCAAAAAGGGATTCTAGTAGCTGGAGTCCAAATTTTTGTTAATCACGTCTTTTGCGTTCGTGTGGGGATATTTCCGTAGAATCTTTGGCCTCCCAACAAATATTTCTGTATATCTAACGCAGAAGTGATATACTAGTTTTCAAGAACACAGTTTAAATTTTTTTTTAATGTAACGAAATGTTTTCTTAAAAATAGTATCACCTGTTTTACTGCAATAGTTAATGAAGTCCCAGAAATACAGAAACACGTATTTTTAATTTCTAACCCAGATGTCAGCTATCAAGTATCACAGGTTTAGTCTTAAAATCCCTTAGTAATTCTTTATCAGTTACTTATTTTCGACAAACTGTACCCATTATTTTACCTCCTAAGTGGTTGTATTTTTTATTTTCTGACTGAGAAACCAAATTCCAGTTTTCATAGTTCTAGCTAAAGAATTACCTTAGTAGCGACATATTTCATAAAAGCCTTTCATCCGTTATTTCACCCCCCTACGAGTGAAATTCTGCACAATCGCTTCTTACATGATGCCTACAACTTAAGGTCCACACTCTCTCCAAAGCTTAAGTTTCTATCCTTAGCGGATTGGACTGGGAGACGATGAGTCAGTGTACCAGTCAGGGATTATTTAACCCCCTTAGTGGTCGAATATCCAAAAACAGTGAAAAATCTATTTTTTTCATCACCTACCGAGAAAAACCTTTGAAAACGCTTCCGCAATTAAATACTTTCGTAAGACTTTCCACCATTTATTTTACCCTCTTAAGGGCTTAATTTTCATGAACAGTGACTTGTATGTATTTTGTTTCCAACAGAGGAGCCAAATGCAAATAGATTTAGCTTCAAAAATGCAGATATTCAGTCAGATGGAACCCAGCCATTACACTTTACAGAAACAGAGGAATACTAATCGTTAGAATATTTGAAACAAGCACTGATGGCACTTAAGCAGATGGCAGATGGCAGAAGCAAGAATTGAACAAAATTGACGCTCATCTTGAAGAATCTGAAAAGAGCTTAACTTCCCAGGAATGTACTCAAAACTGCACAGAATACTCTAACGTACGCGAAATTGAAATATTCAACAGCAACATTTAAGCAAACCATCGAGGGAAAGAGTCATTTTACAAACACACAAACGTTCTCGCACTTATCCCAACAGACAAAATTTTTACCATACACAGAGACACGACAGCTTTGACTACAAACACTTCTTATCACTAAACAAATTTAAATGTTTTAGAAGTGAAGTTAACGAGTTACATCCGTTAGAATAGGACGAGCAGTAAAGTTTTTCATTAGCACTTACTTGGCCAATCAAACACAAATTAGATTTTATTTGCAGTTGTTTGGAAGGAGAACCAGAAATGAGAATGAGGCCTATTGCACAACTACGTCTTTCACCTGAAGAATTTCAGAACGCATTCCTAGCAGCATACAGCTCTGAGACAACACAGCGTGGTGTCAAGGACAAACTTCTAAACTTACGGAACTTTGAAAACTAGCATTTTGAAGAGCTCACACAATTTTTTGAACACACGGATGAACAAAAGTAACATTTCTTAGAACCTTACAGCCTAGCAGCGTTCATCCAACTTTGTATTAAGGAACTTGGAAGATCATTACTCATTCCGCTATGACAGTGCCGAAGCGACAGTATTTCCGCATTCCAAGATGTTTTACAATTACTGGAGTTTGAGGGGTCATATACTCAGTACAGGAATAATTCACACAAATACCGAAACTATCAGGACAGGAACAAGAGTGGTCAATCAGGGTCATTTTATGACAACAGACGAAACCATTTTGGCAACGACAGACGATATCTGATGAAAATCATAACAATCGGAACTTAAATGGATCATATCAGAACAATTACCAGCACAACCATAATTTTCATCGCGACAACCAGCAGACATTCAACACAGGAGGCAACATCAACCATTCCTCACATCAACAGTTATGGCCACAATCACACACACACACACACACACACACACACACACAATAATAATTCTGGAAATATTTACGTGCTGAGGAACAGCAGTCAACACAGTCTCAGACAACAACCATACCATCTGAGCTCGCACGACAACAGACGACACTATCTGAATCAAAATAACAGTTTTGAGAGTAGGAGAAACTAAATCTGCAAAAGAGGAAACTTTAATAACCATCAAAATCTTTCCTTAAATGAACCACATAGTCATTTCCATCCATACCAACATAGCCCAAATAATCCGGAAGAACCAAGAAAAGTAAAGATAATAGAAGTTTCATCACCCAACTCATAGAGGCGCGACAGCAGAGGTCAACAATATCTAGAAGTGGTGGCTCCAGAAGATGCTTTTGGCGAGACAACACAGGATACTGCTCATTCAGACAACATTATTGAAAACACAATCTGTTTGGAAGGCATTAAAGATTTACCAATACCAGAGAAATAAGAACCACAGAAACACTTTTTCCACCCAGTCATCCGTATATAAATAGGATAACACACGTCAAATGTAGTGTTAGACACAGGCTTTCCCGTCACGGTTACCTGCGATTCAGCATTCAACAAGCGTAATTCAGACGAATCTTGTCCAACTGTACTCTTACACAAAATAGAAATAAAAGGTACAGCTGCAGGATAAAGAACTGAATTCAAATCACGAATACATCTGGAATTCATGGTACAGAGTCACACCTTTTTCGCAGACTTCGTGAACGTGCGTCTACTTCAAACATAAAAAATACTGGGTATCGACTTTCTGAACAAACACGAAGCAGTGTAAGATTTCGACAATTCTTGCATATCGCTGTACATCAAAGATGCTCAGAATTCATCACACTCTGAGCAAGACCTATAGAGAGAAGAGCAGCACATCAACAGACTACATTTCTTAACTTCACGACACAGTTACATGAGACAGTTAAAAAAACAGACTTATCCTATGCGAGTGAAGAAGGAGAATCGTCAACAAACTTTTAAGAGTTAAAACAGACTAAAGTAGATGCTGGCAAAGCCACATACGACCACAGCAGTGAACAATTACAGCAACATTCCGGAAATTTTTACGAATTTAAAGTGAAACCGCACAATACTTTTGTAGGAAGATATTCCATTCAATTATAAAGAACGTAGAGAGTAGTTATTGATTTTTTTTTATGTTGCAAAATGAATGATTTCTTGTATTTCAGCCTCGCATGCATATCTTGATACAGTTTACTTCACTGTTACAGATTATATATCACAAATTAAGCTTCATGCAATTTATTTTTAGATTACATAACGAGGAGAACAAAATGACATGGAATGGAGTTGAAACAGATGCTGAACATATTAAAAATGATATCACACTACGAGAACAAGGTAATAATTTTTCCTAGAGGGAGCCAGCGTTATAAAGAGGAATTTTCAAGTAAAGGTAAATGAGGTTCGACACTTGGGCAAATGAAGTAAAATTTTTTTGAAGGAGTTGTTAAAGTGTTGGGAGAACTCGCTGTTTCAAGAAAGGCTACTGAGTCGATTTGTAACAAAGGCAGAATTTCTGGGAAAAGTCGCTAACTATTTTAAATACATTTATACTGATTTGAAGAAGAATGATAACGTATTGGAGAAAGATGAGAAGTGGCTATGAAATGCTGTTAAGGATATTTCATTTTGATACAGTGAAATATTGTAAAGCGATGCATTGATGATGTATATTAAAATGCGAATACACTTAGGGGAATTGTGAGTTGCTCACTGTGTACACTGAAATTTTTCAACTTTATTTATTTATTTATTTATTTATTTATTTTTTGCCTGAGAAAGGTATTCCGTATGTATTGACAAAGAAGGTTGTTGATAGGGTTGTGGAAAGGATGCTACATTTGATTTATCATGATGTTCCAAAAGATTTTTTGCCTATAGATAACCATTTGTTCACTCTGGCTGTGAGAAATTCTACCTGTGTTCATGTTCCTAATTTTACAGTTATTTTTTGCAGCACGTCAACAACATTTTGTTTTGCATGACTTCTGTGTATTCCATGATGTTTAGCAGTAACCCTTGTCCACCAGCTCTTCAGTGTTTACCCTCTATCTGACATGTATTTGGGGTACATTTATCAGATACGTCTTAGATAATATTTCTCAGGGAGTACATACTTAGATTAAATGCCACTGTAGCGACAATTTTCGCGTATGTTAGTTTGGCAGATTGACGACTGACTCCGCTATTACTTACATATTCTGCTGTGTACTGCATATGGGATTATGTCTTTTGTTTAGCATTAGGATTTGTAAAACTCCAACTACGCACTGTAGACTGATTCTGTAATGTAACAGCCTATCTTACAACAATTATGTCTATGTATTTCTTTGATTGCATATATGATTAACAGGTATGCTTGCACACTTGCTCTAGGCTAGAACTAAGAGAAAAAATTTAGCTCTATCCAATTGCACTGAAAAACACTGGTGCCAAATATGGACTTTACGCTCAACAGTAAATTTGTGAGATATATTTGGCTTTCAGTTGCCAGTGGAGAATTTAATACACACACGAAACAAGTTTTGCATTACCTCGCTTCCGAGAGTTCCCGAAGTTGTGCTGAAAATTGGAATGGAGATCAACATAAACATCATTTTCACCCTTTTTATTGTTAATGAAAACCACACATTGCATGATGTACCACCACACAGCGAGACTTTCAGAGGTGGTAGTCCAGATATCTGTACACACCGGTACCTATAATACCAAGTAGCATGTCCTCTTGCACTGCTGTATGCCTGTATTCGTCATGGCATACTATCCACAAGTTCATCAAAGCACTGTTGGTCCAGACTGTCCCACTCCTCAACAGCGATTTGGCATAGATCTTTCAGAGTGGTTGGTGGATCACATCGTCCACAAACATCTACATCTCCATCTACATGGATACTCTGCAAATCACATTTAAGTGCCTGGCAGAGGGTTCATCGAACCACCTTCACAATTCTCTATTATTCCAGTCTCGTATAGCGCGCGGAAGAAACTAACACATGCATCTTTCCGAACGAGCTCTGATTTCCCTTACATTATCGTAGTGATCGTTTCTCCCTATGTAAGTCGGTGTCAACAAAATATTTTCGCATTTGGAGGAGACAGTTGGTGATTGGAATTTCGTGAGAAGATACCGTCGCAACGATAAACGCCTTTCCTTTAATGATGTCTAGCCCCAATCCTGTATCATTTCAGTCACATCCTCTCCCATATTTCGCGATAATACAAAAGGTGATGACCTCCTTTGAACTTTTTCGATGCACTGTGTCAGTCCTATCTGGTAAGGATCCCACACCGCGCAGCAGTATTCTAAAAGAGGACGGACAAGCGAAGTGTAGGGAGTCTACTTAGTAGATCTGTTACATTTTCTAATTGTCTTCCCAATAAAACGCAGTCTTTGCTTAGCCTTCACAACATTTTCTATGTGTTCCTTCCAACTTAAGTTGCTCCTAATAGTAATTCCTAGACGGCCGGAGTGGCCGTGCGGTTCTAGGCGCTACATGCTGGAGCCGAGCGACCGCTGCGGTCGCAGGTTCGAATCCTGCCTCGGGCATGGATGTTGTTATGTCCTTAGGTTAGTTAGGTTTAATTAGTTCTAAGTTAGAGGCCACTGATGACCTCAGAAGTTAAGTCGCATAGTGCTCAGAGCCATTTGAACAATTTTTTGTTGTTGTTGTAATTCATGGGTATTTAATGGAATTTACGACCTTTATATTTAACTGATTCTTCGTGTAACCGAAGTTTAACGGATTACTTGTCGTCCTCACGTGGATGACCTCACACCTTTCGTTATTTGTGGTCAACTCCCAATTTCCGCACCATTGGAGATATCATTTCTAAATGGATTTGCAATTTGTTTTGATCTTCTGATGACTTTACTAGTCGATAAACGACAGCGTCATCTGCAAACAACCTAAGACGGCTGTTCTGAAGGTCTCCCAAATCGTTTATACAGATAAGGAACAGCAAAGGGCCTGTAACACTACCTTGGGGAAAGCCAGAAATCACTTCTGTTTTACTCGATGACTTTCCGTCAGATACTACGAACTGTGACTTCTTTGACAGGAAGTCACTAATCCAGTCACATAACTGAGACGATATTCCATACGCACGCAGTTTCAGTATAAGCCGCTTGTGTGGTACAGTGTCAAAAGCCTTCTGGAAATTCATAAATACGGAATCGATCTGAAATCCTTTGTCAGTAGCACTCAACACATTATGCGAATAAAGATCTAGTTGTGTGTCACAGGAACGATGATTTCTAAACCCATGTTGACTATGTGTCAATACACCATCTTCTTCCAGGTAACTCATAATGTTCCAATGATTTCTAAACCCATGTTGACTATGTGTGAATACACCATCTTCTTCCAGGTAACTCATAATGTTCCAACACAATATATGTTCTAAAATCCTGCTACGTATCGGCGTTAACGATATAGGCCTGTAACTTAGTGGAATACTCCTATTACCTTTCTGAATATTGGTGTGACCTGTGGCTTCCCACTCTTTGGGTACGGATCTTTTTGTCGAGCGAACGGTTGCATATGATTGTCAAGTATGGAGCTAATACATCAACATTCTCTGAAAGGAACCTAATTGGCATACAGTCTGGACGAGAAGACTTGCTTTTATTAAGTGGTTTAAGTTGTTTCACTAATCTGAGGATATTTACCTCTACGTTATTCATGTAGGCAGCTGTTCTCGATCTAATTTCTGGAATATTTACTTCGTCTTCTTTTGTGAAGGCAATTCGGAAGACTGTGTTTAGTAACTCTGCTTTGGCAGCACTTTATTCGATAGTGTCTCCACTGCTATCTCGCAGAGAATGCATTCTTTGTTTCTTGCCGCTAACATACTTCACGTACGATCAGAATCTCGTCGGAATTTCTACCAGGTTTCGAGATAATGTTTCGTTGTGGAAACTGTTATAAGCATCTCGCTTTGAAGTCCGCGCTAAATTTCGAGCCACCAATCTTGGGGATTTTGCGTCTGTTTAAATTTGGCATGTTTGTTTCGTAGTTTCTGCACAGTGTTCTGACCCGTTTTGTGTACCAATGAGAATCAACTCCGTGATCTATTAATTTACTTGGTAGAAATCTCTCAATTGCTGCCGATATTATTTCTCTGAATTTAAGCCACATCTGGTCTACACTTATATCATTAATGTGCGTGGATTCACTATTGTCTCTCAGGAAGGCGTGAAGTGAATTTTATCCTGCTTTCTGTGAATAGGTATTTTTCACGTTTATTTTTGGAGTATTTGGGGGTTAGAATATTCAGTTACGCTACTGCAACCCTGTGTTCACTAATTCCTGTATTGATTTTGATGCTCGTTATTAACTCAGGATTATTTCTTGCTAAGAGGTCAAGTGTGTTTTCACAAGCGATTAATATTCGCGTGGGCTCATGAACTAAGTACTCGTAATGATTTTCAGAGAATGCCTTTAGCACAATTTCGGATGATATTTTATGCGTACCTCCGAAACTAAACACGTATTTTCGCCACATATCGAGGGTAAATTAGTCACCACCAACTATTATCGTATGAGTCGGGTACGTGTTTGAAACCAAAGATAAGTTTTCTTTGAACCTTTCAGCAACTGTACATCTGTATTGGGAGGCCTGTAAAAGGATCCAATTATTAATTTATTGCAGTTGCCAACAATGACCTCTGCCCATACTAACTCACAGGAACTATTTACTTAAATTTCGCGACGATAAACTTCTTCTAACAGCAACAAACACGCCACCGCCAACCGTATTTAGCCTATCCTTGCGAAACACCGTTAGGTTCAATGCAAAAATTACTGGTGCCCCTATATCGGGCAGTAGCCAGCTTTCATTGGCTATAACGATTTGAGCGTCAGTGCTTTCTTTTAGAGCTTGGAGCTCTGGTGCTTTCTCATCACAGCTGCAACAATGTACCACTGTTACACCGATGGTTCCCATATCTACGTTCTTCCTGTGTTCGTTCTGCATCCTATATGACTGAAGCCCTTCTTGTGTTTTCTCGAGACCATCTAATCTAAAAAACCGCCCAATCCACGCCACACAGCCCTTGCTACCCGTGTAGCCGCTTCCTGCAAATAGTGGATGTATTCAGCGTAGCCAGAAACCCAACCAACCCTTTGGTGCAAGTCGAGGAATCTGCAGCCTACACGGCAGCAGAACCGTCTGAAACTCTGATTCAGACCCTCCACTCGGCTCTGTACAAGAGGTCCGCAGTCGGTCCTGTCTACTATGCTGCAAATGGTGTACTCCGCCTTAATCTCGCCAGCAAGATTAGCAGTCTTTACTATTTCCGATAGCGGTCCAAAACCAGAGAGAATCTCCTCTGATCCAAAGCGACACACGTCATTGGTACCGACATGGAGGGTAGTTGGACTGGTTTGTGAGCTGTGGGGGGTGCTTCGTTTGGCCAATTCGGCTCCTGCACTGAAGCTTTGTGGAAAATGGTGGTGATTCTTCGAGGTCTTCATCTACTGGCCCTCCTCTGGTATGCTGTGCGTCTTGTGATGCAGTAAGAGGCTGTAGCAGTTTTCCATCTGAATAGAAAGTGTAACTGCATATCATATCGGACATATTGTGAGTCATGAGTGTGAACCTATTCGTCCTGGGGCAGTTGTCTGATAATTGACAGTTACAACAAATATCGTCGTGCCTGCGAGTGAAATTGGTGTGGCCAAACCAGTGAACAGAGGCTTTTTACATTGAAATCTTGTGGGATTTCGGAGCTCTGTTTGGGGAAGGTTCCGGCGTTCCGATAATCAAAACGCAAAACCACATAGTTTGCACAATTTCGTGGGTGCATCAGAACATCACAGGTGTCGCAACGAGCGCTCCTTGCTCACAGTGCGTCGTTTTCTGCTGCCGCCTGAATCAAGCAATTGCTACACTGGTGTAATCCATTAAATGATAACCAGAGGTCCCTGTTCTCAGGTGGACCGTATTTCGTGGTAAATTTGATCATAGTTCACTCAATTTCAATTGAATTGTGCCTCACAGTAGATTCATGTAAACAAAATCAGACTGCTTTGTGAAAGGGATTGATTCAGGGGAGAATTTTTGCACCCTCCACCCTAACATATGCATTCACTATCAAACACCGTCCCTTAACTGATTTGTGTTTGTCATTATTTTCTGTAACATTTATCGCTAGTTCTCCAGAAAGTTGTAGTTACTAAAGACTGAATAGAACCAGTTATTATTTTTTAAATTTAAGTAAGCCACTGTTTTCATTCATACAGCCTCTAATATACACTGTTTTTGTATTATTGTAGTGGTACATGAGTACAATGGCAAGTTCAGGTTCAGTAGTATCAAATTAGTCAATTTGATTATTATTACATATATAGGGCACAGAAGTGAAATAAGTAACTTCCTAATTCATATAGAAAACCCATGTGAGTATAACATGATTTGAAGGTTACTGAGAAGGTAATAGCATTCTGTATTTAAAGATAATCACATTTAGCTTCACTCAGACATATAATTATGACTAAAGCAACTGTCAGGTTGCAAAATAGTATCCCTAATTTTTGTGAAGCTGGTTGTACCACAGAGCACCCACTTAAACAAATAAAATATATGTAACATACATCCAAAACTTAGCACTGTCTATCTGTGAATTAAAAAATTAAATTAAAATTTCTAGATAATGAATTTCATTGTTATTATTTGTAAGCTTCTTCATTCCCTGGTATCTCAGCTTAATATTTCCACCTCCAAAAAATTGAAAATTGGGATCAGTTATTGTTTTAAGTATCTGTTTGGTCAAACAGTTTTAAATTTATTATTGAGGATCCAAACAAACTTTCTCTTTACATCTAGTATTTAAATATCCACATCCTATTCAGTAATACAATTACTTTGTTTCTATCTCACACATATAATTCAATTACTTCTCTCTCACTAACCTTTTTAAAGGATTTAGAGCTATTTGCATAACTGAGCTTCTTGAGTAAAGCCCCCATTTAAATAGAGAAAAAATTATTAAAATTACACATTATTCAATATGAATAACTTTTTATGTGATAAATGACGAACATGACTAATGTGTGGAACGAATTTAATTTAAAAAAAAAGTTTGTTGAAAGAAATAATAAATCAAGAGGGAAAACAAGTAAAATATAGTATTCACAACCATAATATTAAACCACCTTTAATCACAGATTATTTGGGAAGTAAAAAAGAAAATGCTGGATTTCATAAATTAAAGAGAACATATGGAGAAGAAAAGACAGATGATAGTTACGAGGAAAATGAAATAGACTGATGGGAAGAAATACAAATGTCTAAATCTCTCTTTTCTATAACTGTAAAAAGATAGCGAATTACGAGCATGTCATTATATTTACCAGTGCAGAGTTTCCAAAAATATTCAAAAATATGTCCATATATATACTATATTATTTTAAAAAAATATCTCACTCAGTAACTAAAGAATCGCAATCTCTAGATTTACATAACAGAAATTTCGATAAAAGACAGATATCGTATTTATGTAACTGTTTGAAAGATGTTTCCAATAAAAATTTTATTTTCACTTTAGAATACACACTAAATTTACTTTAATTTTAATCTCTATACAAAATTCTATAATAGTTTTCTGGAACTTCTCTTTTATCATACTGAAATGAAAATTGTCTCATAGCTTCCATTCTGACTAAAGCTTTTGTATTAACATTTTTTTTGGTTCACTTCATTCTAAGTTTATCTTATTGTAGATTCGCCATTCAGCTTTTGAATATTCTTGTAGTTTGAAGAGAAAATTGTGAACTTCATCACAGTATATTTATCATTTTACTAAAAGTTGTAGCTTTTAGGTTCAGTAGTTATTTGCTAACTCAAACGTCCATTAACCCAGCATACAACTTGCTTCCACAATCTTTTTACCATGAATGATGTATGCTATACTGTCTGTATCAAAATGTATAACATATTCTCCCAGCTTATCTAACATATCATACAAACTAAGATTTTTCTTGATGTAGTGAATGCTGGTATAAAAATATTTGTAACAGAATTATTTTTTACATACTGATGTTTGAAATGGTACTTCATCTGAACAACATTTCCGTTAATAAAATTTACATCTACAGTATCTGGTTGATCATCCAATACTATTTGATGAAATTGTTTAAATCTGTTGAATATTCTGTTTTACTTACATTTTTTCACTGTCCAAATTTTTCCAATAATGAATTCAGACATATCTCAACAACAGCTCATTTTCCTTGATTTTTCCATTTTTTTATTTTCCATTTTTCCATCTCTTACTGTTTCGACACATGACCCCTGGATTCAAAATCATAGTAATTGGTTTAGTGGTTTTATTTCCATAAATCGTTTTACTTAATTATTAAATAACATGTTACTTTTATTTCTAAAATCCCACACTTTATAGATATATAAAATTTTATATACTTTTGCATATTTTTCTTTACTTCACATAGATAAGAAACTGACAGAACAGTGCTTTCAATTACCCAGTTTCGAGTACTATGAAAAAAAATTATTTTTATGAATCTTTATTTCATATATAATTTTGCATCTGTTATTTTAACTACATTTCTATTCCTTATATAGTAGAAACAGCTGCCATTAATTTAGATAGAGTGTTAAGAGAGTTACGAGAAATGTTAGAAGAAATTAAAAATTTACACATAACATGAGATTTTGCAGATACTTTTAACAAAGGAAAGTTCCTGAATATTTAACAAATAATTTTTATTTTTGTATGCAAGGGAATATAAACAACGATTGTAATATAGTAGTAAAAAACGATAATACTGTAGAATAACACTGAATGACATTCCTAAATTCTAATTCTAGAGGATAATGGAATGTAGTCGAAATACGTCGGGTGATGCTGTGGGAATTAGATTAGGAAATGAGACACTGAAAGTAGTAAAGGAGTTTTGCTACTTGGGGATCAAAATAACTGATGATTATCGAAGTAGAGAGGATATAAAACGTAGACTGGCAATGGCAAGGAAAGCGTTTCTGAAGAAGAGAAATTTGCTAACATCGAGTATAGATTTAAGTGTCAGGAAGTCGTTTCTGAAAGTATTTGTATGGAGTGTCGCCATGTATGGAAGTGAAACATGGGCAATATATAGTTTGGACAAGAAGAGAATTGAAGCTTTCGAAATGTGGTCGCCGGCCGAAGTGGCCGTGCGGTTAAAGGCGCTGCAGTCTGGAACCGCAAGACAGCTACGGTCACAGGTTCGAATCCTGCCTCGGGCATGGATGTTTGTGATGTTCTTAGGTTAGTTAGGTTAAATTAGTTCTAAGTTCTAGGGGACTAATGACCTCAGCAGTTGAGTCCCATAGTGCTCAGAGCCATTTTTTTTAAATGTGGTGCTACAGAAGAATGCTGAGGATTAGATGGGTAGATGACATAAGTAATGAGGAGGTATTGAATATAATTGGGGAGAAGAGAAGTTTGTGGCACAACTTGACAAGAAGAAGGGATCGATTGATAGGACATGTTCTGGGGCATCAAAGGATCAACAGTTTAGTATTTGAGGGCATCGTGGAGGGTACAAATCGTCGAGGGAGACCAAGAGATGAATACACTAAGCAGATTCAGAAGGATGTAGGCTGCAGTAGGTACTGGCAGTTGAAGAAGCTTGCACAGGATAGAGTAGCATGAATAGCTGCATCAAACCAGTCTCAGGAATGAAGACCACAACAACAATTCTAGAGTAAAAATTAACAGCAGATTTATCTCTAAAATTCATATTTTCGGTGCACACTTTTAAGTTTTTTTTAATTGTCAAGGCAAAACATTAATGGAAACATTTGCTTGTAAATAACATTAAGAAAGAGGCTGGAAGCAACAATTTATAATTATATTAAGCCAGATTCCCAAAAAGAACAGCAATATTCATTAACATATTGTTTAGAAGTAATAAAAAACAGAAGCAGATGTTTTGACAAAGCTCCTTTTTACTCTATTCCATTAGGTAATGTGTGGCAAAAATTAACAGATTCGCTACAGATTGGTTGCCTTCATTATTACAATATTTTGAAGTATATCTCTTGCGACAGCAAAAACACGAAAAAATTCAGCAATACAAATGAAAGAACAAAGAGAGACATTGAATATATTTTATCTCCATTTAGTTTCAGTTTTTTGCCTATTAGTTGCATAGAAATCATCAAAGAAGCAGAGGATGTAAATTCTGTAAAACAAACATGGTTTATAGAATATTTTTATACAAATATTTTTTTTTTGAATCCAGAAACATGTTTTCTACATTATCAAAAGATATAAACATTGTACTATTTGGATTAATAAAAACCAATAATGTAATTCTATTCACTCCTACATAAATAACAAATATTTCACATATTCCTTATCCACAGACGATTTAAGAAATGAAACAGACTGACATATTTGCGGTCTACTAAGGAGTGAGAACAAGATCTATAAAATCCAAGTATACAACAAAGAAGACTAAACTAACTGAATAATACACCACTGTTAAGGGAAGAGCACAAAACTATTTTGGTGAAGAAATAAAAAATAAGAGAAATGCAAAAAGAAATAAAAAATTATCTAATGCAACAAGGGATAGATCAGGGCACATGTGGAGTTTATAAAATTTGTGCTTTTGTTGGAAAAAACTGAAATTAATTTATCATTGTTAGTGTTTGGTTTACCAAAATGGAAAGAAATCTGTGTATGTTATTCAAGGTCCCAGTAAAAATATATTTATAGAAATGAAGAGAAATAAAATTGTTCTTAAAAATAAAAGATTTATTTCAGTTCTATATAGAAATTCTTCACTACATCATGGAAGAGCCATTTTCAGAAATACAATCAGATGCTTGTTTCATTTTAATGGACACTAATTTCTCAGAATAATTTATTTAAAAACTCTATTTATTTACTGAAACATAAATGATTTATTGCATAAATAATAAGGTAAAATAATTATCAAAAATATAAAAATGGGAAAAGTACTAAGAAATATAAAAATAGAAACCAGCAAACTAATGGAAACTTTACAAGAAGGATTAGATACAACTACTCTCCATATTGTCAATGAAAATTATAGAGGGAAGGGTTAAATATAATTTAAAATTCGGAAACAAACAGAATTTTTTTCTTTCTCGATTACTGGTACAAGGAAGAGGTACTAATAAAGAAATTGAATTAATTTACAAGATCAATATCAGAGCAGATGAAACTAAACTGGATGTAGTAGTCTCCAAACATATACCATGTACAAATTAAATTGTCATACTGTGCAAAATAAAAATGGTAAACAGTTATTACTAAAATTTAAGTAATTATAATAGGAATCATTACTTTTATATAGCTTCCTTGGTTATATAAACCCATACATCATTCACCCAAGATGCAATATCTTTAGCAATAATTAGTGCCTGCATTTATTTTAATTAAAATTATTTTATCGGTTGTAAAATTTGTACCTATAAATGGCAGAAGACCCAAATGCTAAAGTTACAGAATAAGTACAAGAATAACATGAACTACTTAGATTTGAGAGAAAAATTAAGTAGTTTACTAGATGAAGATCATGAAGTTGATCAGTTGGATGTAATTTTACTTAAAAATATTTGTCCAAAATCTACTTTTTATGATAAAGAAAGAAGATATATTAGTAGAAGTAAAAGATTTAAGTAAATAAGGCACAGGGGAAATTACAAGTACAATTCTTGTGGCAATGAAGAAATGCTACTAGCTAAAAATTGATTCAAATTCTCACAAAGAAAGCAAAATAGGTATTGATCAATATTATAAAGATTATTTTGTAGGAGAAGAAACTGTAAAAGACTCCAAAGTTGGAATTATCAAAACGGATTTAAATTTTATTTGTTGTTTATTTGCATTTCTGTACGAATTTTTGTTCTAAGTATTTGTTGAGGGAAATGATATCTGCAAGAAAATAGATATCAACCATAAGATTGAGGTCTACATTTAATAAGAACATTTATTAAAAGTTGGAGCCTTTCCTAGATGCTTTTCTATTATTTGTAATTTTACACATTAACCTGAGATACTACAAAATAAATGAAGTTAATAATAATGAATTTCATGATCTAGTAATTTTAGTTTAATTTTTTAATTCATAAACACAAAGCACTAAATCTTGCATGGTAAATTATAGTCATTAATTTTTTATTTTATTTTGGTGTCCTGTTCTCCTGACTGGTTCACAAAAACCGAGTGCACTCAATGACCCACTTAGTAGTGCATGCTTCCATTCAATATTTTGGCGTTCAAACTGGTATTAATGTACCAACGTAATTTCACATTTGCAATTGATTATCTGGCATGTACATAAACTTGCGATCTTTCAGTGTCAATCACTGACTTATGTTACCTTGCCAAATGTATTCTCGAAATTTTAATTCTCCACAGTAGTTATATTTTGGTGTTATGATTTATTTTCTGCCAGTGTATATATGACAGAGAGATAAACAAAAAAAAAAGTCCGCAGCTCGTGGTCGTGCGGTAGCGTTCTCGCTTCCCGCGCCCGGGTTCCCGGGTTCGATTCCCGGCGGGGTCAGGGATTTTCTCTGCCTCGTGGTGACTGGGTGCTGTGTGATGTCCTTAGGTTATTTTGGTTTAAGTAGTTCTAAGTTCTAGGGGACTGATGACCATAGATGTTACGTCCCACAGTGCTCAGAGCCATTTGAACCAAAAACAAAAAAGAGACAGCAGAAAAATAATTAAAGAAAATCATAAATTTGCAAGGTGTTATGCAGCAACAACAAAGCAGAAATCAAGTGAATATGACATGACAAATAAAAGTTACAGCAAGAATGCCAAAATTCTGCTCATCTAGTACATTAAGTTATCTGAGCACAGCTCCATGACAAACTGATATTTGACAAATATCTTCCCCAATGATCTCCAAATGCATGTGGCGGTAGGATCAGATACAGAGGGTATAAAAGGCCAGTTCATGGACGGAGGTGCTATTTGTACTCAAGTGGAAATGTTTTCATCGTAATCTACATCTACATCTACATTTATACTCCGCAAGCCACCCAACGGTGTGTGGCGGAGGGCACCTTACGTGCCACTGTCATTACCTCCCTTTCCTGTTCCAGTCGCGTATGGTTCGCGGGAAGAACGACTGTCTGAAAGCCTCCGTGCGCGCTCTAATCTCTCTAATTTTACATTCGTGATCTCCTCGGGAGGTATAAGTAGGGGGAAGCAATATATTCGATACCTCATCCAGAAACGCACCCTCTCGAAACCTAGCGAGCAAGCTACACCGCGATGCAGAGCGCCTCTCTTGCAGAGTCTGCCACTTGAGTTTATTAAACATCTCCGTAACGCTATCACGGTTACCAAATAACCCTGTGACGAAACGCGCCGCTCTTCTTTGGATCTTCTCTATCTCCTCCGTCAAACCGATCTGGTACGGATCCCACACTGATGAGCAATACTCAAGTATAGGTCGAACGAGTGTTTTGTAAGCCACCTCCTTTGTTGATGGACTACATTTTCTAAGCACTCTCCCAATGAATCTCAACCTGGTACCCGCCTTACCAACAATTAATTTTATATGATCATTCCACTTCAAATCGTTCCGCACGCATACTCCCAGATATTTTACGGAAGTAACTGCTACCAGTGTTTGTTCCGCTATCATATAATCATACAATAAAGGATCCTTCTTTCTATGTATTCGCAATACATTACATTTGTCTATGTTAAGGGACAGTTGCCACTCCCTGCACCAAGTGCCTATCCGCTGCAGATCTTCCTGCATTTCGCTACAATTTTCTAATGCTGCAACTTCTCTGTATACTACAGCATCATCCGCGAAAAGCCGCATGGAACTTCCGACACTATCTACTAGGTCATTTATATATATTGTGAAAAGCAATGGTCCCATAACACTCCCCTGTGGCACGCCAGTGGTTACTTTAACGTCTGTAGACGTCTCTCCATTGATAACAACATGCTGTGTTCTGTTTGCTAAAAACTCTTCAATCCAGCCACACAGCTGGTCCGATATTCCGTAGGCTCTTACTTTGTTTATCAGGCGACAGTGCCGAACTGTATCGAACGCCTTCCGGAAGTCAAGAAAAATAGCATCTACCTGGGAGCCTGTATCTAATATTTTCTGGGTCTCATGAACAAATAAAGCGAGTTGGGTCTCACACGATCGCTGTTTCCGGAATCCATGTTGATTCCTACGTAGTAGATTCTGGGTTGCCAAAAACGACATGATACTCGAGCTAAAAACATCTTCTAAAATTGTACAACAGATCGACGTCAGAGATATAGGTCTATAGTTTTGCGCATCTGCTCGACGACCCTTCTTGAAGACCGGGAATACCTGTGCTCTTTTCCAATCATTTGGAACCCTCCGTTCCTCTAGAGACTTGCGGTACACGGCTGTTAGAAGGGGGGCAAGTTCTTTCGCGTACTCTGTGTAGAATCGAATTGGTATCCCGTCAGGTCCAGTGGACTTTCCTCTATTGAGTGATTCCAGTTGCTTTTCTATTCCTTGGACACTTATTTCGATGTCAGCCATTTTTTCGTTTGTGCGAGGATTTAGAGAAGGAACGGCAGTGCGGTCTTCCTCTGTGAAACAGCTTTGGAAAAAGGTGTTTAGTATTTCAGCTTTACGCGTGTCATCCTCTGTTTCAATGCCATCATCATCCCGGAGTGTCTGGATATGCTGTTTCGAGCCACTTACTGATTTAACGTAAGACCAGAACTTCCTAGGATTTTCTGTCAAGTCGGTATATAGAATTTTACTTTCGAATTCACTGAACGCTTCACGCAAAGCCCTCCTTACGCTAACTTTGACATCGTTTGGCATCTGTTTGTCTGAGAGGTTTTGGCTGCGTTTAAACTTGGAGTGAAGCTCTCTTTGCTTTCGCAGTATTTTCCTAACTTTGTTGTTGTACCACGGTGGGTTTTTCCCGTCCCTCACAGTTTTACTCGGCACGTACCTGTCTAAAACGCATTTTACGATTGCCTTGAGCTTTTTCCATAAACACTCAACATTGTCAGTGTCGGAACAGAAATTTTCGTTTTGATCTGTTAGGTAGTCTGAAATCTGCCTTCTATTACTCTTGCTAAACAGATAAACCTTCCTCCCTTTTTTTATATTCCTATTAACTTCCATATTCAGGGATGCTGCAACGGCCTTATGATCACTGAGTCCCTGTTCTGTACATACAGAGTCGAAAAGTTCGGGTCTGTTTGTTATCAGTAGGTCCAAGATGTTATCTCCACGAGTCGGTTCTCTGTTTAATTGCTCGAGGTAATTTTCGGATAGTGCACTCAGTATAATGTCACTCGATGCTCTGTCCCTACCACCCGTCCTAAACATCTGAGTGTCCCAGTCTATATCTGGTAAATTGAAATCTCCACCTAAGACTATAACATGCTGAGAAAAGTTATGTGAAATGTATTCCAAATTTTCTCTCAGTTGTTCTGCCACTAATGCTGCTGAGTCGGGAGGTCGGTAAAAGGAGCCAATTATTAACCTAGCTCGGTTGTTGAGTGTAACCTCCACCCATAATAATTCACAGGAACTATCCACTTCTACTTCACTACAGGATAAACTACTACCAACAGCGACGAACACTCCACCACCGGTTGCATGCAATCTATCCTTTCTAAACACCGTCTCTACCTTTGTAAAAATTTCGGCAGAATTTATCTCTGGCTTAAGCCAGCTTTCTGTACCTATAACGATTTCAGCTTCGGTGCTTTCTATCAGCGCTTGAAGTTCTGGTACTTTACCAACGCAGCTTCGACAGTTGACAATTACAATACCGATTGCTGCTTGGTCCCCGCATGTCCTGACTTTGCCCCGCACCCGTTGAGGCTGTTGCCCTTTCTGTACTTGCCCAAGGCCATCTAACCTAAAAAACCGCCCAGCCCACGCCACACAACCCCTGCTACCGGTGTAGCCGCTTGTTGCGTGTAGTGGACTCCTGACCTATCCAGCGGAACCCGAAATCCCACCACCCTATGGCCCAAGTCGAGGAATCTGCAGCCCACACGGTCGCAGAACCGTCTCAGCCTCTGATTCAGACCCTCCACTCGGCTCTGTACCAAAGGTCCGCAGTCAGTCCTGTCGACGATGCTGCAGATGGTGAGCTCTGCTTTCATCCCGCTAGCGAGACTGGCAGTCTTCACCAAATCAGATAGCCGCCGGAAGCCAGAGAGGATTTCCTCCGATCCATAGCGACACACATCATTGGTGCCGACATGAGCGACCACCTGCAGATGGGTGCACCCTGTACCCTTCATGGCATCCGGAAGGACCCTTTCCACATCTGGAATGACTCCCCCCGGTATGCACACGGAGTGCACATTGGTTTTCTTCCCCTCTCTTGCAGCCATTTCCCTAAGGGGCCCCATTACGCGCCTGACGTTGGAGCTCCCAACTACCAGTAAGCCCACCCTCTGCGACCGCCCGGATCTTGCAGACTGAGGGGCAACCTCTGGAACTGGACAAGCAGCCATGTCAGGCCGAAGATCAGTATCAGCCTGAGACAGAGCCTGAAACCGGTTCGTCAGACAAACTGGAGAGGCCTTCCGTTCAGCCCTCCGGAATGTCTTTCGCCCCCTGCCACACCTTGAGACGACCTCCCACTCTACCACAGGTGAGGGATCAGCCTCAATGCGGGCAGAATCCCGGGCAACCACAGTCGTAGTCTGATCAGGGGATGCGTGGGACGAGCTGGCCGTCCTCGACAAACCCCCATCCGGACCCCCACAGTGATGCCCATTGGCAACAGCCTCAAGCTGTGTGACCGAAGCCAACACTGCCTGAAGCTGGGAGCGAAGGGATGCCAACTCAGCCTGCATCCGAACACAGCCGTTGCAGACACTATCCATGCTAAAAACTGTTTTGCAAAGAACGTCTGAACTAATCTACAGAGAGCGCAAACAAATCGACAAAATTTAAACGGTTATTAAAATACAGGATTGCCTAGTAAATGCAGTAATGCTGCTACTTGCGCACTGCTGACACTGCTCGGCGGCAGAAGGAGACTACGCGAATTTACACTATTCAGGTACTAAAACGCGACGCTACAACTCTCAAATACTATAATACGCCCGAAATTTATGATTTAAACAATGCAAGTACCAAAAACACGCAAAGAAATTAAGAATTAAACTATGTAACAAATGAGTGAGCTAGGAGTATACGACTTGCTGCTGCAGCTGCTTATCCAAAGGCGGCATGGAGCACACTGACTGTGACCAACCGACACTGGCCGTTCAAAACAAAAACAGAAGGCAAACGACTCCGCGAATTTCCATTATTCAGGTACAAAAACGCGATGCTACAACTCTCAAATACTATAATACGCCTGAAATTTATGAATTAAACAATGCAAGTACCAAAAACACGCAAAGAAATTAAGAATTAAACTATGTAACAAATTAGTGAGCTAGGAGTATACGACTTGCAGCTGCTTATCCAACGGCGGCAGGGAGCACACTGACTGTGACAAACCGACACTGGCCGTTCAAAACAAAAACAGAAGACAAACAGCTACGCGAATTTCCATTATTCAGGTACTAAAATGCGATGCTACAACTCTCAAATACTATAATACGCCCGAAATTTGTGATTTAAACAATGCAAGTACCAAAAACACGCAAAGAAATTAAGAATTAAACTATGTAACAAATGAGTGAGCTAGGAGTATACGACTTTCTGCTGCAGCTGCTTATCCAAAGGCGGCAGGGAGCACACTGACTGTGACCAACCGACACTGGCCGTTCGAAACAAAAACAGAAGACAAACGACTACGCGAATTTACACTATTGAGGTACTAAAACGCGATGCTACAACTCTCAAATACTATAATACGCCCGAAATTTATGATTTAAACAATGCAAGTACCAAAAACACGCAAAGAAATTAAGAATTAAACTACGGCAACACGATAGGAATTAACGGGTTTTGAACACGAAATGGTCGATAGAGGTGGATGCATGGGGCATTCCATTTCGGAAATCGTTAGGGAATTCAATATTCCGAGACACACAGAGTCAAGAGCGTGCCGAGAATATCAAATTTTTTACCTCTCACTATGGTCAAGGCAGTGGCCGACGACAGAGAGCAGCGGTGTCTGTGTTGAGTTGTCTGTGCTAAAAGACAAAGCAACACTGCGTGAAATAATTGCAGAAACCAATGCAGGACCTACGATGAATGTATCCGTTAGGACAGTGCGGAAATATTTGGCGTTAATGGACTATGACAGAAGTTGACTGACGTGAGTGTCTTTGCCAACAGCACGACATCGCCTGCAGCGCCTCTCCTCGGCTCCTGACCGTACTAGTTGGACCCTAGACCAGTGTAAACCTGTCGCCTGGTCAGATGAGTCACGAGTTCAGTTGACAAGAGCTGATGGTAGGTTTCGAGTGGGGTGAAGACAGCACAAAGCCATGGAGCCAAGTTGTCAACAAGGCATTGTGCAAGCTGGTGGCTGCACCACGCTGGTGCGGGCTATGATTACATGGGACGAACTGGGTTTTCTCATCCCACTGGACCGACCATTGAGTGTAAATCGTTATTGTCTGCTACTTCGAGACTATTTGCTGCAAAAATGGTTAGAATTTATATAGGTGACAATGTGCAATGTCACTAGATCACAACTCTTCGCCAATGGTTTGAAGAACATTCTGGATAGTTCGAATGAGCTCGTCACCGACTTTGCTCGAAATCGATCCCATTATTTTGGAGGTATAATCGAGAGGTCAGTTCATGCACTAAATGCTACATCGACAAAACTTTCTCAATTATGGACGGCTATAGAGGCATCACGGCCCAATATTTCTGCAGGATAGTTACAATAACTTATTAAATGCATGCTACGTCGAACTGCTGCGCTATCAGGCAAAAGGAGGCCCGACGCGATTTAAGGAGGTGTACCATGAATTTTGTCGCCTCAGTGTAAAATGCTATAAAAATCATGAAAATGTAGAAAAGGAGGATAAGAACCCAAGTTCGGCAAGTTCGCTGCAAGTGATGTGAAAGATAGAAGACAACGCAGTCTGTGGGTGCGCCATTCTGTACGTCGTCTTTCTGCTGTAAGCGTATGCTGTTCACAACGTGCAAGTGTGCTGTAGACAACATGGTTTATTCCTTAGAACAGAGGATTTTTCTGGTGTTGGAATTCCACCGCCTAGAACACAGTGTTGTTGCAACAAGACGAAGTTTTCAACGGAGGTTTAATGTAACCAAAGGACCGAAAAGCGATACAATAAAGGATCTGTTTGAAAAATTTCAACGGACTGGGAACTTGACGGATGAACGTGCTGGAAAGGTAGGGCGACCGCGTACGGCAACCACAGAGGGCAACGCGCAGCTTGTGCAGCAGGTGATCCAACAGCGGCCTCGGGTTTCCGTTCGCCGTGTTGCAGCTGCGGTCCAAATGACGCCAACGTCCACGTATCGTCTCATGCGCCAGAGTTTACACCTCTATCCATACAAAATTCAAACGCGGCAACCCTTCAGCGCCGCTACCACTGCTGCACGAGAGACATTCGCTAACGATATAGTGCACAGGATTGATGACGGCGATATGCATGTGGGCAGCATTTGGTTTACTGACGAAGCTTATTTTTACCTGGACGGCTTCGTCAATAAACAGAACTGGCGCATATGGGGAACCGAAAAGCCCCATGTTGCAGTCCCATCGTCCCTGCATCCTCAAAAAGTACTGGTCTGGGCCGCCATTTCTTCCAAAGGAATCATTGGCCCATTTTTCAGATCCGAGACGATTACTGCATCACGCTATCTGGACATTCTTCGTGAATTTGTGGCGGTACAAACTGCCTTAGACGACACTGCGAACACCTCGTGGTTTATGCAAGATGGTGCCCGGCCACATCGCACGGCCGACGTCTTTAATTTCCTGAATGAATATTTCGATGATCGTGTGATTGCTTTGGGCTATCCGAAACATACAGGAGGCGGCGTGGATTGGCCTCCCTATTCGCCAGACATGAACCCCTGTGACTTCTTTCTGTGGGGACACTTGAAAGACCAGGTGTACCGCCAGAATCCAGAAACAATTGAACAGCTGAAGCAGTACATCTCATCTGCATGTGAAGCCATTCCGCCAGACAAGTTGTCAAAGGTTTCGGGTAATTTCATTCAGAGACTACGCCATATTATTGCTACGCATGGTGGATATGTGGAAAATATCGTACTATAGAGTTTCCCAGACCGCAGCGCCATCTGTTGTTGGAAATTGTAACTACTGTAATTTCGAAAGTTTGTCTGCCTGAAAATGTACTGTAGTCCCAAGCATATTGCAACAAACGGTGTATTTCTATCGCTGCTCGTTTAGTTTTTATTGCCGTTTCAAATATACCGGTCATTTTTGAAACACCCTGTAGATAGAGAGGTAAAAATTGACACACATGCTTGGAATGACAGGGGATTTTGTTGCAACAAAAAAAAAAAAAAATGCTAGACGCGTGAAAGGTCTCTAGCGCGCGTCGTTTGGTGATGATCGCGTGCTCAGCTGCCACTTTCGACATGCTTGGCCTCCCAGGTCCCCAGACCTCAGTCCGTGCGATTATTGGCTTTGGGGTTACCTGAGGTCGCAAGCGTTACGTGATCGACCTACATCTCCAGGGATGCTGAAAGACAACATCCGACGCCAATGCCTCACCATAACTCCGGACATGCTTTACAGTGCTGTTCACAACATAATTCCTCGACTCTGCTATTGTTGAGGAATCATGGTGGACATATTGAGAATTTCCTGTAAAGAACTTCATCTTTGCTTTGTCTTACATTGTTATGCTGATTATTGCTACTCTGATCAGATGAAGCGCAATCTGTCGGACATTTTGTGAACTTTTGTATTTTTTGGTTCTAATAAAACCCCATGTCATTCCAAGCATGTGTGTCAATTTGTACCTCTCTATCTACATTATTCCGTGATTTATTTAGTTTTCAAATTTATACTGACTTTTTGATCACGCAGTATGCTCTACATCCTCGGCGAAGATCGGATTTTGGAACTTAGTGAGTAGCCCCTTTCGTTTAGCGCGTCGTCTATCTGAAGTGTGCCCCACTTCAAACTTTCTATGCGATTAGTAACGCTCTCGCGATGGCTAGATGTACCAGTCACGAATCTTGCCGCCATACAGACGAATAACACTCTAAGACTGGATGAACTTAAGTATTGTAAGCAATTTCCTTTGTTGAATGACTGCATCGCTTCAGGATTCTACCAATAAACCAGAAACTAGAGTTCGCCTTACCCGTTACTTCTGTAATCTGACCGTTCCATTTGAGATCATTTCGAATAGTCACAACCAGATACTTAATGGATTTTACCGGTTCCAAAGACTGGCCATCCATTTTGTACTCGTACTTCAGTGGGGATTTTCTCCTTGTTGTACGCAGTAGGTTACACTTACTAGTATTGAGAGATAACTGCCAGTCTTTACACCACGCACATATTTTCTGCAAATCCTCATTGATTTGTTCACAACTTTCGTGTGATACTACTTTCCTGTAGACTACAGCATCATCTGCAAACAGTCTAATGCCGCTGTCAGTACCATCAACCAGTTCGTTTATGTAAAAATCATGTTTTATTTATTCACTTTTGCAAATTGATTTCAACTGATTAACAGCCATCATCGGTGCTTTCAACGAATGTGTGTCCTGAGTAGTAACACTGTCTTAAGCAGAGGTCAGACATAAAGCACACACATACACACACACGATAGCGAACCTATTTGGGCTTGCAACCCTCAACGCTCACTTTTGCAAGGATGAACCAATCGACGACAAGGTTTCACTAACCATATTACGCTATGAATCCACCTTCTTAATGACACAATAATGACTTCGGTTAACTTCTCAATTCACAATCCAGTATGGTCGAGAATAACATTTCTTACTGAAATGGATACATCAAAGATAACGATTACCTTCGATAATGATAGAAGCTGAAGAAATGAACGGCTGTGACTTGGACCCAAGTCTCCTGTTTATTAGGCAGATGTGCTAACCGTTACATCACCACAGCAGTATGGCTAATTCAGATGCGTGGACTATTCTAATCCAATGTCCTCCCTAACAAAAACTTCAATTCCCACCTTCAGCTCATTCTTTCTTTCTGAAATCTTCAGTGTTGCTGTGGTTCAGCTGTACTGGTATGGAGAAACGCTGCCTGTACCTCAGGCGTAGGTGAGGTTTTCCTCATTTGCAATCTATCGGTCTTATTCCGACAGTGGAGAGCCTCAGCAATATTGACGATTTCAGGAGAGGCAAATGGGCTGAAGGTGTGAAATGAAGTTTTTATTAGGGATGATATATGACTGGAGTAGTTCGTGCAGCTAAGTTAGTCATACTATGAGGCGTGACAATAAAGTAATAAGACTGATGTGAAAAAAATGTTGCTTACGTTTTAGTCAAGTTTAGTGTTGTCTCCGTCAAAGTAATTCCCTTGTGATTGCACACACATTTTCCAGCGCTTCTGCCATTGATGGTAACATTTCTGGAACTCATCTTGTGTAATATCCTCCAAGACCCTCGTCACAGCTTTTTGGACATCTTGTGTTGTTTGAAAATGGTGTTCCTTGACCGCCGTTTTGACTCTTGGAAATAGAAAAAAGTCGCACAGAGCGATATTTGGTGAATAAGGTGGCTGTGGTAGTACTGAAATTTGTTTTGAGGTTAAAAATGGCTGTAGCAGAATCCAATTATCAGAAATGTTAGCACGGACACAAAGAACTCTTTTACGAATTCTTTCAAAAATTTCTATGTAGTAATATTGGTTAACCATTTGTCCAGGAGGCTCCCACTCTTTATGAAGAATTCAATTAGATTCAAAGAAGCACACAAGCATGCATTTCACTTTTGACTTTGACATGCAAGCTTTTTCTTAGTCTGTGTGATACCTCTGAGCACAATTGCAAACTTTGCCGTTTTGTCTCTGGATCGTACTGAAAAAAAACACCTTTCATCACCAATGATAAGACGGCTCAACAATTCTCGATTGATTTCCGTTTGCTCTAACAGATCGGCTGCCACATTTGTCCATGTTTCTCGCTGTTGTCGTGTGAGATTATTGGGGATCATTTTTGCACAAATCTTTCTCATACCAAGATCTTCAGTTATTATTAGACGAACCGTTTCTCGATTGATGTTCAGTTCTTCTGCAATCATTTTCACGGATAATCTTCGATGAGATCGTACCAGTTCACGCACCCTGGCCAAGTTGACATCCGTCCATGAGGTTCATGGTCGTCCACTGCGGTCTTCATCTTCAACATTCGTTCTGCTTCACTAAACATTTTATGACAATGAAAGACTGGAACTCTTGACGTAACCTCCTCTCCAAAAAAAGCCTTCTGAATCTTACCGTAAGTTGTCTTCGCGTTTTCACCCAATTTAACGCAAAAAGAAGTGGCATACTGTTGCGCAATATTATGCGGTTCCATTTCCGTGACGAGAGATACGAACACGTGTTAACTTATTGCAGCACAACTCACGACTGAGCAGTTGCATCGATGTGCTGCTTGGTTTAGTAGCAGCTTCTAGACGAAGGTCGAAGGTATTGCGCCTACACAAGCCTGGAGGGTTGCCACATCTTGCAAAGAAAATCAGTCTGATTACTTTATTGTCGCACCTCGTATTACGGAGTTGTAATGGTTAGCTCATTGGCCTAGTAAGCAGAAGATCTGGGTTCAAGTGACTGCCGTACCACAAATATTCGTGTACTTCTTCAGCTTCTATCAATATCGAAAATAAAGTGGAGACATATGTCGAACGGAAAACGTATTTCCTTCAAATTTCATTGGAGATTACTTTTGACGCCGTTGAAAGAAATGTAAGTAAATGTTCGAATAGCTGCTGAAAACAAAAACAACCTATGAAAGTAAAGACGTGTTCTGTTACCAGTGTTGAGCGTTATGCTCTATAGCACTGTTCTACCTCTCCCACATTAAAGTCAAAGACACTGCCGTTTTAAATTCTCAAATCTAATTACACTGGGGACTTTAGGAGTCGTATCAGCTTCAGAAAGAAATTCCATTTTATATTACTTGCATCGACTGATACGACCGTATAACGCGCCATTAGACTACTACCACAATCCACCTGTCGTAAGGCTTGGCACAGAGCATTTTCCATCGGTAGTTAATTCGAAAGGCAAATGAAATGACGCATCAAATGCAGGACGGTATATATGCGCAGTGACCAGTTGCAGGTTGGGTGCCCATGGTCTCAGTATGCTTCGCGCAGAGCAGCTTGTATGGCTATCCAGCTTCCTGCATCTTACGGTGTGCTTCAGACCACAGCGTATCATGGGAGGAGAGGAAACAACAATCGATCATTTTCCATTTATGGTGGGCTACGAGAGGTGGGGTTGGATGGAGTGTGGAGCGACCATCATCACGGATGACTATGTCATGACTGCTGCCCAGTGCGTGCGTGGAAATGAGCAACCTGGTGAAATAACGCTGCGTATTGGCACATCTTACCGTGAGAGTGGAGGATATGTGGTTACCGCGAATAAACTGGTCACACATGCTGGAAGGCGGGCTCACGACATCGCTCTTATACGCTCGGAAAGAGTGTTCCCCATGGGTGAAAAAGTGAAGGTACTTATGGATTGTTTCATTATATTTTTTGCGTCATCAGTCTTTGGGAGGTGCCATAGGGCCAATCACGACATTCATGCCTGAGCTGACCTTTCTACTGCAGACAAGCGTTTATCCCTAATCCTTAGAATGTTCGTTGTATACATTACGATCCCCCACTTGCAATATGTTTTTTTTTTTTTTTTTGCTTTTGTGGCTCCCCCTAGCAATAAGGAAGTTATCCTCCAATGACTTGACATGCATATCAAGGCCGTGTCTTTTCTTACTAATTACAGCAATTTCACGAGCACCACATAGTCTACTGTTTTGGTTTTCAAACAGTCTGCTATTCGATTCCATAGAGCGATGCGCCTCTGACACATTTTCAGAGGTATCTTCCTTAAATTATGGCCTATGCTTGATAGTCTTCTGTGATAGATAAGGTATTTTCGTCTGGAGGCAATTCTTTCTTTCACCCTTGGCTTCCAGAGTGGGAGGTCTCTCATTTAGTTTGCTACGTAATCCAGAAATTAGTTTTTAAATTTATCGCTAAACTCATTTCTGCTACTCCTCATTCTTTTGGCCTTTCTTAGGTCTCGCCATAGTCTACATCCATATCTACACTGCACAACGCACATATGGGTACTTCATGTACCACTATGTTCAACAATTTCCTACGCCCCCTCCCCTTCCTCAACCACCCCCCCACTCCCCCATCGCAATTCCAGTTCAACTTCCTTGTCACGTTCCGTGCAGCTCCCCCCGTTGGAGGTTCGAGTCCTCCATCGGGCATGGGTGTCTGTGTTGTCCTTAGCGTAAGTTAGTGTAAGTTAGATTAACTAGTGCTTAAGCTTAGGGACCGATGACCTCCGCAGTTTGGTCCCATAAGACCTTACCACAAATTTCCAAAGAAGTAAGACTGCTGATCTGTTGCCAGTAGTGAATTCCGTCAGTAGTGTGTCTCCTGGTCATGTGCAATACGTTTCATATATGTTTCGTAAAGTTGAACTGACAGTCGTCTACAAATTTTCGATGCTTAGTCGATTTTCCTCAACATCATTACAGTACTAGCGTCGCTAACTTCCTATGTACGTATTTATCGAAATAATCAACAACCAACTGCATAAAGGATATTTTATTTCCTTTAACGATTACAGACACTTACTGTCGTTCTTCAGAACGCTATAACTGTCGCTTACTGGCGAGTGTCAACAATAAGATGCATTCAGCATATTTCTATTGTCATGTGTTTCGTAGTGCCAGCACAAAACCACACCAAAACAGCAATATGCTGCATGTATCTTATGTTGGCACCTGCAAATGATGCGATAGTTATAACATTCTGAAAAAAGGGCACTAAGTGCCGGAAACCAGTTAATAAAATAAAATTACTCTTATGGAACTGGTTTCTGAATATTTCGATAAATACAACTAAACTTGCTGAATATGGATAAGTACTTGTTATATACTCTGAAGCGCCAAAGAAACTGGAATAAGCGTGCGTATAAAAATACGTATATACACTCCTGGAAATGGAAAAAAGAACACATTGACACCGGTGTGTCAGACCCACCATACTTGCTCCGGACACTGCGAGAGGGCTGTACAAGCAATGATCACACGCACGGCACAGCGGACACACCAGGACCCGCGGTGTTGGCCGTCGAATGGCGCTAGCTGCGCAGCATTTGCGCACCGCCGCCGTCAGTGTCAGCCAGTTTGCCGTGGCATACGGAGCTCCATCGCAGTCTTTAACACTGGTAGCATGATGCGACAGCGTGGACGTGAACCGTATGTGCAGTTGACGGACTTTGAGCGAGGGCGTATAGTGGGCATGCGGGAGGCCGGGTGGACGTACCGCCGAATTGCTCAACACGTGGGGCGTGAGGTCTCCACAGTACATCGATGTTGACGCCAGTGGTTGGCGGAAGGTGCACCTGCCCGTCGACCTGGGACCGGACCGCAGCGACGCACGGATGCACGCCAAGACCGTAGGATCCTACGCAGTGCCGTAGGGGACCGCACCGCCACTTCCCAGCAAATTAGGGACACTGTTGCTCCTGGGGTATCGGCGAGGACCATTCGCAACCATCTCCATGAAGCTGGGCTACGGTCCCGCACACCGTTAGGCCGTCTTCCGCTCACGCCCCAACATCGTGCAGCTCGCCTCCAGTGGTGTCGCGACAGGCGTGAATGGAGGGACGAATGGAGACGTGTCGTCTTCAGCGATGAGAGTCGCTTCTGCCTTGGTGCCAATGATGGTCGTATGTGTGTTTGGCGCCGTGCAGGTGAGCGCCACAATCAGGACTGCATACGACCGAGGCACACAGGGCCAACACCCGGCATCATGGTGTGGGGAGCGATCTCCTACACTGGCCGTACACCACTGGTGATTGTCGAGGGGACACTGAATAGTGCACGGTACATCCAAACCGTCATCGAACCCATCGTTCTACCATTCCTAGACCGGCAAGGGAACTTGCTGTTCCAACAGGACAATGCACGTCCGCATGTATCCCGTGCCACCCAACGTGCTCTAGAAGGTGTAAGTCAACTACCCTGGCCAGCAAGATCCCCGGATCTGTCCCCCATTGAGCATGTTTGGGACTGGATGAAGCGTCGTCTCACGCGGTCTGCACGTCCAGCACGAATGCTGGTCCAACTGAGGCGCCAGGTGGAAATGGCATGGCAAGCCGTTCCACAGGACTACATCCAGCATCTCTACGATCGTCTCCATGGGAGAATAGCAGCCTGCATTGCTGCGAAAGGTGGATATACACTGCACTAGTGCCGACATTGTGCATGCTCTGTTGCCTGTGTCTATGTGCCTGTGGTTCTGTCAGTGTGATCATGTGATGTATCTGACCCCAGGAATGTGTCAATAAAGTTTCCCCTTCATGGGACAATGAATTCACGGTGTTCTTATTTCAATTTCCAGGAGTGTATACGTAAACAGGCAGAATACGGTGCAGCGGTCAGCAACGCCTATATAAGACAACAAGTGTCTGGCGCAGTTCCTGGATCGGTTACTGCTCCCTCAATGGCAGGTTATCGGGATTTAAATGAGTTTCAATGTGGTGTTGTGGTAGGCACACGATCGATGGGACACAGCACCTCAGAGGTAGCGGTGAAGTCGGCATTTCCCCGTACCACTGTTTCGCGAGAGTACCGTGAATATCAGAAATCCGACATACATCAAATCTCCGACATCACTGCGGGCGGAAAAAGATCCTGCAAGAATGGGACCTACAACAGCTGCAGAGATGACTGCACGACACAAGGCTTTACGTCTCGCCTGGGCAGATCGACTTTGGACTGCTGATCACTGGAAATATGTTGCCTGGTCGGACCAGTCTCGTTTCAAATTGTATCGAGCGGATGGTCGTGCACGGGTATGGAGACCACCTCATGAATCTTTGGACCGTGAGTCTGAGGAGGGGACTGTTCAAGCTGTAGAGACTCTGCAATGGTGTGGGGCATGTGCAGTTGGAATTGTATAGGACCCCTGATACGTCTGGATATGACTCTGACAGGCGACACGTACGTAAGCATCCTGTCTGATCACCAGCATCCATTCATGTCCACTATGCATTCCAACACGACAATGTCACACCCCATACGTCCAGAATTGCTACAGGTTGTCTCCAGGGACAATCTTCTGAGATTAACTCGCCAGACATGAACATTATTGTCGTATCTGGGATGCCCTGCGAAGTGCTGTGCTGAAGAGATCTCCACCCCGTTGTACTCTTATGGATTTGTGGACAGCCCTGCAGCATTCATGGTGTCAGTTCCATCCAGCAAAACTTCAGACGTTATTCGAGTCCTTGCCACAGCATGTTGCGGTACTTTTGCGGGCTCGCGGATACACACACGATATTAGGCACGTGTACCAGTTTCTTTGGTTCTTCAGTGTACAACAGCATAGTCCGTAAATAAACACAGAGCTTCGATCGTTATCCACAATATTAATAATCTCTACTGCATTTAGACAACTATTGGTTTGATTTTGCTACGAAAAATCTAGAAAGCAGTTCACACATGCATGTACAAAATTTACTTGCTGCTCTACTGAACATTTGGATCGAAACAGGATTTATATTTTTGTAATGTACAAGCAAAAATCTTGAAACGTTTTTGCTCGATTTATTTCAAAGCTTTACACTATTCTAATAAGCTTTCCAAAAAACAGGCACTTCATATTTTTTACGTATGTATCGTATGTAATTAAATATAGTGTATATAACAGGAGTACATTGTTCGCAAAAATCATAAAGTTTTTGAAAATTTACATGGACTTTCTTCGCTATACTCCAATAATCGTTCGGACGGAAACAGGCTATATATTTTAAAATATGTGCCGTATAAATCTTTTTCTTCTTCTAGTACAAGGAGGCTTATAGCCTGTTCTGTTATCATAGAGGTCATCTTTTCCTAGTTTTTCCTGTATGTGTCTTTCCTACATATTTCACTGTCTTTCTCTTCCCATTATTTCGATGTGCTTCTCCATTTTGTTATCTCGTTTGCTATTCTTTTATTCATGAAAACGTATGTACTTGTTTCCTTAGTTCAGAATTCTTTACTTGATCTTTCAAAGTACATCCATTTACGTTTCTTAAAAATTTCATTTAGGGTGACTGATTCCTTCTTTGGTCTTTTTAAGTTATGATCCAGGTCTCTATGTTTGATTACAGACGTTGCCACTACGTTGTTGAGTTTTATTATTGGTTTTGTTGACTAATGATCTATGTACAGATTCAGTTTACTCACTTGTTGGGGATTTAATTATCATATTCATAACCGACATCACCTCCTCATAGTTGAGAGTGAGATAGATGTTCAGTTGGTTTTCCCTTTAGGGTTATTTAAGACATACTTGGTATTTTCCTTTAAAAGCCATAACTTCGGTATTATTTTATGATATTTTCAAGTTATAGAGTTTATATAAGTTTGGCGAGATGCCGTGAATAATGAGGCTAATGGCAGCGGCACTGAGTCAGTAGTGTGTGGTAGGAAGTGAGAACTAGGGTCTGATGGGGGCATGCTAGGGCAGACCATTAAGTTGTGGCGTAACTATGTCCGAATGGCATAGTGGGCAGTGTACGAGGTGCGGCTAGAAAAAAACCGGACTGATGCTGGAAAAAACATTTATTTACAATTGTTTACAATTTCATGTTATCTCCTTCAATGTACTCTCCTCCTCGGTCTCTACACCGCTCCATACGAATTTTCCACTTTTCATAGCAATGCTGCAGATCATTTTCGGTAAGTCCATACATTACTTCCGTCGCTTTTTCTTTTACTGCTTCAACAGTCTCAAATCTAGTTCCTTTCAAAGCTGACTTGACTTTAGGGAAAAGAAAAAAGTCACAGGGGGCCAAATCAGGTGAGTCGGGTGGATGATCTAAGATGGGACTGTTGTGTATTGCCAAAAACGTCTTCACTGACAACGCACTGTGAGCTGGGGCATTGTCTTGGTGAAGGATCCATGACTTTTCTCTCCAAAAATCGTTCCGTTTTCTCCGTACTCGCTCACGTAGGGTAGCCAGGACGCTAATGTAGTAATGCTGATTCACTGTTTGTCCCTCTGGTACCCAATCAATGTGCACAATCCCTTTGATGTCAAAAAAAAACAATCATCATTGCCTTGAATTTCGATTTTGACATTCGTGCTTTTTTTTGTCGTGGAGAACCAGGAGTTTTCCAATGCATCGATTGGCGTTTATTTTCGGGATCGTAAGTAAAAAACCACGATTCATCGCAAGTAATAACATTTTGTAAGAAGGTGGGATCACTTTCAATGTTTTCCAGGATGTCAGAACAAATCATTCTTCGGCGTTCCTTCTGTTCAATTGTGAGACATTTTGGAACCATTTTTGAACACACTTTGTTCATGTTGAAACTTTCATGAAGAATCTGCCTAACACTTTCCTTGTCAACTCCTGTTAACTCAGACACTGCTCTGATTGTTAAAAGGCGATCTTGTCGAACAAGTTTACCGATTTTTTCAATGTTTGCATTAGCTTTTGCTGACAATGGTCTGCCAGTGCGAGTGTCATCACTGGTGTCTTCGCGGCCGTCTTTAAATCGTTTAAACCACTCAAACACTTGTGTTCGCGATAAACAATCATCGCCGTACACTTGTTGTAACATTACAAACGTTTCACTTGCAGATTTTCCTAGTTTGAAACAAAATTTGATGTTAACACGCTGTTATTTCTGTACACTCAACATTTTCCGACGCACAGACAAAACGTCAACTACTTAAAACAGACACCACGGGCAGACTGAGTGCAGGAGGCAGATGAAACTCGAGCAGTAGGCGGAGCGAGAGTCACGTGACAGGCCACGCGACTTTCAGCCTTATTGCATTCGTTTTATTGTTTCACCAGTACTAGTCCGGTTTTTTTCTAGCCACACCTCGTATTTGCCTAGTGAACCGGAGACCCGGATTCCGATCCCAGTCCAGCAAAAATTTTCAACTTCCTCCTGTAATATAAAATCAAGCCCACTGGTAGCTAATATCTTTAATTCCTTTGTGTCTTGATTTATAGAACTTTTTATTTAGTTACACACTTTTTATCACTCCCATGAAATGTTTTTGATGACCTCGTCTTTCCATTAAATTCCACAGCAGATACCTATCACTCCATCTATGGCTTTTTCATAACCTACAAATGTAATATGAATTTCCGGATCATGTTCTCTTCTCTTTTCAGTTATCTCCCGCACTATGGCAGCACTGTCACTGTATGATCGTCGCTTTCTAAAAACTTTTTGTTCCTCCAGTAAAAGGGTGTCCACTATTCTTTGCTGTCTTTTATCAATTATTCATGCATATAATTTATAGCCAGTGTTCCACAGACTTATTCTCACAGTTTTCACGAGGATTTTTAATTACATTTTATAGAGTGCTATTTTTTCCACCACTCTCCAACAGCCAGGTACACTCGTCAACTTCCAACATTCATTTAATAAATGCAGAAGCCTCAGTCCTAACATTAAACAACCATATTTGATAAATTACGGATTAACATTAATGCGGCCTGCGGCTTTGCTATTCTTCACCTACTTTAATGCTTCCTGCATCTCCTCAAATGTAAAATTACCTCCTTGGTGTATTACATCATCTTCTTCTTGTCCCTTGTCTGTCTTCGTTAGTTTGATTTTCTCATAGTTTTCTATCCTTAATCCCTGATGATGTTTTATCCAAGTTTCCTTGTCTGTTACCTGTACTCAGGCAGAATCTTCCTCTTGTTTGTTAAAGTGTTTCAGGAGTTTATAAGCCATATCTTGTGTACTATAAAGATCATTGATAATATTTAATATAATTGAATCCCAGGATTCATGCTGAGCAGCTCTCTCTATTTTTTACGGTAATTATGTTTTCTTTATACTGCGCCTCCGTCTCTTCTGTATTGTGCTGTAGATTTGTAATGTACCCTTTTTGTTTCCCCTTAATTGCATTTGCTACATCTTCAGATCACATTTTGACCCAGTTTCTAATTCTAAATTTCTTTTTCTTCTTTATTTCTTCCATCGCTGTTAGTATCCCATATACTTTTATGTTTTCTCATTCTGTATTTATTTTATTTTCTATAGATTTATTTTGTAAATAATACGATAGTCGCTGTTGAAATAGACCTCTTGTACTGTTCCGTTGCAGAAAGTAGACTTTGAAAATATCGTCTTCGAGCTAACTTTTCGTAACAGTTCCTTTCGTTTATCTAGTAATCAGGTTTACTTTGGCTATCACCAGGAAATGTTCTGAATCCAGGTCCCTTCCTCTGTATAACCTTACATCTTGTACTAGTCTTTCTAACTTTCTGTTTTGATCTATGGTCTCCTGCACTTCATATGAATTTATGAATATCCTTTTTCCTAAAGAAGCTGCTGGTAATTTTTATTTCGTGTTATGTTACAAATGGAAATAATTCGCGTCCATTTTTATTAACGACCTACTCTCCATAAGTTCCTATTGTTCCCGGTACAGGCAAATTCTCTACATGTGCATTAAGGTTTACAATTATAATCACATAATCTTTCTTGTTTCGGTCTAATTATTTTGATGGTATTCACAGAATAGTTCAGTTTCTGCTCTCCCTCCTTCTTGAGGGGTATATGCACCTACTATTGCGAGAGAGCCTCTGTCTGTTTTCAGCCTCACTGGCAAAACGTTCTTGTTCTTATAAAGGTTTATCCATGAATATTGTTGTCAATTAAGATTGCTACTCCGCATTTTGCTCGTCAGCCATTACACAACCATCCACATCTTTTGTCCATTTTAGTTTTTATTTTCTCAGTTATTACAGCCATATCGATGTTTCTGGTCTTTAGTTCACTGTTTACTTAGTTTTGGTTCTTTTTGTCCCAGTCGTCGCACACTACAAGTTCCTATTTTTATTCTGTTCCAGATTTCCTATTCTTTCTCCTTGTCAAGCTTTGGCTGTTTTCTTTGAGACCCATCCGATTTGATGATAGTGTATTCGAGTTTCCTCTCTAGTAGGATACCAGCGTGTTGTTCGGTGGTCGGTTGCTGGGGCTACCACCTTGAGATCTCCCGAAGGGGTTTTTCCACCATGCATTAAGCCCCAGTTGTAAGGGCTCCAGGAACTAGCCTTTCACCTTCTTTCGTCTGCTACACTAACAATGAGTCAGTGCATTGGTCGGCGGCTGCACGATTTCACCTTCGTAGACGTTGCAGTATAGATTTACAGGTTGAATCAACCTCATACTTTCACAGCAAATATTGCGGAAATGTAAAGGGCAATTGAGGTTCGGTTTACACAAAATGGATTGGTAGACAGGGGCCCTTGTTATTAACCAGCCAACATGTTAATAATAGTTAGGAGGTGTATTTTTTGTGCAAAGATACACTTTTTTAAATGTAACAATGGCTATTGACATTAACAAACTGAAGATAGGGTACATCAGAATGATGCTGGATATTTTGAAATGTTCTTGCACCTTCCATTCAAGCTGCGTCGAGACAAGGTACGATTTTATTACGTTGGCCTACAGCGCGCTTGTGTATTCTTAGAGTGCACTGCGACTTGCAGTCCATCTGTGACAGTCCAAGTAGAAGGTCGCGATTGGAAGATCTGGTTTCCAAATGCAGGAAAAGCCGACATGCTTATGGTACATGGAGAGTGTAGGAAGAATGCTGTTCTTTCTTGTACAGTGTATGATATAAGGTATCCCAATAGACGTAAACCATCTCGCCAGTTATTTATCAACTTCTTCAATCAGCCATCTCAAAGTGTAACACCTAGACAGCGTAACAGAAGGGAGTAAGCGACGAGAGAAGAGGAGGAAATTAATGTTCTTGCTGCTGTCACACTTGATCCTCACGTTATCTCCAGCGGAATCGCATGGCACGCCAAGTGCCCTAGGCATTCTCCATCGACATGGGTTCTGATCTGGCGTAACCACAAACGCCGGAACGAAGAGGCGGAACGCAAGAACAGAGGAGGCTGTGGGGAAACGGCGGCTAATAGTGTGCGGAATCGGACCGCGCCGCTCCAGTCGCAACCCCTGCAACATGTGCATATAAACGCAGCTCCTGATAGCCTCGGCCGTTCAGATCGTCCCAAGTCTGCAACGTGATTAGTGGTACGCTGTCAGATTGTAGTCATCAGTATCAAGTGTTTTCTAGAACTCTGTGTACAGCAAGAACTGAACTGTTTTCATGTCGCCTCTCGCTACCGACATTTGCTACTGTCAAGTTAAGTACTGTCAATTTGCTTTCTGAAAATAAGTCTGCTAATGTTATTTGATGGAATTGTGGTATAACATTCCGAGAACGCTGCATCCCGTAGGCACCCTAAAGCAAATAGTGGGCCAGACCCCACAGGTTCCATCCCTATCAAATCTCTCTCCACCAAGATCTGCATGGAAACTATTGTAATAATTCTCTTAACTCCTGTACATGGGGATTAAAACAGGATACAGCAAAAGTGTCATGTATCTTGTTTAGTAATGTGGACACTTGTACTAATTATGGCCAGGTAGATCGCCAACAAATGCGTTATTGGTTTGTTACAATTCCCATTGGCTTTTCAGGTGGAATGTCAGCGCCAGTGGAGTTTAAACGTGTGGTGTGGGAAAGTGAACTATCAGCTCCTTGATTGAGCTAGAAGACGTTCCTCTGCAGGCTAGGAGGAGCCTGTGGTACCAACATGATGATGGTCCAGCCCACAGTGGACGAGGTGCTACAACATGTTTCCATGAATTGTTTCCAGATCGTTATATTGGAAACTTGGCCGCCTTTTCCCCGGATTTGACGCGTGTAGACTTTTATCTGTGGGGAAACTGAAAAATGCTGTCTACAAGGAATTGCCAACTACACCCGATGATATGCAACGACATAGCACTACAGCCTGCTCGGACATCTCTGCTGAAATGGTAGCATGTGTGTTGCAGTTGTTCCATACCAAACTGAAGGCGTGTATTTTGGCTGCCGGTGGTGAGTTTGAACACAACCTGTGACTGATGGTCAGTTGTCTCGTTACAGGTCAGAATCGACAAACTCGCGTTTGTACTTGTTCCTCAGTGCGTAATAACCACAGGTATTGTAAAAAATTGGAAACGCACAAGGACGCTGCAGAAAAACCACTGACATTTTAATTTACTCCACCTTTAGTTTTTAATGTCAATGGGTATCGTTTCGTTTAATAATGTTTGCGCAAAAAATACACTTTGTATTATCATAATCTGTTGATTGGCTAACAATATGAGGCCATGCTTACCAGTCCACTCTGTGAGGACCGTATGTATGTATCACTTCCATTTCCGCAATATTTGCGTTGCAAATTTCGGGTGATTTGCCCTATATACGGAATGTATAAATCAGAGACGGTGATAGAAAAAATCTCGAAAAGTTCTTGAGGGATTTACTAAAAAATTTTACATGGTACTGTAATAAACATTCAGACAGACATACTGTACATATTTTATAAAGCAGATACTTGTATGAATGTCTAGGAACTGGGACACTCTTACACTCTCCATCTGCGCGAAAATCTTAGAAGTTAATTCGCTGACGACGAATTCGGTGACATCAACTGTATTAGAAATGGATCTGCTACCCAATAATGACATTTCAAACTCCGTGTCAGATTAAGAGACATATCCTGATATCCCACTTCTCGGGAGTGGTCACCTCAGTCACTTCGGCTTGTAGTACATGTTCCCTGGACTGATCAACTCTTCCATGTATCACACGGTCTACATAATTACATCGTACTCCATTAAATTCATCATTTAATGCCCAATTCGTTGCTGTGATTTCCTCAAAAGGGGAATGAGACAAGGAGGACTCAAAATCATAATGATTATCGTCGTTTAGCAGCCAATGCTCATAACATCTACAAACATCTCTGAAAGAACAGACACTATTGACGATATACAGCTGTACGAATTGCTTCGAAATTAATTCGCTGCCCATGAATTCTTTGACATCAGCTGTGATAGGTATAGATCTAACATTGAAAAGGAGCGTATGAAAAATTGTGCTGGAGGTCAAACCCATGTTTCCAACCTGTCGCAAGCAGACGCCTTAACAACGTCGCCTTTTGGTGCATGGATCCTGGGCTGTTCCAAACTTCCACATGTCACATTCTCTACTTCAGAGGCTCATGTGTCATAGCAGTCAGCCTGGCTGCACCCTTTCACAACTGTCATAGTATGTTGTTTTGAGTGAGTGGATGGGGAAGAGGCAGAAACTGTGAACATGCCGCATTTAGATAGCAATACAGTCGTATTGTCTATAATTTATTTCAAATTTCATATGCATGTGATGTTTGTTGTTTCAGACATGTCCGAAAGAACGGACACAACGCATGTATTATTAAGGTGATGGCGGCTAATGATTTCTGTAGTGCAGAATCACACCAAGCTCAAGCTCTTACAGCAACTAACGAGACTTTGAGAGTAATAAGGTTAATTAGCATGACACTACATGTGTAGTGTGCGTTGGAAGCTGAGAATTAGGGTGCAACTGGAAGTGTGCTAGAGTAGTGCATGTGGCTGTGGTGGTCACAGAACCTGGATGGTGTAGCGGTCAGTGCTTCTGTCTAGTGAGCAGGAGACCCAAATAATGAAGTTAATTAACATACGCACTACATGTGTTCTGTGTGTTAGGAATTGAGAATTTGGGTGTCACAGGAAGTGTCCTTGGATAGTACATGCGCTTGTGTTGGCCGTACTGTCTGGATGGTGTAGTGGTCAGTCCATCTGTCTGGTGAGCAGGAGACCCGAGTAATGAGGCTAATTAGCATGAGCACTACATATGTTATGTGTGTTAGAAGTTGAGAATTTTGGTGTCACAGTACATGTGCTAGGGTAGTGCTAGGGTAGTACATGTGCTAGGGTAGTACATGTGCTTTTGGTGGTCCCACTGAGTGGATAGTGTAGTGGCCAGTGCATCTGTCTAGTGAGCAGGAGACCTGAGTAATGAGGTTAATTAGCATGAGCACTAAATGTGTTCTTTGTGTTAGAAGTTGAGAATTTGGGTGTCACAGGAAGTGTGCTCGGGTAATACATGCGCTTGTGGTGGTCACACTGTGTGGATGGTGTAGTATTTAGTGTATCTGTGTAGTGAGCAGGAGACCCAAGTAATGAGGTTAATTAGCATGAGCACTACATGTGTTGTGTGTTAGAAGATGAGAATTTGGGTGTCACAGGAAGTGTGCTAGGGTAGTACATATGCTTGTGGTGGTCATTCTGGGTGGATGGTGTAGCAGTCAGTGTATCTGCCTAGTGAGCAGGAAACCATATGGCTCTGAGCACTATGGGACTTAACATCTATGGTCATCAGTCCCCTAGAACTTAGAACTACTTAAACCTAACTAACCTAAGGACATCACACAACACCCAGTCATCACGAGGCAGAGAAAATCCCTGACCCCGCCGGGAATCCAACCCGGGAACCAGGAAACCATAGTAATGAGGTTAATTAGCATGAGCGCTACATGTGTTGTGTGTTAGAAGATGAGAATTTGGGTGTCACAGGAAGTGTCCTTGGATAGTACATACGCTTGTGTTGGTCGTACTGTCTGGATGGTGTAGTGGTCAGTCCATCTGTCTGGTGAGCAGGAGACCCAAGTAATGAGGTTAATTAGCATGAGCACTACATGAGTAGTATGTAGTGGTCAGTGCATAAGTGTAGAAAGCAGGAGACTCGACTTCGAATCTTGCCCTGGCACAGCTTTTGAACTTGCCCCATGGATATAAATCAGTCCACACTGGCGCTAATGTTTGTAATTCTTCTGCATATTGTTTCATATTTAATACTTTCAAGAACACAGATCATAACCAAAACAAATTTTCACTATTATTTCATTACCTTTCACACATGTATGTTTATGGAAGAATTCTAGCACTTTAGCAACTTTGTAATCGAGATATGGGGTCTCTACAGAGGAAAACGATGTAGAGGTCCTGGACAGTATTAATGTAGGTATTAATGTAAGACTTTTTTTTTTAATCAGGGAATTACGTTGTAGATCAGTCAGTTACATCTGTACATGCTGAGGGGCACTTTCAAGTGAAACGGCAAACGGTCTCGAAAAATCTTCGAAAACAGATGTACGATTGGTTGGGTCTTCAAAACTTTTAGAAAAATATACTAGTAACTCTTACAGTGCAACAATGGATTGTTCAGACCTCATGATATATTTTTCGCCTGTTATCTTAGGCTACTGGACTGTATTTGAATTTTTCCGGTCTACAAAACTTTTTTTAAATGTGTCCCCATCAAATGAGAAATAGATCGCCTCTCATCTTGCAGAGTCTTACTAGGGGAAATGTGCAGTCACGTCAGCCTTACGTGGTAGGTCTGCAATCCACTCTAGATGCTCTAATTTTTGTCCCTGCAGACATTTACCTTCAAAACAGTGGGTTTAAAATCGAAAACTCGTTTCAGGTAAGCCCCTTGACGTAATCAACATAGTCGGCAGTAATATTCAAAAGTTCTATACTGGTTGTTTAGTTCAATCGAAAACTACTGCAGCTGCCAGTGGAATATAGCGTGCGAACTCAGGAATTTTGCAATTCGTATTACCAATTTCTTCATGTGCTCCATGTCTGCAAAGGTATCACTAAGTTCTTTTTCAGAAACGGTACGATGCCTTCCATCTGCAGACTGTAGCAATTTTTTACTCTTTCACTGTCGACTAAATCTTCAGTTTCTTTTCCATTATACTGTAGAGTCGATTCCTAGCAAACTTCTAGTAATCGTTGATTATGCGACTGCATCATAGAAACGTGAGTATGGAGTCAGAAGTGTGTGCTCAGATCACGTCGCCACATTTTGTAAAAGTACATGGAAGGTGAACTCGTGAACGAATATTTGGGGAACAACTGTGTGGAAACAATGCACTAAAAAGCAGTTGATCGCTACACCAGCCAGAGACACGAAACAGGACGGAAAATATAACATGCTGTCAAAATAAAACGAGGAAAAAGAGGACAGAAACCGGTATATAGCTATGCAGATCATTTATCGATAAAGTTTTATGAAATAAAAATTTTACCCACAGACGACGACACATAGGTGTCGACACATGTCTTCGTAAATATAAAAAATAAACTAATTGTGTTCGCATAATGCGGATTATCAAAACAACCCAATTTTTAAACCGTAAATGAGGAAGACCGTCAAGAGGAGCTTCAATTCTTAGTGAAATGAGTTGATATTTTGTGACCGACATGCACATTGTTACAGACAAGAACTTTTGGCCCAAACATCCGTTTTGGAATATGTGATTGAACAAATGAGTAGGGTATTTCTGTAACTTTTTTGTAATTTATTGTTAATCTAATTTGATTCTTTTCCTGGTTGCCAATTGTAACTGTTTTGTAATAATCTATCCAATAGTTTCATTTTTATGAGGAAGACAAATTTATATTAGTCAAAACTACGATAAATGATTCATCAACCATTCATTCTGCAACTGCTTGTCTATTATCTTCCAATCCTACCAAGAAATGGTGCACATAATTAAGGAAGTAAGTTAGGTGTTGATTCGTAACTTCCTGTAGATATTAAAAGTTAGCTGCATTTCTCTTGTATCGAATGTAGAAATCGATACTAAATTGGTCAGGAACACAGAGCCATACCATATTTCTCTCAGAGTGGTATTGTGGACAGTGACATAGGTGTGTCCCAGCTTCTGGTGATGTAAGGTATAGAAGAGAATGAGCAGGGTACATTGCATGAGTTTCCAAGTATTAACTTGTTGCATGACCAGAGGTTGGGGTGTAATCAAAATGTCCTCAAGACAATCGGGAATGTCATCGTTAACGATAAGTAATTGTGCTATTATTTTTCTTCTTCGTTATCAGTGAATAACAACTCCCAACAGTCCTATATATATATTACACATGTAAAATATTAAAATAAAGAATGTAAAATAAAACATATCTGGTACATTTATGTTTTGGAAAAAAGGTCGTTTTCAAATTACATGCGTCATCGCCTAAGAGATGGAAGGAAAAGACACCTAAGAACCCTTCCAAACAAGAAATAACTTAATAAATTAAAAATGAACCATATCAAAAATAAGGTCACTGTCAAGGTTAATGATAGTGCCAATTAGCTGTACAGAAACTTAACGAGAAGGGCATTTGTGTTAGAGCTAATAGGAGTGTTCTGCATTACTTGCTCCATACATATTTATCTAACTAACTCTTTGTAAATCAAGATATCTTCAACGTGAAGGAGGTATCATAGAATCGTTATCACCGTATACTGAATAGCTATGAAACGTATAAATGTGAAGGGAGTTTTGAATGTAGAACAGGTTAGCTAACGACGTCTTGGAAAATCAAAGTAACTGTAAGTCTAACTAAATGTGTACATAGTCGCAACGTATTTGTTGTGCTTCTCGCTACATCTGGAAATATTTCATAGACTGGATATCTCTGCACGACTCATTTATGATGGAAAGGTCGTGTATTGATACGAAGACCTATGTAAATAAGATGAGGATTTTATGGCCTCCCATTTGATAGTAAGAGTAACTTCCTTGTTTGTGGGTGGCTAGTTAACTTACATGAATTTCCCATAATGAAAACATTCGCCGTATATGGCACTTAGATGAGATCCCCCTTCAGTGGCAAGAAGCATAAGAGGCAATGTTGTGTATGGGGCTGCTATTCCAATCTTTTTCCCGCTTTACGCCGCATGTAGACACTCAGCGTTTGTCTTAGATTTTTCGCCACTCTCGCCAGAATCGAAACGTGAACATTCTGTCATTTATTTTTGTAATATCTATGAATAGCAGTTGGTGAAACCTACCACCACTTTGATTTATTTCAGAACCTTATCTATTTTATGCAGCTTACCACCACCCATCGTAATTTAACTAATAAAATCTGTCTCTATATTCGTAGACCAAACGTCTATCGCAGCTTACGTCTGCCATTCCTCTCTTTCTCTTTCACTCCCTCACTAGGTACCAAACCAGATTCGGATGCTCTTTGCCCAGTTAAAGATCCCTATGGCTCACACCCAGTTTTCTTGGGATTGGCGGTAAACTACAGGGTGGCGCACGAAATGTGTTACCATTTTGTTCTTAAATATAAACTTTACTATCAATACAATCTGAAAGGAACATATACTACAATGAAGAGCCATCCATGGAGATTTGTTCTAACTCAGCACATGCTCAATATGTCCACCACTTTGTTTCCTAACTTCCTTCAAACTAGCACTGAGGTTGGTGATTGTCCTACGGCACGTGTCTTCCATAATTTCACTGCAAGCTTGAAGAATTAGTCTTCTGAGCTCCATTAAATCACGTGGACGTTTCGGAAACTTTTTTTTCCTTTAGGAATCCCCAAAGAAAAAAGTCACATGGATTGAGGTCTGGACTATTGGGGGGGGGGGGGTGGCTAATTTTGTCCGTCATTGAAACGATCTGGAATCCTGAGTGAAATGATCCGCATGTCGAAATGCTCGTGTAAAAACTCCAACACAGTGTTTGCAGTATGTGGCCTTGCGCCATCTTGCATGAACCACTGCGTGTTGAAGGGCAAGACAGTAGCAAGGAGCTGTTGAATGAAGCTATTGCAAAGCATGCTCAAATAACGCTCGCTGTTCACAGTTTCTTCAAAGAAAAAGGGTCCAATAAGTCAGTGACTGGAAATTGCTGCCCACGCTGTAATCCTTGGAGCATAATGTTATCGGTCATGAAGTACTTGTGGGTTTTCAGTTGGCCAAAAGCGTACATTTTGTTTGTTAACCACACCGTCTAAATGAAAATGCGCCTCGTCTGAATACCTAACGTTGTTGAGAGTTTCTTCCCTATCCTCCGCCCACTGAGCGAACAGTAGTCTCTACTGCTTGTGTTCTTCAGTGAGCTTCTGTGCACAGGTCATCTTGTATGGGTACATATGGAGGTCACTTTTAATAATGCGTTGAACGGAGAGTCTGGATATTCCCAGTTGCACTGCTGCCTTTCTACACGATTTCCCGGGACTTCTCTGTACAGCAACTCGTACCACTTCAATATTCTCCGGCGAACAAACAGGTTTAGGCCGAGGTCTCTTCGCTACCAATACTGTTCCTTCCTGTACAAATTGATCGTACAAGCTGTGGATGGTCTTCTTGCAAGGGACCCATCGTGTGTTAAACTGTTGTCGAAAACGCCTCTGAGTCACAACAAGGCTTTTCGTTTCATGAAAAAATAACACACTTGCCGATCGTTGCTGTGTCGTCAGTCATCCATTGTCAGCCATTGCTCCTTACTAGTCTCCTAGCGGCAGTATCTTGAATTACAAGTCATTTCGTAACTCATTTATTTTTCGAAGCTCTGCTGGTACTGCTGTAGAGATCCTAGAGGGATATCTAACGTGCGTTGTAAACTGTGAAAGAAACAATTGGTAACACATTTCGTGCGCCACCCTGTACCTAGCCTTATAGCAGGCTGGATGCCAAACAACCCGTACTGCTGCGTTTGGATGGCCGTAGTTTCTGTAATAGCTTTACAGTTATTGACGGTATTTAAAATCAGTCGTATCAGAGGTATAATTCTCTAAGTAGGAATTACAAATCACTATCTTTTGCAACGATGTTATCTTAGATGTGAAAAGCAAACAAAACTTGTAAATCCTTTTCATTGCAAATGACTGACGGTGTGTGACGTCAATAAACAATAATAAGTATCGGAATGTAAACATTTGTTATCTTATATTTTCACAGGAGGGTGTAAATATCTTGGATAAACAATATTTCTCACTGATACAAGGAATTAAAAGTGTAAATAAAACTTGTGCTTTCTACGTATATGCTGTAAGTGAGTTGCAATGGTGCTTCTTTATGTGTAGTGGTGTGGTGGAACACTTAAACAAAGTTAACTATTTTATCAACATGTTCATGCATCTGCTAGTTGGTGCTGTTACCGTGAGTATCCATCGTTTTATGAAATAGAAAATTTACACGTTGCTGGCTGGTGGTGTTAATTGGTAACTAAGTGACAACTCTGTTCCGAATCTTTAAGTCTCGTACTTGTTTATTTTCAGATTATACTGCTTACAAACCATCGGTTGCATCAGCAGCAGTAAAACTCGTCTTTTTTTACGTGGAACTTATTGGGGTTTTGACAATTTATTAGATGTTCCGAAGACTAATTACTATCGCTTCTGATGCCAACAGGTGGTGACGCTGGGTAAAACACGTTTAGCTACCCTCGTTCCGGGGACGATTGTCGGATGGGGCAAGCAATCGTCCTACGACGACAGCCCAACGCAAATAAGGAAGACGACAATGCAAATGGTGGCCAGGGAGGAGTGCAAATATGCGGTCGACTTCGACTGGGAGTCTAACATAGAGATATTCTACTGTGCGCGGCCTGCAGAAGAAGGGAATGACGCATGCGCAGGTGACAGCGGGGGACCGTTTCTAGTCGACGGAAGGCAGTACGGCATCGTGTCGCGTGGACAGTGCACTGGCACATTAGACGATCGACTTGCGTTCACTACTATATACCACTATCTAGACTGGATTGACACTATTGCAGGTAACCTCACAGTACCGGGAAGTTAATCATTCTTATCGCTTAGGAGCGATATTTCTTCTCAAACGCTCCTTACTCTGGAGAAGTTGCATACAAAAAACTAAGAGGTTAATAAAGTATGAGCAGTTTGAAATATGTTTTTCCACATTTTTACAATGGTAGTACATGAAGTTTCTTTCTGTGAAGGCGGAAGAGAAATTAGATAAAATTTGGGATCAATATACTACTTCTGCAATTACTCTTCAATTTTCACTTCGGAGTGTGTCTTGACTGCAAACTAAAATTATGTTTAAGAAACGAGCTTCAGTTTCCTTATCGCTTTGAGGTGTACCTTGAATATAGTAGCGAATGTTCCATACAATAACACATCAGCATCTAAAATAGTCATCAATGTAGCAGCAATTAGTAAAACATTTGTAAAGCATTTGTTTACAGAATGATCAGTTTTAATAACTTACTTGGTTCCACGACATCTGCAAACCCATATAAAAGCCAACTAATGGGACAATCCAGAAATACAATCATCTCCGTGAAATCGGTAACATTTTAAAGCAACATCATGAATTACTGTGTTAGTTTTTCAAATAATATGATAGACACTGTTTTGTCATATTGACCTCTTGACACGTTACTCTACATAAATAGATTCAAAAACAGCAATTTCAATGATTTAATATAAATTCAAAGGAAAAAAGGTACGCCTCACCAGATGGATGTTGTGCGTATTGTCGTCTCCATTACATGCGAGAAGCTGAGAATGTAACATAACGGAAATTAACCACCACCAAAACTTTTAATTGTTAGTAGGGCCTGCCTCCGACTGGTGTAGGCTGCACAACGACATCACTGTTAGTAGACGAATGACTGAATAATTCTTTGGATTGATTGTGTGAAAATCTTGCAAGATACAAATAAAATGACCGGCCCAAGTGCCTCAGGGACGTATAACGTATGATGCAATGAAAAGAAATGACAACACGAAAAGTTCAAAATGTGTGTGACTTCCTAAGGGATCAAACTGTTTAAGTCATCAGTCTGTAGACTTTCAAACTGACTTATGCTAAGAACAACTGACACCCATGCCTGAGGGAGGATTCGAACCTTCAGCGGTAGGGGCCGCGCCGTGGCACCTCAAAGCGCTCGGCCACACGGCGCGGCCACGAAAAGTCTTCGATCATTAACGTCCACTAAAAATGTGACGTCGATGCCTCTGTTTCAGCTGTAATCCTTTGAAAAGACATCATATAAATTAAAAAAAAAATGGAACATGTAAAGGTGACATGGTGTTTGTTAACAAGAGGAAATATGACTTTTACTTAATGCTATATTAAGAAAACGCATTTATAATTTCATGATAATCTGTATAATGAGCACAGCAGAATGGCCTCCGTACCTTAAGAGAGCGAGAAAATGAAAGACAAAACTCATAACATATAATAAAATATCTTAAGTAAAAAAAATAGCTGACGAACGAAACTAGTTCAGCGATTACATACGAAGTTTTAGGACTCGATACACCCACGTAAATGCGTAAATTTAACGTAAGAGCACAAGTGCATGGTTTACTCATATACTTCACAAACAGTTCATACATACAAAATAGGATTACATTGAAAGTTATAATACATGGCCTTGAAGGCATACGGAACACCAAATACCTTCAGATCTTCGACCAACGTTAAGGTAAAAGCCTTCGTACATATTTTCACCCCTCAAAGTATTTCGGTACATAACATTAGTTGGTACACACGTTAAGTGTACATATGATAAGAAATACAGAGCGTGGTGAATTATATAACAACTTAAATTCTAGAGAGAATCATATAATTTTTTCGGAAAATGCCTTTCCGAGACTGATGTGAGAAATATTGCTCTGTGATACTGACCAGGGGGAAATGCAGTCAATAATTAAATCACTGAAGACTAAGGACTCTCATGGATATGATGGAGTACCTAGCAGAATATTAAAGTACTGTACTGTAGATGTTAACCCTGTACTTAGTCATATTTGTAATTCTTCGGTTAAGAATGGTCAGTTTACCGAACTATTAAAATACTCAGTAGTAAAGCCACTTTATAAAAGGGGAGAAAAGTATTATGGAGACAATCTTAGACCTATTTCTATGCCACCAGCGTTTGCCAAATTTATTGAAAACGCAATGTACGTAAAGATAACTGAACATTTTATTTTGCATAATTTGCTATCACATGTACAACACGGTTTTAGAAATGGTTTAACAACTGAAAATGCTATATTCTCTTTCCTCTGTGAGGTACTGGATGGATTAAACAAAAGGTTTCGGGAGCTGATCATACTGTTTTTTATTTAACTAAAGCATTTGATGTGTTGATCACAACATATTGCTTCAGTAGTTGGACTATTATGGAAAACAGTTAGTAGCTCATAATGCATCAGCTCTTACCTTAACAACATAAAGCAAAAGATCATTATCCATAGTGTTCAGAATGGCTATGATGTGTGGTCAGAGTGGGACACAGTAAAATGGGAGATGCCCCAAGGATCAGTGGTAGGGCCACTCCGGTTCGTTATTCACATAAATGATATACCCTCAAATTTTGCATGTGATTCTAAGATATTTCTGTTTCTTAATGGCACTAGCTTGGTAGCAAAGGACGTTGTGTGCAACATTGGAACTGTTTCAATTAGTACAGTTCTTAATATTAAGATCATGGCTTGTAGAAAAGAAACTAACGCTCCATCACAGTAAGACTCAGTTCTTATATTTTCTAACAAATAATTCAACAAAACCCGTCGTTTCAATTTCACAGAATGGGCATATGATTAGTGAAGCTGAACAGTTCAAATTTCTTGTTTTTCAGGTAGGTAGTAAACTATTGTGGAGAGCCCACGTTCAGGATCTTGTTCACAGTCTTAAAGCTGCCATTGTTTCTATTCGAATGGTATCTGAAGTAAGTGATGGTTCTGCTTGAAAAATAGTCTACTTTGCTCATTTTAATTCGCTTATTGGGTATGTTATTGTACTTCGCTGTAGCCCTTCCTATACTCAGTGAATATCTTTGGCACAGAAACTGGCGGTTCCAGCAATAAGTGGTAACGGTCGCGAACCTCTTGTCTACCCCTATTCAGTAGTCTGGGTATGCTGACATTGGTCTCTCAATATATATATATTCTTTACTGTCGGATACTGTTAACAATATCAGCTTCTTCCGAAGAATTAGCAGCTTTCACTCAGTTAATGCTAGGCAGAAATGGAATCTGCATTAGGACCGTACTTCATTGACTCTCGTGCAATAAGATGTGCAGTATGCAACTGCATTCATTTTCAATATGCTACCACAAGAATTCTAAAATCTTAGCAGTAAACCCCGAGTTTTCAAATTGAAACTGAAGAAATTCCTCATGGGTCACTCCTTCTATTCTGTCGAGGAGTTCGTTGAAATATTAAGCTGATTACTGTGTTATATTGTTGATTGCGTATGCATAAATTTATGGTTAATCTTTTTTTGGGTTCATAAACATTTCATTTCATCTGTTATTACCTTTACGTTGTAGTTTCATGTACTGGCACGTTCCATGACCTTGGAGGTTGGCTCCTCAATTTGGCCCTACAGAACAGAACGTGTAAAATAAATAAATAAATTACACACAGTAGAATCAGATAAAGATTTTTATTTAGTTACTTGCATAAGATACAGTTATTTCGTAAATCATAGTTCAAATTCAGTTTTAAAGTATTTGTACCTTAATAAGTGACACACAGGTCCGTAGATTATAGATTTAAAAAATTTTAATGTTTCATACAGATACAATGTTTTACTAATCAAATGTCTCACATCAGCTTCGTAGTTAAAGATTTCACATAGTATAGCAGATTACAATGATTTCATGTTGTAAATTTGCGAGGGAAGAGTTTTGGAATGACCATGCTTCAGATCATTTCTATATTCTAGAAATTTGGCTTCATATAACGCTAGGTAGCCGCTACGTCTTCATACATCGACGGTCAGCAATGGTCCATGGAAAGGTTGGAGTTATACATACACAATCAAGGCTTGATGTCGTTTTTGAACGGATCAGGAAATCCGTTTTACGAAACGTGAATTTATATAAACAAAAAGTAGATGGCAGGCGTACAAAAGTTCGAAAGTAATTAATTTATAGAAAGCAAAGTAGGTTCGAAGTCTCCTGGCGATGGTTATGGAGGAAAATGTCCTAACTGTAAGGAATCTGTACAAAGCAAACTAAAGTCCACGGCATCTTATGTCAAGAGACTGCGAAAATAGTACACAATAGTAAAATAGACACATTGTCATCTGGCAGGATGATTTATATAATTCATTAAGTGATATAAACTTAATGTAGCCACGTTGTTGACATTTTCATTTTGTGTATCAACGGAATAGCACTCGGTGGAAGACGGGGAGAGAGCAGGCTGCCCTGTCGGGTTGATGACCACAGGCCACTCCTCTACCGACACAGTCAGTGTGATGGCAGCGTGCAGAAACCATTAGCCTCGAGAGCATAGGCATATGCTAAGAGGCTCCACAGTTTCGCCAACTGTTTGTTCAGTACTCAACAGGGTTTCTGAAAGAAAATCTAATCGTAGTATCAGCGCTTAATATAGCCCTTTGGGGACTGATGACTCCATTGCTTTGGTCCCTTTACTCCCCAAACCAACCAAAGACTCGTTCTCGCATTGCTGCCAACGCTATATTCTGAACTGATGATCTGACGTGCTTTCTGGTTTCATGCAAAACTTTTGTCATGAAACTTTTGTCATGATACGCGTCACTGTGGATAGGGCTGATGATAAAATATCGACATATATACCGACGAGATCTTTTTCAACAATACATTGGTATCTAAATGTGAGTATCGGGTGCTGATATTTTTATTTCATAATATATTTTTCGCAATGTTCGGTAAATATTTGATACCGTTCTTTTGAAATTTTAGTAGAACATTATTTTACCTTTACTGTGTGAAGGAGTCTTACTAGTTTTGAGCTTTTATCACGTCAAGTATTTCTCTTTGACTCTCACTGCATGAAGCACGTGCGTTTGGCACAAAAGAAGTCCGATTGCGTTGGGGGAGTTTGTGTGTATGGTGGGAAGGTAGGGGGGGGGGGGGGGGTGTGTGTGGCGGGTTGACGGTGTGAATGGTGTAGCAAAATTTCCTATGTGAAGTAACATCACATTATTTGCGTTAAAAAAAAAAAAACCTTAACTAGTGCTCCATTTCCTCACATTGGCATTCTTCTAAAACAGGTACCGAAAAGAATGGGAAAAAATCTAAATAACCAGATTGGCCTGTGTGATGGGCGGAGACGTGTGGGGGGGGGGGGGGGGGGAAATACTGACATAATCTTCGCTCGGCTATGGCTACTGACAGTGCAACGTTTAACTTCACCGCGCAGCTTTGACACTACAGTTGCTAGGTCACTGGGAAGTCCACATAAAATTTTCCCGACTGAAGAATACTCAGTATTGTAGAACACTCAGTATAATGTCGTTTATTGGAACTGAACTACGCTTCTCGAACAATCACAATATACACACACAAACAAATAACTAATAGACGACCATTCATCAAGAGCGTCGGTGAGGTCCGTCGGCGCTGGTCTTAGCTCGGCGAGGAACTGGCTGTCCTGCTTTTTTTTTTTTTTTCCTTTATTGTAATTTTAATCACCTCATACAAGGCGGGCTGGCAGCAGCTTTATACGCCGCTCTTCAGCCTGCTGTACTGCTGCTGCGCTGGCCTTATAAAGCCGGCGGAGGTCGGCGGAGTACTCCAACGTTCCCTGTATGTGTGCGGCGACCTCTGCAGAAAAAGGTTCGCATTAGTCTGTAGCAAGTTCTGTTTGTTTCGAACAATTGTTTTCCTCTTGGTTGCGCCTGCAAGTGCTTGTGTATGTTCTATGGTACACAGGGGTGTCTTAAGTGTAGTCTGCCTGACAAGGGCCGTCTATGGCAGACGTAACACGGACAAATCCGATATGTGACGAAACCGAACCACTGACCCATTGGACAGCTTTATTGTGCCACTTACATGCAGATACAAAGTGGTTGTCGCCAAGCGAGAACGTCCATTTTTTTCATTTCAAGGGTGATGCACGCTGCTAGCTTGTTGTACAGCATATCTAATAATAAATCAATACTTTAATAGAAAGCTATAAAACTTGCGGTACATTTACAATGTGCAACCGACATTTTTATAGGCCAGTACATCGATTTACTTACAGCTATGTATCGATATACAGATATTTTCTCTATACATCGAGCGCCGATAACGATACGTTTCAGATATCGATCTTTCGGATTACCGATATTTTTAAAAATGTCGACACTCCTACTGGGGATTCGTTTCATATACGCTGTTCGTAAGCTGGTACTTCTCGCCAGATCTACTGGCTTAACGTTTAGTAAATAAAACAAAAATAGTAAACAGTATTCAAAACATTTAATCCTAAACAAGCAACGTTTCTTGAGGGAGGAGAAATATCTCTTAAACTCAGGTTTATATTGAAACGTCGCCACACGCACTGAAGGAGTGTCTATACATGGCGTACACATAAATTGTTGCTGCCATATCAGAAAGTTTTAAGGTTTAATAAAGCAAGGCAATGAAATTTTTTTTTAAAAAAACTTTTTTTACTTTGTTATCTGATCTTTATAGATTTTTATAAGCTGAATCCAAATTTTGCCTTAGTTTTTTTGTGTCACCAATGGTTTTTGAGCAATATGCTTTTTGCTATATAGTATAAAAATACTATGTTATACGTTAAGCTGGGAAATTCAAGAAACGCTCTGTCACAACATAAGCATGGTTTGTATTTACAGTAATCTACTTAAAACAATGGTAAGTGTTAATAGAGGTTACACTTGTCAGCTAGAATTGGTTTGTATTTTCTTTCTCTTTCTTCTTTGAAGCTTGATGTGTAGTTGTTTCTACGATGTGTCGCTTGCTGAACTTCTTGGTGAAGTGACCAGCAGCAGTGCCCCATCATCTTGGTGTTCCAGAGGCTCGTTAGCGTTTTTCCATCACTAGTTTTGGATGAATCAATAAACAGCCTCCAGTCTTCCTTTTTGTATTTAATACCAAACTCATTCACCACACTATGAATGTCTGAGCAATACACTAAATCACCTTCTTGTTGAAAAGACCTAGAAAATTGCTGCTCTGTCTTTCTATACATGTATATGCTGGTTCCAACTGTTAATGAGTTCTTTTCTTTTAATCTAGAGCCAAGAAATTCAGCTTTTATTTCGTGAAGCCCAGATCCCTAACCAAATCGTTAAGGTCGCTATGAATAAATAAATTTGGTTCTAGACTATCTGTATGACAGTGGAATTCATCATCATCTGGTTCATCTAAATCAGATTGTGTGTCAGAAAATACACCCCTCCAGCGACACCGTCATTGTGATGGTAGCGTGCAGAAACCATTAGTGTCGAGAGCATAGGCATATACTAAGAGGCTCCACAGTTTTGCCAACTGTTTTCTCAGCACTCAACAGGGTTTCTGAAACAAAATCTAATCGCAGCATCAGCGCTTAATATTGACACTTGGGGACTGATGACCCCATTGTTTTGGTGCCAAACCAACGAAAGACTCGTTCTCGCACTGCTGCCAACACTTTGTTCTGAAGTGATGATATGAAGCCCTTTCTGGCTTTATGGAAAAGTTTGGTCATGATACGCTTCACTAGGGCTATGGCTGATGATATAATATCGCCGAGATTTTTCTTACCTGTACATTGGTATCTAAATGGGAGTATCGGGTGCACAATATATTTTTTGTAATTTCCGGTAAATATTTGATACTGTACTTTTGAAGCTGTAGTAGATCATTATTTTACCTCTACTGTGTGAAGGAGTCTTACTAATTTTTGGGCACTGCATGAAGCACGTATTTGTGGCACAAAAGAAGTACGATTGCACTGGGGAATGTTTGTATGCTTGGTGAGGGGGAGGGGTGGGGGAGGGTTTGACGGTGTCAATGGAGTAGCAAAATTTCCGATGTGAAAAAACAGCACATCAACTGAGTTAAAAAAATTATTAACTAGTGCTCCATTTCTGCACATTGGCATTCTTCAAAAAAAGGTACCGAAAGTAATGGAAACAAGAATCTAAATGACAAGATTAGTCTTTGCGATGGGCAGAGAGGTGTCAGGAGAAATGCTGACATAATCTTCACTCGGCTCTGGCAAGAGGTAATGCAACGTTTAACTTCACCACATATTTTTGACATTACAGTTGCTAGGTCACTGGGAAGTCGTCATGAAATGTTCCGGACAAATTCGGTATGTGATGAAACCGAACCATGGAACCAGGACAGCTTTTATTGTGCCACTTACATGCTGATACCATTGGTAGCTAAGTGGTTGTCGCCAAGCGCGTACATCCATTGTTTTCCTTTCACGTGGGATAAGCAAGCTGCTAGCTTGTTGTATATATCTAATAATAAATCAATACTTAAATATTCAGCTGGAAAACCGGCGGTACATTTACAGTGTGGAGCCAATGTAACTATACACCAGTAAATCGATATTTTTCGTCGAAGTATCGATGGACAGATACTTTAACGATATTTCGAGCGCCGATAATGATACTTTTCAAATATCGATATATTGGATACGTGTAATTTTTAAAAATGACAACAGTTCCAAGGGAGATTCGTTTTATATACACTGTTTGTAAGCTGGTACTATTAGCTATATCAACTGGCTCAACATTTATTGCCGCGCGGGAGTAGCCGAGCGGTCTAGGGCGCTGCAGTCATGGACTGTGCGGCTCGTCCCGGCGGAGGTTCGAGTCCTCCCTCGGGCATGGGTGGGTGTGTTTGTGCTTAAGATACTTTAGGTTAAGTAGTATGTAAGCTTAGGGACTGATGACCTTAGCAGTTGAGCCCCATAAGATTTCACACACACAGTTTTTTCCAACATTTATTCACTAGTGTTCAAAACAATAAATCCTAATGAAACAACACAGCTTGAGAGAGCAGAAATTTCTCTTAAACTCACATTTATATTAAAACGATGCCACAAGCACTGCTGGAATGTCCATATATGGCGTTCTCGTAAATTATTGTTGCCATAGCAGAATGTTTTAAGCTTTAATAATGCACATAGCGCAAAAACAGATTTATAGCTGAGTCTATGTCCGTCGGCTACAGGGCACGGGCAGGTACCTCTTGAGGTCTCACGCTATTAAATCGTCACACCATGTTTATTCGGTTTAAGTGTTCGTGAAGAGTGGACTACCTGCGCTATCACAGGAATACAGTCTCCGAGGGATTCAAAATGCGACAGTATGGTACCCAATAGATGTCGGCCACGGGTGAGTGAACACCGCTACTGTACACAGTCTTCAGTTTCATGTTTGTTGGCCTCACACGCAGGTGAGAAAGTTCTGCGTCGCCAAGGCGTTTGCGAGTTTCATCACTTCAGAGAGTGTCCACGCATCATTACACGCCACGCAATAGTCTATGAATTGCTTGTACACGTGAGCTGTGTGTAATAGTTGCCTTAAAGTCCCAGGATGGTGAAAACAGTTTTTTAATATTCAATTTGAGAAGAGTGTTTTCTCGAATTAGTTTCAAATGGTTAATTAACAAGTAATTATTGTTACTCATGCACAATGCGTAAGTAAAAGTCGGCTGTGTTTTTCAAGTTTGGAAGTTATCAGTCAGTCGGACACTTGCAAATTGCTCAAGGTCTAACTAATAAGACAATGTAGATAAAATGTTGGCACATCAAGCCTCCTAAACCGAAACATGAAAGAAAGCACAGCAAAACGACCAAAGCCAGAAAATCAACAAGTCCCGCGAATGCCAACACGGCAGTACGACAGAAGCTATCCTCACTTGAAGAACTTTAGACATCTATTCAATCACCCACGTTCCGAACCACGTTGAGGACATAGACAAAATATACGTACATACCTTTCCTCGAAACATAAAGGCAAATACACTTCAGAAAAACGTGTAGTGTAATACGTTGTAAGAAACACAGAAATGACAGAATTTAAAATTCGGCCACTAATTATGCACCTATAGGTCTTTGTCTCATACACAGTTATCGAATAGCGACCAGCGCTAAGTCTATGTTTTCTACAATTCGTAGTTTATGTAATGACTGGTTATGAATGTTCTTATTAGAGGCACTTAAGTAACAAAAGTAATCATCATACAAGTACTTACACTGACGTTTCACTCACTAGTGCGGCGCTGGGGACAGGGTGGTCTGAGGCGCCTGTCACGGTTCGCGCGGCTCCCCTCGTCTGACATTCGAGTTCTCCCTCGGGCATGGGTGTGTGTGTTGCCCTTACCGTAAGTTAGTTTAAGTTACATTAAGTGCTGTGTAAGCCTAGGGACCAATGACCTCAGCAGTTTGGTCCCATAGGAAATTTTCGAAGTTCCACTCACTAATGGTATGTTTAACAAGAGGATCCACTTCACCAATGACTAGTTTTCATATTTCTATTACATTATTTAGATAAACACATTAGAAGATCAACAAGGTAAGGACTATTACTTTGAATTCACTTACATTACTAAAATTTGTAGTGCAGAAGGCGCTAAGTGGTGTGTAGATGGCACAGTCTTCAAAACATGAACCAACGTTATAATAAGCATAGGTTATCACAAACCTGGCATCATTGCATGTAAATAATGTACTGCTTCCGCAAACCCCGTTCGTATTCAGTATTTTTTGTGACAAACTCTGTCATTCACGCATTATTTGACACACTGTGAAGTCCTTTTGCATATTTCACATTGACATATTTACATATATGACGTACAAGATACACCGAAGCGCCAAAGAAACTGGTATATACATGCGTATTCAAATACAGGAATAAGTGAACAGGCAGAATAACGCCTGGTGGTTGGCAACCCCTACATATGAAAACATGTGAGTGCACAGTTGTTAGATACGTTACTGCTTCTACAATAGCAGGGTATCAAGATTTAAGTGAGTTTAAGCGTGGTGTTATAGTCGGTGCAGGGCCGGTGGGACACAACATCTCCGAGGTAGTGAAGAAGTGGAAATTTTCCCCTGAGATCATATCACGAATGTACCGTGAATATCAGGAATCTGGTAAAACATCAAGTCTCCGACATCGCTGCGGCTGCGACTGAAGAGAATTATTCAACGTGACAGGAGTGCAGACCATCCGCTAATTTCTGTAGATTTCAATGGTGCGCCATCAACTAGTATCAGAATGCGAACCATTCAACGAAAAATCATCGATATAGGCTTTTGGAGCAGAAGACCCGCTCGTGTACCCTTGACGATTGCACGACACAAAGTGCTACGCCTCTCCTGGGCCCGTCACCACCGAGAGGATCCACATCTACATCTACATCTACATTGATACTCTGCAAGCCACCCAACGATGTGTGGCGGAGGGCACTTTACGTGCCACTGTCATTACCTCCCTTTCTTGTACCAGCCGCGTATGGTTTGCGGGAAGGATGCCTGCCGGAAAGCCTCCGTGCTAAGCATGGAGACAACCTCATAAATCCATGGACCGTGCATGTTAGTATGGGACTGTTCAGTCTGGTGAAGGTTCTGTAATGATATGGGGCGCATGCAGTTGAAGCGATTGGGACCCTTGATACGAGTAGATACGACTCTGACAGGTGACATGTACCTAAGCATCCTGTCTGATCTCCTGCATCCATTCATGTCCATTGTGCATTCCGAAAGGGTTGGGGGATTCCAGCAGGACAACGGGACACCCAACACGTCCAGAATTGTTATAGTAGCTCTTATGAGTTTAAACACGTCCCCTGGCCACCAATCTCCCCAGATATGAACACTATCGTGCATATCTCCGATACCTTGCAATGTGCTGCTCAGATGAGATTTCCGCTCTCTTGTACTCTTCCGGATTTATGGACGGCCCTGGAGGATTCATGATGTCAGTTCTTCACACTTTGGCCGAGTCCATGCCACGTAGTGTTGTGGCAATTCTCCGTGCTCGTGGGGGCCCTACACATTCTTCGGCAAGTGTACCAGTTTCCTTGGCTCTTCAGTGTAAAAATAGATCGCAAATAAAACAAGTAAGGAAATAGCTACATACTAGGTGTAGAAGTATGAAACCGGAATTAACCTATAGATCGTGCTAGCCGTCAGCGAAGGGCCCGTGAGACCATCCGTGCAGCGCCATGTGCTTTGTGTAACGGATGACGACGAACATCAACACAGAGTAACCCAAAGCTCCATACGTCGGTAAGTGTGTCGAGTTTGGTGCCTACGAATTACGATTTGCGGAAAGTTTTAGCTTTCTGTTATCATTTGAATAAGACTACTGCAGAACTGCATCGAATGCTTGTCGAAGCTTTCGGCGTACATGCTCTTGGGAAAACATAGTGTTAGAGTGGTTCAAAAAATCCTAAACTGGCGATTTTGACGCGAGAAACGATTGGCGCGAGAAACCACCGAAAAACTTCGAAGACAACGAATTGCAGGCCTTATTCGATGAAGATGATACCCAAAGTCAACAGGAACATGCGGAACAATTTAATGTGACGCAGAAAGCAGTTTGTATTCGGTTGAAAGCGAAGGGAAAGGCGCAGAAAGCGGGAAAATGGGTTCCGCATGATCTGAATGAAAGATAGCTATCAGCTCGAAAGACGGTGTGTTAAGTGCTGCTCGCCAGATACAAAAGAAAGTGACTGGTAGTGAAAAATGGATCTTAAGCGTCGTAAATCATTGGTGGACCTAGACAGACCATCGTCATCCACGGCAAGACCAAATCACTTTGGAAGAAAGACAATGCTTTCTGTTTGGTGGGATCAGAAGGGTGTCATCTATTATGAGCTGCTAAGACCTGGTGAAATCATTAACACTACCAACAGCAAATGATTCATTTAAATCGAGCATTTGTGAAAAACGAGCGGAATATGGAAAACGACAGCTCAAAGTCATATTTCTACATGACAACGCCCCATCAAACACAGCAAAACCTATCAGGGAAGCGATCGAGGCGTTCATTTGGGATATACTGTGGCATGAAGCTTATTCGCCAGACTTGACTCTGTCCGAATATCACTGTTTTCATCACTCTCGCTTAACAACTCTTCAGTTGGTATGAAAATGTACGAAAATGGCTCGCTGACTGGTTCGCTTCAATAGAGGAACTGTTTTTTTTTTCTTTTTTTCTTTTTGTCGTGGCATTCATAGTCCGCCGGAAAAGTAGGATAAATGTGTAATTAACAATGGAGATTATTCTGAGTAACATAATTTTTATCAGTTTCAAACAACAGGTGTGTAATTATTGCAACCAAATTCTGGTTCCTTTCTTCTATACATAGTACAATAGTAAAAACAAAATTCTAATTTGCAATTTTCCTTATGTGCCGGTGGTGATAAAGCTGTTTGCCTTTACAGAAGTTCGGATATGCTAAGAGGAAGCATCCATCGTGTGGAATTTCCACAATTCAGTACTACCACTTCTTGCTCTTTTTCTTTACAAGGGATGCCTTTGGGTGATACCTAAGTAGCACCATCTCGTCTGGGTCACATGCTATCTTGTGTGTCACAAGCGCTTGGCGTGTTCTTTCTTCCCACGATATGCCAAGTCTCGGGGAGTGTGGAAGTGGAGCCACCCACTCATTTTTCTCATCTTAATTCAACACACTTTAATTTGGTGTGTCTCCTGAGCAAAGATGCGGAAGATCGTTCATTATCTCGTCAAAGAGGGTGACGAAATCAACGCACTTTGTCTGTCTATGTGATGTATTGATGTGAGTTAAACAGTTAAATTCCTTGAAAATTCGTTCTGTACAATTACTTTCTGGACTGGAAATTGAAATCGGGATTTGTTTGATGTTATGCTCACTCAGATGTGAGTACGAAACTCGCCCAATAAAATCATTATTAAATAATATTGCACCATGAATTCTGAAGCGAGGGTAATATTCATCCCTAAACCTCTTAACTATTGGTGTGGCATGAACAAACTTTGTAACATATAGACGGATATGATTTGAAAACAATTCGTGTATTGCAAACAGATATTATACACATCCCCTTCCTTGAGAGTATGGTCCAGCAATGTCAATGGAGTTGAATTCTTCAGGTATCATTGTCAGCATCGGATGAAAGGGAATTTTACTTGGCAGATTCTAGTATTAAGTCTTCTGTCACACTACGCACGCTTGCAACAAACGATGAACGCGTGTGTGCAGTAACATTATATGGCAGGTCCCGTTCACATGTCTCAATGCCACACTGTCCGCAGGCCATATGAGTATACCAGATACGGTGATCCTTCTATGCACAGGATATATACACATACCACAGCGGTAACAGTCTGGATGATTGCCTGATCTGGCATTATAACATCAACCAAAACAACCTTGCTGTGGTGTTACCGTAAACGGTTGAAAGCAAGGGAAAACTACAGCCGTAATTTTTCCCGAAGCCATGGAGCTCTACTGTGTTGATAAATGATGATGGCGTCCACTTGCGTGAAATATTCCGGAGGTAAAATAGTCCTCCTTGTGCATCTCCCGGTGGGGACTACTCAGGACGAATTAGTTATCAGGAGAAACAAAACTGGTATTCTACGGATTGGACTGTGGAATGTCAGATCCCTTAATTTGGCAGGTAGGTAAGAAAATTTAATAAGCAAAATGGATGGGTTAAGGCTAGATGTAGTGTGAATTAGTGGAATTCGGTGGAAGGAGGAACACGACTTCCGTTGAGGTAAATACAGGGTTATAAATAGAAAGTCAAATAGGGGTAGTGTAGTAGTGGGTTTAATAATGAATAACATAACAGGAATGCGCTTAAGCTATTATGAACAGCATATTGAATGCATTACCGTAGCCAAGATAGACACGAAGCCCACGTCAATCGCAGCAGTACAGGCCAACTAACTCTGCAGATGAAAAAGGGATTGAAGAAACCAGCCGTTGTGGCCGAACGGTTCTAGGCGCTACAGTCCCGAACCGCGCGAACGCTACGGTCGCAGGTTCGAATCCTGCCTCAGGCATGGCTGTGTGTGATGTTAGGTAGGTTTAAGTAGTTCTAAGTCTAGGGGACTGATGACCTCAGATGTTAAGTCCCGTAGTGCGTAAAGCCATATGAACCATTTTGAAGAGATTGAAGAAATGTATGATAAGGTTAAAGAAATTATTCAGACAGTCAAATGAGACGCAAATTTAACTGTGAATGTGGATTGTGATCCGACTGCAGGAAAAGGTAGAAATGGATGGGTGAAATTGGGTATTGAGAAGGGGGGGGGGGGGGGAGGTGGAGGAACGAAAGAGAAAGCCGCCTGGTAGATTCAGTACAGAGCTTAACTTATTCTTATTCTTCGCTGACAATTAGTTTAAGAATCATATAAGAAGGTTGTACACATGGAAGAGACCTGGAGACACCAAAAGATTTCAGTTTGATTACATAATTGTGAGATAAGGATTTAGGAACCAGATTCGAAATTGTAAGACATATCTAGAAGCAGACGTGGACTCTGACCACACTTTATTTGTTACGAACTGTAGATAAACACCGAAGATGCGATTTCTGTCTTTCCCGGCGTATTCCACTGATGAATTCTTCTCGGGTTATCAGTCGAGTGGTGACGTCGTGATGTCGCAACGTCTCAATGACTTTCGTACCCATCATCTTCTGGCGAAATGTCGATTCGGGATGCTGTATTCTGCATATCTATATAGATGCTGGGCCGTCTTACGCTACTGAGGGCCGGGCAATCACGTTCCTCCGGAAGGGGCTTCCGCGTCGTTCCTGGTGGGGCGGGGGGGGGGGGGGGGGGGGGGCTGCGCGGCGTGGACCGGTGTCGAGACGCGGTGGCTATTCAATCTGTTGGCGGGCGCCGCTGCCTTCAGATCGGAGCGTTCCTCTAGTATTTTGTCAATTGTGGGATTCCACGCCGCACTGAGCTGAAGACCGCTATCCCTGTTTACTAAATTGTTGTGCAGATGTATCTCCACTGCCTCTTTGAAGATCGAGTCCCAGAAACCGTTGGCGCTGCACAGCATCTTCGTTTTTTCTAATTCGAAGGTGTGTCCCTCGATAATGCTATGTTCTGCTACAGCGGACTAGTTTGTCTGTCCTAGTCGTACGTTCCTGATGTGATCAGTACAGCGCTGGGAGATACATCGTTGTGTCTGCCCGATATACAGGGTGCTCCATTGATGGTGACCGGGCCAAATATCTCACGAAATAAGCGTCAAACGAAAGAACGACTAAGAACGAAACTTGTCTAGCTTGAAGGGGGAAACCAGATGCCGCTATTGTTGGCCCGCTAGATGGCACTGCCATAGGTCAAACGGAAATCAGGAGTGTTTTTTAAAATAGGAACCCCCATTTTTATTACATATACGTGTAGCTCGTAAGCCAATATGAATGTTTTATTTGTACCACTTTTTTCGCTTTGTGATAGAAGGCGCTATAATAGTCACAAACATATGGCTCACAATTTTAGACGACAGTTGGTAACAGGTAGGTTTTTTAAATTAAAATATAGAACGTAGGTATGGGTGAACAGTTTATTTCATTTGTTCCAATGTGATACATGTAATTTTGTGAACTTATCTTTTCTAAGAACGGATGCTGTTACAGCGTGATTACCTGTAAATTCCACATTAATGCAATAAATTCTCAAAATGATGTCCGTCAACCTCAATGCCTTTGGCAATACGTGTAACGACATTCCTCATACAGCGAATAGTTCGCCTTCCGTAATATTCGCACATGCATTGACAATGCGCTGACGCATGTTGTCAGGCGATGTCGGTGGATGACGATAGCAAAAATGCTTAAAATTTCCCCACAGAAAGAACTCCGAGGACGTCAGATCCGGTGAACGAGCAGGCCATAGTATGGTGCTTCGACGACAAGTCCACTTGTTTTGAAATATGCGATTCAATACCGCTTCAACCGCACGCGAGCTATGTGCTGGACATCCATCATGTTGGAAGTGCATGGCCATTCTCTCGTCCAGTGAAACATCTTGTAGTAACATCGATAGAACATTTCGTAGGAAAGCAGCATACATGGCACCATTTTGATTGCCATCGATAAAATGGGGGCCAATTATCCTTCCTCCCATAATACCGCAGCATACATTAGCCCGCCAAGGTCGCTGATGTTCCACTTTTCGCAGCCATCGTGGATTTTCCGTTACCCAATACTGCATATTATGCTGGTTTACGTTACCGCTGTTGGTGAATGACGCTTCGTCGCTAAATAGAACGCGAGCAAAAAATCTGTCATCGTCCCGTAATTTCTCTTGTGCTCAGTGGCAGAACTGTACACGACGTTCAAAGTCGTCACCATGCAATTCCCTGGTGCATGGAAATATGGTACGGGTGCAATCGATGTTGATGTAGCATTCTCAACACCGACGTTTTTGAGATTCCCGATTGTCGCAATTTGTCTGATACTCATATGCGAATTAGCCGCGACAGCAGCTAAAACACCTACGTGGGCATCATCATTTGTTGCAGATCGTGGTTGACGTTTCACATGTGGCTGAACACTTCCTGTTTCCTTAAATAACCTCACTATCCGGCGAACGGTCCGGACACTTGGATGATGTCGTCCAGGATACCGAGCAGCGTACATAGCACACGCCCGTTGGGCATTTTGATCACAATAGCCAGACATCAACACGATATCGACCTTTTCCGCAATTGGTAAACGGTCCGTTTTAACACGGCTAATGTATCACGAAGAGAATACCGTTCGCAGTGGCGGAATGTTACGTGATATCACGTACTTACACGTCTGTGACTATTACAGCGCCATCAACACAAAGCGAAAAGAGTGGTACAACTAAAACATTCATATTTCTTCACGTACTACACGAATATATAATAAAAAATGGGGTTCCTATTTAAGAAAACGCAGTTGATATCCGTCTGACCTATGGCAAAGCCATCTAGCGGGCCAACCATAGCGCCATGTGGTTTCCCCCTTCAAGCTAGACGAGTTTTGCTCTTTGTTGTTTTTTCGTTTAGTGCTCATTTCGTGAGATATTTGGCCCGATCACTATAAATGGACCACCCTGTATTCCATCCCACATTCACACTCAATACCGCCTGCACGCCCCAGTTGGTGTTTGCTTTAGCCAAGTCTACATGAAGAAGACGCACGCTGAGTTATATCTCAATGCTCGGAGCTGCCACCATCCAGCACAACGTAACTCAGTGTTCAACACCGTAGTACAAAGAGCTAGGGAGATCTGCCGTTTGCAGGACCGCCAACAGCCAATATCGCAAGAATATTAAAGAAACACGAAATAACGACCATCTTTCGCTCACCGAAAAAAATCAAAGATATACTTGGCTCAACCAAAGACCAACTGGGACTGGAGAAGCCGGGCATTTACGGGATTCAGTGCGAATTTGGGGTGGAATAATCGGGTACACATAAAGACGTATCTCCCAGCGCTGTACCGAGCACATCAGGAACGTACGACCAGGACAGACAAACGAGTCCGCTGTAGCAAAACATAGCATTATCGATGGACACACCTTGTAATTCGAAAAAACGAAAAATCTGTGCCGTGCCAACGGTTTCTGGGACTCGATCTTCAAAGAGGCAGTGAAGGTACGTCTACACAATTTAGTAATCAGGGATAGCGGTTTTCAGCTCAGTGCAGCGTGGAATCCCACAATTGACAAATTACGTCAGGAACGCTCCTATCTGAAGGCAGCGGCGTCCGCCGATAGATTGGATAGCCACCGGGTCTCAACGCCGGTCTGCGCCCCCCCCCCCCCCCCATAACTTGACCAATGCGGTACACCCTTCCGGAAGAATGTGATTGGCCGGCCTGCAGAAGCGGACGACGGCCAAGCATTTATATTTTGTGGTCTTCAGTCCTGAGACTGGTTTGATGCAGCTCTCCATGCTACTCTATCCTGTGCAAGCTTCTTCATCTCCCAGTACCTACTGCGCCCTACATCCTTCTGAATCTGCTTAGTGTATTCATCTCTTGGTCTCCCTCTACGATTTTTACCCTCCACGCTGCCCTCCAATACTAAATTGGTGATCCCTCGATGTCTTACAATATGTTTTAGAACATGTCCTACCAACCGATCCCTTCTTCTAGTCGTGTCACAAGCTCCTCCCCAATTCTATTCAATACCTCCTCATTAGTTATGTGATCTACCCATCTAATCTTCAGCATTCTTTTGTAGCACCACATTTCGAAAGCTTCTATTCTCTTCTTGTCCAAACTATTTATCGTCCATGTTTCACTTCCATACATGGCTACACTCCATACAAATACTTTCAGAAACGACATTTAAATCTATACTAGATGTTAACAAATTTTTCTTCTTCAGAAACGCTTTCCTTGCTATTGCCAGTTTCCATTTTATGTACTCTCTACTTCGACCATCATCAGTTATTTTGCTCCCCAAATAGCAAAACTCCTTTAGGCCTACTACTTTAAGTGTCTCATTTCCTAATCTAATTCCCTCAGCATCACCCGACTTAATTCGACTACATTCCATTATCCTCGTTTTGCTTTTGTTGATTTTCATCTGATACCCTCCTTTCAAGACACTGTTCATTTCGTTTAACTGCTCTTCCAAGTCCTTTGCTGTCTATGAGTGAATTACAATGTCATCGGCGAACCTCAAAGTTTTGATTTTTTCTCCATGGATTTTAATACCTACTCCGAACTTTTCTTTTGTTTCCTTTATTACTTGCTCAATATACAGATTGAATAACATCGGGGATAGGCTACAACCCCGTCTCACTCCCTTCCCAACCACTGCTTCCCTTTCATACCCCTTGACTCTTATATCTGCCATCTGGTATCTGTACAAATAGTAAATAACCTTTCGCTCTCTGTATTTTACCCCTGCCACCTTCAGAATTTGAAAGAGAGTATTGCAATCAATATTGTCAAAAGCTTTCTCTAAGTCTACAAATGCTAGAAACATACGTTTGCCTTTCCTTAATCTTTCTTCTAAGGTAAGACGTAAGGTCAGTATTGCCTCACGTGTTCCAATACTTCTACGGAATCCAAACTGATCTTCCCCGAGGTCGGCTTCTATCAGTTTTTCCATTAGTCTGTAAAGAGTTCACGTTCGTATAGATATGCAGAACACAGCATCCCGAACCGACACTTCGCCGGAAGATGATGGGTACGAAACTCATTGAAACGTTGCGAGAAGACGACGCCACCACTCTGCTGATAACTCGAGAAGAATTCATCAAACACCAAACAAATTGCAAAAAGGCAAGAAATTAAGGAGATGTGAACTGGATAAGTTGAGCGAACGAGAGGATGCTGAGTTTCAGAGGGAGCATTAGGCAACAGCTGAATAGAACAGGGGAGAGGAATACAGTAGAAGACGCATGTGTACCTTTAAGAGATGAAATAGTGAAGGCAGCACATGATAAACCATGTAAAAAGACAAGGCCTAATAGAAATCCTTGGATAACATAGGAGATATTGAATTTATTTGATGAAAGAAGAAAATGAAGCAAGCCATAGTGAAAACATACATTCAAAAACTGGGATTTACAGAAAGTGCAAAATGGCTAAACAGAAATGGCTAGAGGGCGGATGTCATGATATAGAATCACATTTCTCTGGACGAAAAACAGATACCACCTACTGGAAAATTAACGAGGAGTTTAGGGAAAAGGGAAGCAGTTGTTTGAATGTCAAGAGCTCTGAAGGAAAACCAGTCCTAATCAAATAAGAGGAATTTGAAAGATGCAAGGAGTGTGTAGAGACTCTATACAAGGAAGATAAAGGCAATATTATAGAAAGGGGACATAGTTGAAGATGAGATGGGAGACATGACACTGCGAGAGGAATTTGACAAAGTCTGGAAAGATGTAAGCCGAAACATGGCACTGGGGTTGGACGATATTCCGTCAAGGCTACTGATAGCCTTGGGAGAGCCACTCATGACAAAACTCTTCCGAGATGTGTGAGACAGTCGAAATACCGTCAGACTTCAAGCAAAATATAGTAACTGCAATTACAAAGAAAACAGTTTCTCACATGTGTGTGTTTTACCGAACTATCTGTTTGGTAAGGAATGGTTCCAAAATATTAACACGAATTCCTTACTGAAGAAGGGAAGAACTGATAAGAATCCGATATCGCGGAAGATCAGTAGCGATTCCGAAGAAAGATAGGAACATGCGAGGCAATACTGAGTGTAGGTCTTATCTTAGAACATAGGTTAAGGAAAGACCGATCTACGTTTATAGCATTCATAGACTTTGTGAAAGGTTTTGAAAATGATGATTGGTATACCTTCTTTGAAAATCTGAAGGCAGCAGAGGTAAGACACAGGGAGCCAATGGCTATTTACAACATTGTACAGAAACCCGCAGGTGGTTATAAGTCGAGGGGCATGAAAGTGAAACAGCGATTGAGAGGGGAGTGATACAGTGTTGTATCCTATCCTCGATTAGTAATTCAGCTGAAGGGGAAAGAAATTAAAACTGTGAATTTGCTGATGACGTAATTCTCTCAGAGGCAGCAAAGGACGTGGGGGAGAGGCTGATCGGAGGATACAGGATGAACATCAACAAAAGCAAATCTAGGCTAATGGAATGTAATCGATTTAAATCATATGATAAGAAGGGAATTAAATTCGGAAACGAGGCATTTAAAGTAGTAGATGAATTTTGATATCTGGGCAGAGAAACGTCTTTAACAGTGCCAGTAGATCGTTGTTTAAGAGTTAATTCAAAATGAACCGCTTAAAGAGTGACGTCATGTCTAGAAACGATTTCATACGTTTTTGTGACGTTCGTGGTGGACATTTGTCTATAGCTTGTATCACGTCCGGGTTGGGTTCTATACCTGCCGGTGGTGTTATATGACCTGAACACATGATCTGTTGTGTAGCGAATTTCGATTTCTCCAAGTTCGTTATCACTCCTGACTCTGAAAACCGCTGCAAAACACGACCTAACAGCTTTAGGTTCTCCTCCCATGACGATGTGGCTATTAACAAAGGAACAACATAGACCCTAACACTGTCTAACAAACCCGTCCCGAGAACGTTTTCAAAGGCCGTAATGGAAATGTCAGAACCGACAACGTTAGCACCTTAAACAGACACGAGAGAACTGCGAACAAGACAAATGCAATATATTTCCTAGAATCCTCTGGCGACGGGTTCCACCTGTACGGTGATTGGAGATCGAGTGTCGTTAGAAAGTTAATTCCCAAAAGCTTCTACAATAACTCTGCGAGATCTGCTTGATTGCTTCGTATGGTCACTATGATATTGTTCATGTCACGTGCGTCCTGACACGCCATCTCCTGGTTTCAATATGGGTAAGAGCGAGCTGCAGTAGGTGGAGAACGAGGTCTCAGTGATGTCTCGCGCAAGCAGCTTGCGTAATTCTCGTTTCATCACCTCCTTTCTTGCCGACTGGATAGCGTAGGTTTGATTCCAATAAGTGGTGTGGGGAACAGCATTCATGTGATAGAAGTTTCCTCTCACAGTACAAGGCTTATGTGTATACAAATCTAACTATAATATGAGTAAATTGTCTCATAAATAAGGTTGCTGAAAACTAAATCAATTAAGACAAAATCAGTAAACAGTCCTCATTAGCAGGTTGGTGGTATAGGACTGGGCAAGGAAAAGGAAGAATCATGGCTGAAGCCTACATGCGTGTTGAAGCGGTGTGCAATGCTGACAATAATATTTGGAAATACACATGAAACTATTTTGGCTCATAAATGAAAACAATTACGAAAATCCAACATCTTTCCAAAATGTATGACCTGGAGTGGGAGGTGGTACTGATTGTGGTGAACTGCTAACAATGAGTTTTTTGCAAAATTGTATTGCAAGACTACAAGCTTCTCAATTTCAATTGTAACCAAGACTTTAATAAAACGGCAAAAGTGTTGTTAATCAGAACACTGGGAGGGGTTGCGGTCTAAATAACAATAGATTTATTCATTCTTAACATCACAAGACAACAACTGGCTAAAGAAACGGCACCCAAGCATTTTTATTTGACAAGCGCCTTCACAAATATGCAGTCTATATTGAACAAAGCGATCGGCTGGAGATCATCACACGACACTAATCAGAACTAATCGCTTTACTTGACTTCATACTTGTGAATCTGTGCAATGGTCCACAAACTACGCTACAATCAAGCATCTATACTCTACTATTCCTTAAAAAAAGTATGAGTCCAAAGAACAGGGTGCTGAGAAGCATATATGGGAGAGCTACGCCGTAGCAGCGAATACTTTACCCTCCTGTTGGTCAGGGCGGCACACCGCAATGCGTTCGGCGACTGCAGTCGTGGACGGCAGCGACCTGTCATCAAAGGCGCGCGCCCGAAACAATGCTAGTACATGGTCTCGAGTTTGGCTAATTCGGAACACAGGTACTTGCCTATGAGCCTCTGAATCCCCAGTGAATTCCAGTGTGCAGGTGGACCCTTTGCTGGTCTGCCCAACCAATGTGACTCTGTGCCACGACTATGCATGACTGAATATGTCCAATGTATAGATTGCCGACTCAAAACAAATAATTACACCCACGCGTCACTCGTTGTGTGTGTGATGCTAGAAGCAAGTACCTCTGATGGATCAGATAGTGACTGGCACGGGCTCTAAGTGGCACACTGGCAAATGACATAAGTCTCACAGTTTAGGTAAAGACCTGAGGTTCTTTACTAGCGAAACGCCAGTACAATACAGACTTATTTCCATTCTCTCAGCTTTCCTTGCCAGCTCGGTAGCATAGCACATTTACATCTTACGCCACTCCCACTTTATCACAAGCCAGTAACGAGCTGGAGAGTGGCATTCGAAGCTGGGAGAGCGCCTCTTGCTCTGCATACACAGATCTGGCGAACCAGAGACTTTAAAAATTAATTGGGAGAAGGAAAAAAAGGGTGCAGCTTCCTGGCCTCTCTCCCACACTCTTACACCATGTCTTTTTTTGTGTTGGCAGAAGAGCCAACACCGTGTTACTAGTGGAGGCCGAAATAACGGCGTTTTAGCTCACGCAGGCTGGCTTGAGGAGGGAAGGACTATACTAACGTGAGGTCTGGAACATGACAAGAAACTAGAATTCAGAAAGCGGACGTAATTAGTTTGATACTTAACGTTAATCCATTAATGATGAACGTCGTTCTTGACCGTATATATTTCACAATATTACCTGTTCAGAATAGTAACTGAATATGGCTCCTTGCTAGGTCGTAGCGAATGACGTAGCTGAAGGTTATGCTAAACTGTCGTCTCTGCAAATGAGAGCGTATGTAGACAGTGAACCATCGCTAGCAAAGTCGGCTGTACAACTGGGGCGAGTGCTAGGGAATCTCACTAGACTAGACCTGCCGTGTGGCGGCGCTCGGTCTGCAATCACTGATAGTGGCACACGCGGGTCCGACGAATACTAACGGACCGCGGCCGATTTAAACGCTACCACCTAGCAAGTGTGGTGTCTGGCGGTGACACCACACTTTTACTAAAAGCATGACCAGGGTGGAACAACAGCCGTTCATAAAAGGATCATTACCTCCTCTGTGCGTTGATATTGAACTTTCCAGAGAACGGCCATAAACTCGGTAAAGGCCTCGTGCCTTCAAAATCATGTTTTGTAGCAGAATCTGGATATCTGGGCGCCACCACCTGTCCCACGGAGATTCACAGAAACACAGAGTCGTCTCATCGACTTCCTGCCTAAATAAGGGCTCTGTCACAGCAGCAGTGGCTCCTTGGTGCTACTCAACCGACCTGAGCGAGGCCTCAGACCGACCGGCGCCACCCAAGGTGTCTACACAATGAGACAGCATAACTCGGCAGTCCGCAAATGTTTTCACCCAGGTTTCGCAGAAAAAAACGCTCTCCTGGTCCCTCAGCCGCCGTACACTTTTACTCTAGTCGTTTAAATCGCCAACCTCTTCTTTTGAATGCAGGTAAACCTTACTGCTATTCCTTCAGTAGAGCACACAAGCTAGAGCGTTAACTACTGCCAACCATTTCATCATATGAATGAAGTCAGATCGTAGCCAGGTATCGCATCCAAGTAATAAGGATCAACTTCCCTGAGAACATTACACAGCATAGCACCGCATCAGAAGTGAGAGTGCCCTGCAATCTTAGAAGTTAAGTTTCGCTTTTCCAAAACATTTAACTTGTTTATGTATAAAACATTATCGGTATTCTTGCAGCGTCAGTTCTAGATAAAATCTCGAGCTTTCCACGATTACCTCCATCGTCATCGTCAGGAGCTGACTGTCTCCACTGCTGCTATGGTAGCCTCTATATAGCCCGAAGACGGCTTCTGATTGGTTGGCTTATGATTGGTCGGCGATTACGTGCTGCTGTCTCAGACGGTGTCACTGTGTCCGCCGGTGGCGCCACCGCTTCCGTTTGAAAGTAAACCTCGGAAGGAACGTCGCTGCTGCTTCTCTGCATCAAGCGCTCGTTTCCACGCACAGCTAAGATGGTATCCGCTATCGCGGTTAAAGTTCTTTTGGCTCATTCTTATTTCAACAGCCTCCTTAATAACAGAATCACAGTACGTGGAGTCATGGGACGGAAATTTAGTTTCATCCAATAATATTTTATGTTTGTTCGTGAGGCTGTGCTCCGCAATTGCCGATTTGTCCAGTTCTTAATTTTTAATATGGCGTTGGTGTTCTGCACAGCGGTCGGAAACTGTAGCAGTCGTCTGACCTATGTAATTGCTTCGACACTCACAGGGTATATTACAAACTCTAGGGACCCTGAGGCCGAGATTGTCCTTAAGAGGGCGCATCATCTCCTTAGTTTTCTTAGGAGGACGAAAAATCGGGCTTCGGTGTTTCATCCTGTGAGGTTGCTGCATTTTCAAGTTTCCTTCTTTTGCAGAACGCTGCCTTTATATCGCGTGCACCATAGCCATTTATCTAGAACTGACGCGGCAAGAATACCGAGAATGTTTTATACATAAGTGCCGCCGCGAAAAACTTCGGTCCCATTTGACTTGTTGATTCACAGATAATGAGATTTAAACAGCAAGTATTATTTAACTTCACCAAACCAACATAAATGCAAATCATCAAATTACATATAACACATATTAGAAACATTACAAAAGTGAAATATCTAACTAGCTTTTTTATGAGAACAGTTGACATATATTCGAGGGTTACTCAACAATGACACATTATCAGACAACTCATCCATACTAATGTGCTGGTAAAAACAACAATCATAATTATTTAACATCTTTACCTTGCTTGCATGAAGACTTCTCCTTCCAATTTCAGCAATATTGACATATCTAAATTAATTTAACGCTTGGTGGCTTCACACAGCACACCGGCTAACCAGGTCAGCTAATAATCTCAGACCAGAAGCAATATCTCTGGGTCTGTGGTCTTACACAGTCAGCAATATAGAACCTATCAAAACAAACATCGTTTATAAAACCATATTGGAGTGCCACATGCAAACAACTTTTGCTTTATGCAGTGGTTCAGATTGTAGCCATTCTTGCACCAAGAAATGGGGCTGTGAATAATGTTAATAATACAGTGCTGTCTCTGTTAGTGGCTGAGTTTACTGAATGTACATCTGTTGATACTGCAGTGAATTTTGATGATGCCGTGCATTTCTGAACGGAATTTCTGAATTCATTTTATCCTAGTGGTCTGTCTTTGCACCACAACATGAAACATCACAAGGCAGTGCAACAAACGTTTCCGAGTTGGATGCACCAGTTTGTGAAGTTTTATGGTTAGCAATTGACTATGCACATGTGCAGCTTCGTTGTGAAGAGACCTAATGCCTTTAAATACTTTTGCGGGTCGCCTGTAACTCAGGATGTCTGTAAGCCTCGTATGTCTATCAATACGTGGAGGATTGTTTTATATACGTTCATTGTTTTTAGCACTTGCACATGGGATAATGTTGTCCTGCAACATTTTTTTTTTGTCATCAGTCTACTGACTGGTTTGATGCGGCCCGCCACGAATTCCTTTCCTGTGCTGACCTCTTCATCTCAGAGTAGCACTTGCAACCTACGTCCTCAATTATTTGCTTGACGTATTCCAATCTCTGTCTTCCTCTACAGTTTTTGCCCTCTACAGCTCCCTCTAGTACCATGGAAGTCATTCCCTCATGCACTAGCAGATGTCCTATCATCCTGTCCCTTCTCCTTATCAGAGTTTTCCACATATTCCTTTCCTCTCCGATTCTGCGTAGAACCTCCTCATTCCTTACCTTATCGGTCCACCTAATTTTCAACATTCGTCTATAGCACCACATCTCAAATGCTTCGATTCTCTTCTGTTCCGGTTTTCCCACAGTCCATGTTTCACTACCATACAATGCTGTACTCCAGACGTACATCCTCAGAAATTTCTTCCTCAAACTAAGGCCGGTATTTGATATTAGTAGACTTCTCTTAGCCACAAATGCCTTTTTTGCCACAGCGAGTCTGCTTTTGATGTCCTCCTTGCTCCGTCCGTCATTGGTTATTTTTCTGCCTAGGTAGCAGAATTCCTTAACTTCATTGACTTCGTGACCATCAATCCTGATGTTAAGTTTCTCACTGTTCTCATTTCTACTACTTCTCATTACCTTCGTCTTTCACCGATTTACCCTCAAACCGTACTGTGTACTCATTATACTGTTCATTCCGTTCAGCAGATCATTTAATTTTTCTTCACTTTCACTCAGCATAGCAATGTCATCAGCGAATCGTATCATTGATATCCTTCCACCTTATATTTTATTTCCACTCCTGAACCTTTCTTTTATTTCCATCATTGCTTCCTCGATGTACAGATTGAAGAGTAGGGGCGAAAGGCTACAGCCTTGTCTTACACCCTTCTTAATACGAGCACTTCATTCTTGATCGTCCACTCTTATTATTCCCTCTTGGTTGTTGTACATATTGTATATGACCCGTCTCTCCCTATAGCTTACCCCTACTTTTTTCAGAATCTCGAACAGCTTGCACCATTTTATATTGTCGAACGCTTTTTCCAGGTCGACAAATCCTATTAACGTGTCTTGATTTTTCTTTAGCCTTGCTTCCATTATTAGCCGCAACGTCAGAATTGCCTCTCTCGTCCCTTTACTTTTCCTAAAGGCAAACTGATCGTCACCTAGCGCCTTCTCAATTTTCTTTTCCATTCTTCTGTATATTATTCTTGTAAGCAGCTTCGATGCATGAGCTGCTAAGCTGATTGTGCGATAATTCTCGCACTTGTCAACTCTTGCCGTCTTCAGAATTGTGTGGATGATGCTTTTCCGAAAGGCAGATGGTATATCGCCAGACTCATAAATTCTACACACCAACGTGAATAGTCGTTTTGTTGCCACTTCCCCCAATGATTTTAGAAATTCTGATGGAATGTTATCAATCCCTTCTGCCTTATTTGACCGTAAGTCCTCCAAAGCTCTTTTAAATTCCGATTCTAATACTGGATCCCCTATCTCATCTAAATCGACTCCTGTTTCTTCTTCTATCACATCAGACAAATCTTCACTCTCATAGAGACTTTCAATCTGTTCTTTCCACCTATCTGCTCTCTCCTCTGCATTTAACAGTGGAATTCCCGTTGCACTCTTAATGTTGCCACCGTTGCTTTTAATGTCACCAAAGGTTGTTTTGACTTTCCTGTATGCTGAGTCTGTCCTTCCGACAATCATATCTTTTTCAATGTCTTCACATTTTTCCTGCAGCCATTTCGTCTTAGCTTCCTTGCACTTCCTATTAATTTCATTCGTCAGCGACGTGTATTTCTGTATTCCTGATTTTCCCGGAACATGTTTGTACTTCCTCCTTCCATCAATCAACTGAAGTATTTCTTCTGTTACCCATGGTTTCTTCGCAGCTACCTTCTTTGTACCTATGTTTTCCTTCCCAACTTCTGTGATGGCCCTTTTTAGAGATGTCCATTCCTCTTCAACAGTACTGCCTACTACGCTATTCCTTATGGCTGTATCTATAGCGTTAGAAAACTTCAAACGTCTCTCGTCATTCCTTAGTACTTCCGTATCCCACTTCTTTGCGTATTGATTCTTCCTGACTAATGTCTTGAACTTCAGCCTACTCTTCATCACCACTATATTATTATCTTAGTCTATATCTGCTCCTGGGTACGCCTAACAATCCAGTATCTGATTTCGGAATCTCTGTCTGACCATGATGTAATCGAATTGAAATCTTCCCGTATCTCTCGGCCTTTTCCAAGTATACCTCCTCCTCTTGTGATTCTTGAACAGGGTATTCGCTATTACTAGCTGAAACTTGTTACAGAACTCAATTAGTTTTTCTCATCTTTCATTCCTTGTCCCAAGTCCATATTCTCTTGTAACCGTTTTTTCTGCTCCTTCCCCTACGACTGCATTCCAGTCGCCCATGACTATTAGATTTTCGTCCCCCTTTACATACTGCATTACCCTTTCAGTATCCTCATACACTTTCTCTATCTGTTCATCTTCAGCTTGCGACGTCGGCATGTATACCTGAACTATCGTTGTCGGTGTTGGTCTGCTGTCGATTCTGATTAGAACAACCCGGTCACTGAACTGTTCACAGTAACACGCCCTCTGCCCTACCTTCCTATTCATAACGTATCCTACAACTGTTATACCATTTTCTACTGATGTTGATATTACCCGATACTCATCTGACCAGAAATCCTTGTCTTCCTTCCACTTCACTTCACTGACCCCTACTATATCTAGATTGAGCCTTTGCATTTCCCTTTTCAGATTTTCTAGTTTCCCTACCACGTTCAGGCTTCTGACATTCCACGCCTCGACTCGTAGAACGTTATCCTTTCGTTGATTATTTAATCTTTTCTCATGATAACCTGCAACATGTTGTGGCAATAATCACGTGACTGACAACAGGGCCGAATATCCTTAACACTGCTTGAATAACAGTTGTATGATGGCTTCTCTTCAGTTATTAACGAAATCTATAATGTTTGGATATTGCACAGACTTTGAAGAAATAACACAAAAATACTTAGGTGAAGGAACAAAAGATAAGAGGAGAGGAAAAAGAAATAAAAATCTATTTTATGCAACAAGCGGAATGTAAAATATATAAAATATATTATTTTGTGGCAAATGACAGAAACAAGTTTATATATTTCAGAATTTTGGGTGTACATAATGGTAATAAATCTGTATATATTGTTAAAGGTACCAGTGAAAATAAATGTATAGAGACCAATAAAAACATATTCTTAAGAATGAAGGAGTTATTTGTATTCCATATGATAGTCATCAATAGCAATCAGAAATCTTTTATTATCTCGTGGAAGAGCCATTTATGGAAATTAAAACAGATGGTTTTATCATTTTTAGGGGACCTAGTTTCCCAAAATATTTTATTTAAAAACGCAATTTATTTCCAAAAAACAGCCATTTATTGTATAAAGAAGAAGGTGAAGAAATGGTCGAAGTAAAGAATAGGAGAAATACTAGGAAATACAAAAAACCTTCAAACAACTAGAAATTTTACAAGATGGATTAAATCTAATTGTTTCCAATACTGCCATTGAAAATTGTCGAAGAAAGGATAGATATGTTTTTAAATTCGAAAACGTACAGGATTGTTTCTGATCCAGTTAGTGGCTTGAGGTAGAGGTTAAATTAAAAACATAATTCAAATTACCAGATATGGATCAAATTACATAAAATTAAATTAGCACCAAATAAGACCAAGTGAAGTCTTGTGTTTGCTCCCTTAATATCCATATCCTTTTCCATTCTTTTGAAGTTTTCTTGAATAACTCTTTAAAATAATGTGAAAATATTTTTGGATGTTCTTTATTAATTCCAACAAAACTTTCTATGTGTTTCCGAATATAATAGCCTCTACACATATTTTCATCCTCTGCACAATAAATGTGATAAACATTGTATCCTTCGAAACTAAGAAATAATAACAGAAACCACTCATTCTCTATAGCGCCTTGTTTCTATTAACACATACATCCTTCTCCCAAGATGAAATATCCTTAGGAATAGCCATTGTTTTCTATTTTAATTTGAATTATTTTGTTTATAGTAAAATCTGTACCTACAAATGGAGGAAGCCACGAATGCCAAAATTATAGATAGATTTTACAAGAATGAAATGCATTAGCTACATATGAGAGGAAAATTAGATAGTTTGTTTGATGAAACTAATCACTTTGTGATGTAATTTATTTAGTCACACATACACACACACACACACACATACACACACACACACACACACACACACACACACACACACACAAAATCATCATCAGTTTATTAAGAAGGACACCAACAGCGTAACGATACTTTCCTGTGACGTAGTTGGAGGTTGCGGCCAGCCAAGCAACGCCAACTTAACAAACATGGGAGTTCTCTCAGAATTTGCTGGCAAGATACATAGGTAGAAATGGGATACTTGAGTGGCTATAGGAAATAGAGCCTACATTGTCAATGTAGGCTGTTCATTGCTAGCATTTCTCTCTCTAACTTGTATCCACTTTACAGAGGTTTCATTCAATATATTTTTGTAAATTGTTTTGTAACTCATGCTGGATCACATATGAACTTCACATAGAACAATATAGCACTATTTCCTGCCAGTTTTAGTGCTTAACATTCGTTTTTCTGAATGCTAAATGTATTGCAATGCAGGATAGGAATTTGGGCTCTTCTCATGCATGTGATTGTGGTACTGACCACCCTGTCTGCCTACGTTCCCATGATTCTGTTCAAATAACCAGTGCTCAAAGTGACAGCCTCATTAATACCTGCATATGTCATAGAACGAAGCGCTTCTATGTCCACACTGTATGGTATTGATTTCATAACATGTCACATGTTAGGGTTAGTGTGGGCAGGCACGGTTTAATTCCACACGGTGACACAGGTTGTCATTTTTAATTTATTATGTTGATATAATGACCGAAAAGCAATTTGGCAATACGGCGTGGAAAAAGGCATAGCATAGTGATATCTACATAACCAGATGGCGGTAGTATCGCGTACAGAAGGTATTAAAGGTCAGTACATTGACGGAGCGGTCATTTGTACTCAAGTGCTCCATGTGGAAAACTTACCAACGTAATTGTGGCGGCACGATGGGAATGAACGGGCCTTAAGAGGGGAGTGCTAGATGGAGATAGATGATGGGACATAAAATTTCGGGAATCGTTAGGGAATTCAATATTCCGAGATTCACAGTGTCAAGAGTGTGTAGAGAATAGAAAATTTCGGCATTCATCTCTCCCTATGGACAACGCAAGTAGTAGAGCAACCTTCGTGTCACGACACTCTGCATTGTTTCCAAATTTATTGAAGTTGGTGTTGCTGACGTCGTAAAGATGGCGGGGTGTAGACTTGGCAGCAGTGCATGACATCATCCAAGATGGCAACTTTTGGTGGGAAAATAGGTAAATTGTGCTATGTCCACTAACCTAACCCTACAGAAAAAATGGCGGGAATTTTGAATTTTGTCGGGAAAATAGGTCAATTGGGCTATGTCCACTAACCTAAGCCTCCAGTAAAAGTGGTGGCAAATTTGAACTCCAACAGGATAATGGCGGGCTTCTCTTTATTATTATTTATATCAAGTACGTGTCCAACTGGGTTATTTGATATTTGCCCCACCGCCATTACGTGATTAAAGATGGCCAATTGGGCCACATCCACTAACCTGAGTCCAACAAGTTAGAATTTTAATGGTCACTTATGCTTCCGCCGCTTGATTATAAAAAATTCTTCACTTGTACTACACGAAGTCACAAGGTGGGAACAGGACTCTTTATTTTAGGCATTACGGTAATGCAGATGTGTCCCAACTCACTCAGTACACATCCACGTGATGCTCACACCATGAACTGCAGAGTGCAGCTGAAGTACGCGCTGACCACTGAAGCGCTCCGCTTTCTCCTAGGCCCCGAGCGCCAGGTAGGCAGCGACCAGCCCCCCACGGCTACCGGTGTCGCAGAGTCCGTCACACCACTCACCTTAAGTAAACATGTTTTGGCGAGCGAGCACATAACGCTGGACAAGATGGAACCTGTCCATGGCTACATCACAACGGTCGGCCGTTCGATCCAGCACGCGGTGGGCAGAAAACGCACTCTCGCACTTTTGGCTGCAAAGTTGTTTTTCTGGACAGGTTAGAACAGGTCCATATTCACGTCAGACACCCGCCGATCGTTCCGCGTTCCACCACGTGTCTCAGTCTCGGACAAAAGAACACTTTTCGCGCCAAAGTTGTTTTTCGGGACATTGGATTCTTCCCTGACGTCACACAACGGTCCGAGATGTTTACTAAAGCTCCAAACTTCTATCATATGACCTGCTAAAAGCTATTCTTTATTATCATTCATTATTATTCATTGTCATTGATTATTATTATTCATTATATGTCATTATCATTAATTACCATTCATTATTTATTATTATTATGATTATTATGCGATCGAGATCGCAGTGCTACACTTTTGGCGCCAAAGTTTGCTCGATAGTGCAACCCTCCAGTACTGTACAAGAGCACGTTTGGTCGCCATGAGACTATCTCTCTCGAGCGAGTTATAAACATACATGCGCCGCGCAACCGCCACACTCACGACCGACCGCTTATGTCACACACCCTGGATTGCCCCCTCCATACACGCGACGGACATAGTCTTCTGTAAATATACTAACACCCACATCGCACATCTAATCTGTCAATTACCTAAGTACTTAATTCAATTTCAATGTTAATCATATAAAATAATTCAATTTAAAATTTCATATACACTCCTAGAAATGGAAAAAAGAACACATTGACACCGGTGTGTCATACCCACCATACTTGCTCCGGACACTGCGAGAGGGCTGTACAAGCAATGATCACACGCACGGCACAGCGGACACACCAGGAACCGCGGTGTTAGCCGTCGAATGGCGCTAGCTGCGCAGCATTTGTGCACCGCCGCCGTCAGTGTCAGCCAGTTTGCCGTGGCATACGGAGCTCCATAGCAGTCTTTAACACCGGTAGCATGCCGCGACAGCGTGGACGTGAACCGTATGTGCAGTTGACGGACTTTGAGCGAGGGCGTATAGTGGGCATGCGGGAGGCCGGGTGGACGTACCGCCGAATTGCTCAACACGTGGGGCGTGAGGTCTCCACAGTACATCGATGTTGTCGCCAGTGGTCGGCGGAAGGTGCACGTGCCCGTCGACCTGGGACCAGACCGCAGCGACGCACGGATGCACGCCAAGACCGTAGGATCCTACGCAGTGCCGTAGGGGACCGCACCGCCACTTCCCAGCAAATTAGGGACACTGTTGCTCCTGGGGTATCGGCGAGGACCATTCGCAACCGTCTCCATGAAGCTGGGCTACGGTCCCGCACACCGTTAGGCCGTCTTCCGCTCACGCCCCAACATCGTGCAGCCCGCCTCCAGTGGTGTCGCGACAGGCGTGAATGGAGGGACGAATGGAGACGTGTCGTCTTCAGCGATGAGAGTCGCTTCTGCCTTGGTGCCAATGATGGTCGTATGCGTGTTTGGCGCCGTGCAGGTGAGCGCCACAATCAGGACTGCATACGACCGAGGCACACAGGGCCAACACCCGGCATCATGGTGTGGGGAGCGATCTCCTACTCTGGCCGTACACCACTGGTGATCGTCGAGGGGACACTGAATAGTGCACGGTACATCGAAACCGTCATCGAACCCATCGTTCTACCATTCCTAGACCGGCAAGGGAACTTGCTGTTCCAACAGGACAATGCACGTCCGCATGTATCCCGTGCCACCCAACGTGCTCTAGAAGGTGTAAGTCAACTACCCTGGCCAGCAAGATCTCCGGATCTGTCCCCCATTGAGCATGTTTGGGACTGGATGAAGCGTCGTCTCACGCGGTCTGCACGTCCAGCACGAACGCTGGTCCAACTGAGGCGCCAGGTGGAAATGGCATGGCAAGCCGTTCCACAGGACTACATCCAGCATCTCTACGACCGTATCCATGGGAGAATAGCAGCCTGCATTGCTGCGAAAGGTGGATATACACTGTACTAGTGCCGACATTGTGCATGCTCTGTTGCCTGTGTCTATGTGCCTGTGGTTCTGTCAGTGTGATCATGTGATGTATCTGACCCCAGGAATGTGTCAATAAAGTTTCCCCTTCCTGGGACAATGAATTCACGGTGTTCTTATTTCTATTTCCAGGAGTGTATGTATGCAAAGGTGTTCAAATACCTACTTTCAACTACTTTTAGAAGACAAGACCGGTACCTCTTCCTACGAACCCCCACCGAGTTTGAATTCTGTCACTAAAGAAACGTCACTTCCGCTCTCGCTACCAACCTAAGAAAATTGCGCATAAGGCAAGGGCACTTTTACTAACCTCACACACCTGACCACGTCTTCCTCCTAGGATCAGACGCCAAGCGTGAAATCTGCCAGTAAACAAACCTCACTTGCGTCTTCACTATCAACGTAAGAAAATTGCTGAAAACGAAGCGTACCACCACTTCCTAGGGGTGGGTGGTAAAAGGACTCAGCACGCACTAGGCTGATGGAAGGAGGAAGGATTGTACTTTATTTATTTGGGAGCAATTTATTTAGGGGTGGAGTATATGTATCACAGAACACACGCTCTGACATGCCCCCAAAGGAAACCTCTACACACACGCGTGCTAATTGTAGACCGTCAAGAAAGTCACTGCACAACCTACAGACATGTGAAACACACCTAAATAATTCAAAGCACTCACGCCCACAGAACCGTACAACTCTTAATTTCTCTAAGTAATAATCCATCTAAAATACCCTACTTCCTAACTGTCAACTTTTCAAAATCATACACCTGTCTTTATCTAAACAACTAGAGATAGACAGCACCACCAGCCTCTGTATTCGCCACTCAGTCCACGGTCCAGCTGGCTTAGTACACCGAACCATAGACTTAGCCCCCCCCCCCCCCCGTGACATCAGAATATGTGAATAGTTCCACATTTCTTTTTGAAACGTTTTCTTGTCATAGGTGTCGATATGTAAGGCTGACCTAAGGCAGGTTCTGAACTCCAGTAGCGCATTACATTTGGCAACACACCCACGCCCATAAAGATATTCATTCCAATCCAGGCCTGTAACTCCTCTACAGATAAATATCACCAGTTATTTGTTGACTCACTCACAGTCTGATCTGATTGCCGTTTTTGCGCAAAAACCGCTAATGATGTGCTGTGCTGCTCGGGGAAGTAAGGAAGGGCTGCACTCTATTTATTTCGACTCCTTTTATTTAGTCATGGAGCATATTTGTCACAAAACAGCCACACTAATCTCACTGTGGTCATCTGACACAGGCAGTACACAATATCCGCAGACGAGCTCTGTCTCTTAAACTCTCCAAATAACGCACAGCACAGGGCACAGTCATGCTCGCAAAATTGTGCAACAGTCGCACCCAAACATCCTCACCCAATACCCTGGCCCCCAGCTGCCAAACCGACCAAAAGTCTCTGCTAGGCCTCTCCCAAGCATGACCTCCTCACAGTCACATTCGCGCCTAACACCAGAGAAATTCATATCACCTGTGTGCCTTAGATTACGCTCCAAGGCAGGCCGTGTGTGCGTGCGGTCTCTGGGAGGGGGGATTCCAGAACCTCCAGCCAAGTGCAGGTTCCGCGCGCTCGTGACAGCAGACCAGAAAGGGCATTCTCCTCCGACACATGTGAAAGCTGCATTGTTCTTCTCGTGTATACCGCCGGCGTCTCAGGTCTGGACCTGCCTTCACGTCTATTGTCAGAATAGTCCACAGTTCGTTGACTCACATGATTAACGCCACCGCAAAAACCTTACTACTCGCCTGCAACCAAGATGGTGACGGAAAACCAATTACTCTGATCTGCGCTGCAGTGGGGTGTAATGATTGACAACACTCTATTTACACTCCTGGAAATGGAAAAAAGAACACATTGACACCGGTGTGTCAGACCCACCATACTTGCTCCGGACACTGCGAGAGGGCTGTACAAGCAATGATCACACGCACGGCACGGCGGACACACCAGGAACCGCGGTGTTGGCCGTCGAATGGCGCTAGCTGCGCAGCATTTGTGCACCGCCGCCGTCAGTGTCAGCCAGCTCCATCGCAGTCTTTAACACTGGTAGCATGCCGCGACAGCGTGGACGTGAACCGTATGTGCAGTTGACGGACTTTGAGCGAGGGCGTATAGTGGGCATGCGGGAGGCCGGGTGGACGTACCGCCGAATTGCTCAACACGTGGGGCGTGAGGTCTCCACAGTACATCGATGTTGTCGCCAGTGGTCGGCGGAAGGTGCACGTGCCCGTCGACCTGGGACCAGACCGCAGCGACGCACGGATGCACGCCAAGACCGTAGGATCCTACGCAGTGCCGTAGGGGACCGCACCGCCACTTCCCAGCAAATTAGGGACACTGTTGCTCCTGGGGTATCGGCGAGGACCATTCGCAACCGTCTCCATGAAGCTGGGCTACGGTCCCGCACACCGTTAGGCCGTCTTCCGCTCACGCCCCAACATCGTGCAGCCCGCCTCCAGTGGTGTCGCGACAGGCGTGAATGGAGGGACGAATGGAGACGTGTCGTCTTCAGCGATGAGAGTCGCTTCTGCCTTGGTGCCAATGATGGTCGTATGCGTGTTTGGCGCCGTGCAGGTGAGCGCCACAATCAGGACTGCATACGACCGAGGCACACAGGGCCAACACCCGGCATCATGGTGTGGGGAGCGATCTCCTACACTGGCCGTACACCACTGGTGATCGTCGAGGGGACACTGAATAGTGCACGGTACATCGAAACCGTCATCGAACCCATCGTTCTACCATTCCTAGACCGGCAAGGGAACTTGCTGTTCCAACAGGACAATGCACGTCCGCATGTATCCCGTGCCACCCAACGTGCTCTAGAAGGTGTAAGTCAACTACCCTGGCCAGCAAGATCTCCGGATCTGTCCCCCATTGAGCATGTTTGGGACTGGATGAAGCGTCGTCTCACGCGGTCTGCACGTCCAGCACGAACGCTGGTCCAACTGAGGCGCCAGATGGAAATGGCATGGCAAGCCGTTCCACAGGACTACATCCAGCATCTCTACGATCGTCTCCATGGGAGAATAGCAGCCTGCATTGCTGCGAAAGGTGGATATACACTGTACTAGTGCCGACATTGTGCATGCTCTGTTGCCTGTGTGTATGTGCCTGTGGTTCTGTCAGTGTGATCATGTGATGTATCTGACCCCAGGAATGTGTCAATAAAGTTTCCCCTTCCTGGGACAATGAATTCACGGTGTTCTTATTTCAATTTCCAGGAGTGTATTTTTTCAAACATTTAACCATACAGTATATCTATCACACTATCACAAAACACCTACCCACATGTGCCCTGGGCCATGTCACACAGCCCACAGACACGCACCCAACTCATAATTTCAGTACACACTATAGCAAACTGCTACCAAATAATTCTTCACGCTGTTGTGTAGATACGCTGAATACTCGTAAACTATCCAAATAACGCATAGCAGAGCCTGCAGGTCCGCTCACAAAATAACTCAGCAGACGTGTGCAGGTACCGCCCCACCGCACCCTGTTCTGATTACAGACCGCCCACAGCCCCGGCTCGGCTTCCGCAAGCGTGAGTTGGCGCGGTCTACGCGCTCGTCATCCATCAAAGCACACACAGACGCCCGTCCAGGACCGCGATCCGTCACAACCCCGAGCCGCGACCACCGAACGCGGGTGAAAGTCAACTTTATATCAACGTAATTTAATTCCAAAGCGCAGCCTCCATACGCTAGACAAATCATAGCAGCACATGTCTTTACCTCCTATGACACAATAGCACAGCCGGACGGAGTGGCCGAGCGGTTCTAGGCGCTACAGTCTGGAACCGCGCGATCGCTACGGTCGCAGGTTCGAATCCTGCCTCGGGCATGGATGTGTGTGATGTCCTTAGGTTAGTTAGGTTTAAGTAGTTCTAAGTTCTAGGGGACTGATGACCTCAGAATTTATGTCCCATAGTGCTCAGAGCCATTTCATTTCAACAATAGCACACTGCCTATTGTTCCTCAAACGACATTTCACAGCCCTTTAACTAAACATAACTACACTTCCCTGCTCTCACCTCGTCGCATGACCAGCCATCTAAAAACTTCTCAATATTATTCTTACTTTACAATTTAGAAAAAAAAAGATCTAATTTACTCCTCCCACCGCACCTAACCTCCCACCCCTCCCACGATCAACATACACAAACGTCCTCAATCCTATCTGGATGCTCGTATATCACCCCACAAACCATGTCCATCAATCAATTTACCATTCTCATCCCATCTTTTTGAATTACAAACGTAGCCTCTATCTAAACACCGATGAACTCATCTTTGTCGCACTTTCAACAGTACAATTAATTTTACACCCCCCCCCCCCCCCCCCACAAATACGAACTCCATTAAAGAGTCGAACTTTTATACAGACCATCAAGCACATACCAGGCTCGCACCAATATTCAAAGCCTGGTCCATATTTACCACCTCCAACTTGAATTAAATATTATTACCATTGCTGCAACATTCTGCCAGCGCTCCATTTGGACCTATTTTTCCGCTCTTAACTGTTGTCACTAGCGATCGAATATCACTATCTATAGATTGCATAAATTTCCACATAAAAAAAATCTAGGCCAATTATCTATGTCCTCAAGCACCCTATCACGATAGCATACAAACTCATCTTCTCTAGTCATTATACAACTTTTATTAGCAACACGCTTCAGTTGCTATCCCCGATAATGAATACCCGACCAGAGTGCGTAAGGCCTGTGAAGACATCACCCGCACGGGTTTGTGTACTGTAATCATCATCACATTACATTAAACAACAAGGAGAGACGCGAATTCGCTCGTCCTCGATGTTCTAATGTGTCACTCCTTCCATCATGCATTACACATCATACATTCAACATACACATTCATTTGCGCCGCCATTTAGAGACTCCTATATCAGAACACATAGCATCTTTCAACAACTATCACTTGCTCTTATCTAATAACTCATCCATCAGGTCTGGGGGGGCAAGGTAACCCCTATCTTTCTTTCAGCAGGAGACAGCTATTTTTTACAGTGGTAGCTAAATTGAGCTATCAAGTTAACATCACCACTCGTGAAACATATCTTCAAATATGTAAACACTCGTACTCAATTAGACAAGGTTTCCCACTGAGGACATGACCTTCAATGTTACAGTTATTAATACAATAACCACCAAAACAAGTACCAAATGCTCAAACTAATCCCATTGCACCCTAAAAAGCGAGCGCCGGAGTGCAGCCGGTGGCATGTCAAAGCCACGTATCTGTCCCTCTAAACAACCATCCACTCAGCCCCAGGACCTGCATGCTGAAGTGGGCTCTCTCTATACCTGCTCTCCAGCTATTGTCTAACGACATACAGTGCACAAATGGATTCGTGAATAGTGCAGATCTCTATCCTCCCCTGCGTCTCCAACTGAACATGTAAACAGTGTCTCCCCCAGCCAGCGAACCCGACGTCATTAACGCTGCGCTGACAATTTCCACTTACAAATCTTAAAGACTCACATATATAAAAGCCTATTCATTCCTACCAACAATCACTTAATAATATAAAAGGATTGTCCCTTTCTAAGCATAGATTAGTATGCATTTGGAACAAATAGACAAACATAATTCCAAGCAGAAGTCACACGTACCATTAAGAAAAAATGACCTCAATTTAGGTTATCCGACATTTCTACTTATATTCCACCCACCCTGTTATAATAATCTTGTACAAGTATTTACGCCCCAACACACAACCCAGCTCAATAGTACGTAATAATTCCTTTTTCCACAGATAGTTATATTCGGTGAATAATTAAACATACTAATTACACATGCATTCAGTCAAATAATCAAATACTTTTACCGACATACACACCCTTCTCACTGAGGATAGGGCATTTAATGTTATATACCTAAATACAGACCAATGAAGACAATATTCCGACGTGCACCTTGTCGTTGTAGTAAAGATAGAATTCATTTTCCTATAGGGTACAAAATTACTATTTTACATTAGTGCACCCTCAGTCGACCCAAGTCGGTCTCAGAACAGTTCAGCTAATTGGAGGAGAGCCTTTTCCCGTTGGTAGAAACACGTTAGGCTTTCTGATCAGAGTCCCTTTTATACAGACATCTCCAGGCTCGCGTATTAGAAGACCAAAAATATTTTTAATATAATACTATAAAATTCACATCGTACTCGTCGATATTAAGCAGAGTCCTAGTACTTTAGCGTGCCACAGACCTCTGACTAACTAGAATTCCTGCCGTGCACAGACATTAACACGGACTGATGCATGGCCTCTCACAGGAAACTATACCTTGCACCTTGTAAATCATTTTCTTACAGTCGATAGCATAACATTGAATGATTTTAAGTGAAGGACAGCCACAACACAAGGAAACTAGAAGAGCCTGGTGGCGCTGTGGCGACCTTCCAAACTACCCCCCAAAGTGATTGACGGTCTCTACATTTAAACTCTTTATGTCGCAATGATCCTATAGTTGATGACTCTGCGTTCCATTTCTAGTGGTTGTTCATTTTGCACACAAGTACGGGATCACGTTTTTGGTGCTAGCAACCCTGGAAGTTGTGGTCCATCAACCAAAATTAACTCCCCAACTCAAACAAGCATTGTCACGCAATCATTATGTGGTACCCAATGCACGGATGGGTTGGATAAGACACCACTGATCTACTGTAAAATTATCCATCACACCTGATATCGTGAAAAATTTTACAGTAAGTCCAAAACTGGCCAATCATGTCACAGTATGTTTTCCTAGTTTCAGTGTCATAGCTAAACCATACCTCCTCTACTTTGCAAGTATCATTGCGAGCATTGATAGATGACTGATCAGTACGTCCATTCACACTTAATTCTCGAACCCATAAATACGATCAAAGTATACCAGACAACGCTAAACATATTTCTAAGACCTCGCGAATAGTACTCAATCAATCTCTCCCTGCGTATGGCGGTCACAGAGCAATCTCGCCCTCTTACCTTAAAAGACCATATCTTTTTTCCCCTCAAAATCTTCAGCCTTTCAGTTAAGTCTGCTATATTGTACTCTTTTACGCTATACACACAGAAACTCTTGAAACTTTCACCTACATTACCATCGTTCAGTTATCTTGTTTTACCAATAACGAGAAACCCATACTGCGAATGTTTCCAGAAACGGCCACATAGCTTTACAAAATCATTGAACGACATGTCAATTCTTACGAGGGCTTGATAAATGTAATTTAAATTCACATTGTCCTGTTTGAAGGCTCTAATGACGTATGTGGTACCACTAACAAACTGTTTCTGGATTCTGGTTCATGTTTGGCTTAGATAAAATTCATCAGCACCCATATGACGCCCGAAACAGAATTATTCTCTAATTTAGTCTTGGTTACCAACAGAAACATTCTCAAATATGAACACATAGTTTGACATTACTTTCTCAGATGGGGGATATCGCTGCTCTCATTGAATATCGTGTATGTAACGCACATCGCCCAGTATCTGCAATAATAGCTGATACTTCGGCTCGACAGTGTTTTTGAAAATAAACAAACATGTTCAAATCGGACTCCATATTTGTGTGTTAGCAGTGTCAACACAACAGTAGTATTGCCACAACAGGAGCAATAATTGCTCGTATATGATCAGGAAGGGGTGTACCATTCTTCTTCTTCCTCAAGTCTTCTTTTGCATCTTCTCAGGGCTAGTCACCTACAACAAATTCCTTGGGCGACTACGTTTCACCCACCCTTTCATGATACCGACTATGTCAGGTACCGGCAAGCAGTTGACACATGAGAGTATATATATATATATATATATATATATATATATATATATATATATATATATATATATATATATATATATACACTCCTGGAAATGGAAAAAAGAACACATTGACACCGGTGTGTCAGACCCACCATACTTGCTCCGGACACTGCGAGAGGGCTGTACAAGCAATGATCACACGCACGGCACAGCGGACACACCAGGAACCGCGGTGTTGGCCGTCGAATGGCGCTAGCTGCGCAGCATTTGTGCACCGCCGCCGTCAGTGTCAGCCAGTTTGCCGTGGCATACGGAGCTCCATCGCAGTCTTTAACACTGGTAGCATGCCGCGACAGCGTGGACGTGAACCGTATGTGCAGTTGACGGACTTTGAGCGAGGGCGTATAGTGGGCATGCGGGAGGCCGGGTGGACGTACCGCCGAATTGCCCAACACGTGGGGCGTGAGGTCTCCACAGTACATCGATGTTGCCGCCAGTGGTCGGCGGAAGGTGCACGTGGCCGTCGACCTGGGACCGGACCGCAGCGACGCACGGATGCACGCCAAGACCGTAGGATCCTACGCAGTGCCGTAGGGGACCGCACCGCCACTTCCCAGCAAATTAGGGACACTGTTGCTCCTGGGGTATCGGCGAGGACCATTCGCAACCGTCTCCATGAAGCTGTGCTACGGTCCCGCACACCGTTAGGCCGTCTTCCGCTCACGCCCCAACATCGTGCAGCCCGCCTCCAGTGGTGTCGCGACAGGCGTGAATGGAGGGACGAATGGAGACGTGTCGTCTTCAGCGATGAGAGTCGCTTCTGCCTTGGTGCCAATGATGGTCGTATGCGTGTTTGGCGCCGTGCAGGTGAGCGCCACAATCAGGACTGCATACGACCGAGGCACACAGGGCCCACACCCGGCATCATGGTGTGGGGAGCGATCTCCTACACTGGCCGTACACCACTGGTGATCGTCGAGGGGACACTGAATAGTGCACGGTACATCCAAACCGTCATCGAACCCATCGTTCTACCATTCCTAGACCGGCAGGGGAACTTGCTGTTCCAACAGGACAATGCACGTCCGCATGTATCCCGTGCCACCCAACGTGCTCTAGAAGGTGTAAGTCAACTACCCTGGCCAGCAAGATCTCCGGATCTGTCCCCCATTGAGCATGTTTGGGACTGGATGAAGCGTCGTCTCACGCGGTCTGCACGTCCAGCACGAACGCTGGTCCAACTGAGGCGCCAGGTGGAAATGGCATGGCAAGCCGTTCCACAGGACTACATCCAGCATCTCTACGATCGTCTCCATGGGAGAATAGCAGCCTGCATTGCTGCGAAAGGTGGATATACACTGTACTAGTGCCGACATTGTGCATGCTCTGTTGCCTGTGTCTATGTGCCTGTGGTTCTGTCAGTGTGATCATGTGATGTATCTGACCCCAGGAATGTGTCAATAAAGTTTCCCCTTCCTGGGACAATGAATTCACGGTGTTCTTATTTCAATTTCCAGGAGTATATATGTATATATATATATATATATATATATATATATATATATATATATATATATATATACACTCATGAAAAGTAGCTTCATCATTCACTTTGAAAATGACTGGTGAGGAGGCATTTGAGGCAGTTGTCTCCTGCTCCATGATAATAGGAGCAACAATGAAAATAATGTTATTATTAAATGTATTACGTGGACTATACTGAGACAGGTACGAAATAAAACACAAACATAGTTTAAGATTATGTATACACCTTATTTACATAAATTTCATGCATCGGATGTAGTATTTAAAAAATATCATCAGACTTTACCTTCATTGTACCTGTACGCTATGTTCCAAATAAAGCTTTTTGGTATGCAATAAATTCCATGCATATCTCCCTCATACCCACGGGTACCTGCAGTACCCTGGTTTATCACATGCACATTTAACCTGTGCGGAAATAAAGGAAGAGGGGGAGGGGTACGAGTTAGTTGGATTACAATCTGTGGTCATCTGCTGATTGATATAGCGCTCACCATGACATATTTCGTCCCAGTCGAACTTACAAATAGGTACTATAACATCTTTCGATGGATTTTCTATTTCTGACCTCACATGCAACCTCCAGTCATGACCTGCTTCTATACCCACGTTTCGTTCCACTAGGAGTTAAATCATATGTGAAACTGAAAAGTATGGACACACTTCATTCATTCTTATCCATAGGATCTTCATTCTGTCCCTGCACCATCTCCACCCCTTCCCCTAACCATACCCCCCTGACCCCTCCCCACTCTCCTATCCCCACCGTTACCCTCCCCCACATGTTAATTCTTGGGAAAAGTGCTGAGTCTACGTCAGTGACCAACCCTTTCCTCCATTTTTGTTTACTACCACCAGCAGCACTCGAGGCATTGGGAGCAGACCGTGCATCCTCATCACACTTATCAAAGAGTGGGACAGACGTCAACAGCTCATAGAATGCTCCAGAAAGTGGACAATGAGTGGAAACTTCTTATTTACAGCATCTGCACTCTGCCTCTGCAGCACCACAAGAATATTCTGATCGGATTGGTCATATGTTGGTGACCAGTAGGACGTCCATCTTGCTGTTGCTTAGGACCACAAGAAAAATTTGTAGCTTCAGGAACAGACTGGGAATCCTCATCACCAAAATCGATGAGTGCGACAGACAATAACACCTTTTTGTCCTGCTCCAGCAAGTGGGCTATGTACGCTAAAGGATCCCACGTGGTCGCTACAGGTTCAGACAAGCTTCATGTTGTTGCTTCTGCAGCTTCAGAGGTCGGGGCAGGTCTCGACAAGATGACGGCTGATGTTTCTGCGATTCCGGATGTAGCCGAGATCATGATAGTGCTTGCTCCTCAAGCCTCGACATATCCAAGGCTACTCCTGAACAAGGAGGAGGAATCATTACGCATAGACCAAGACACGAAAACAACCAATAATAATGCTAACAACAGACAAAGACGTGATATGGAATAGTTATTTTGCCATTATTTTCATCATGACAGCGACAACAGCAACAGTTACGAAATTGTCTAGAATGAAAAACAGCCCAGAGTAGCAATAATTATGTTTATTTTAAACTTTGACCATGGTTGCTGCTATAATAACTTAGCCTTCTTCAGAAGTCACACACACTAATAAATGAAATAATTTTGTTGGTGTTGAGACAGCCACTGGGCTAAGACATTTTTCATTTATTAGTGTGTTTGACTTCTGAAGAAGGCTATATAGAAGAAACCATGGTCAAGGCTTAGACATAATTAGTGCAACTGTGGGCTGTTTTTCATTCGAGACTTATTTTCCTACTTCTTCCTGTTCCGCAAGGCTGTGATATATTTCGCTCTGCTGTTGCTGCTGATGTCTCATGGTACTTTTTCTTCTGCTGCCGCTGCTACTGCTGTAGCAGCTGGCTCACAGAGACTGGGGGTTCAGAGCTGCTGAGCCCACCCTATATCTCCTCCCATGATGTCACCAGATGCTGCCATCCTATTGGCTGAAGCATATCACGTGACAAGATTCAGCAATTCAATTGGTTCCCACCCTTTTTTTCTGCACTGCCATCATGCATCACATCATGATAGGGGAGGGGGGCCAACACCACTCTCTGGGGTAGTGTTGTGAACTAGGTCAGTTGTTCTCCAAGCCTTAAGATGAACACCTATGGTTCCTTGCTGAATAGGGCAAAGTTGATGAGGACCGGCAGGAAAATTCGGAAATTTAGGCAGTTCTAGCTCAAGCATCTGTCTGTGTGAGTTGTGAGATGCATCTTCACACCTTCCCGCTGCACTGCAATTCTTCCAATTTTTGTACTTTTCACTCATTGTGTAGAAGGCTATGGATACAGTCATCAGCTGCGTACTGTGCAATACACTTATTAAATTCATTCCTGCTCATCACCAGCATTTCCTCAATTGTAAACATGGATGCTTGCACTGGAGTATGTGAATGAATGGCCTCCTCTGTTTTGTAAGACTTTTATCAAGTTATCTACAGTCAAGCATCACATTTATCAGACTGAGTTGCGAAGTGTAATGTAGCAATAACCTGCTGCATCTTCATTATCTGATGAAGCATATTTGTCGTCTTCATACATTCAGCAGATATCATTGTTTTCCAAGCATTGTGCAGGTAGCTGTGGACACTGTCCTCAGTTGCATGGTTACAGCTAATACACTCTCCTTCTCTAGCACAGATACCTTACCATTGAACACATAGTACACAGTAACCAAATACATTCACCATCAACGTCCAGTAGCTAGACACGGACTGAGCAGATTTAGACACCATTTTTCCATGATCCACCGTCATGGATTACATGGGGGGACGAGAGGGGGAGGACAGACAGCGATCTCTGGTGGTTGTTGTGTACTACATTAGTTAGACTCCGGACCTACAGGTGAACACACTCTATGGAGGTACGTCTAGAGCTCGACCAATAACGACAAATATTGTTTAAATAAACAATACACTGCACTGCGTACAAAATAAAGATGTCCATCCTAGCTGTCAGGCCAGCATAGACTGAGTCCTCCTCCCACCAATTTCCAGATGGGAGAGGGAAGCGAGTTGATGGAAGAGGGGGAAGAGAGGTAGGAGAAGGGGAGGGGGTGGAGTTAGGTTAGCGGAGATAGCTTTATATACTCGCCAAAAAGTAGAACTTCCCGCCATGACGTCAGTGCGACCATGCCACATTTGTGGCCACTAATTTGGATCCGACATCTTGAATATTTTTGCGAGAAATTCAGTGCGAGGTGACATGAACATTGTCCCATTACTCCTGGACGATGTGAACTGTGCTGTTAGTGGAGCTGTCGTGTCAGAATAAAGCATCTCAAATTGGGGGAAACGAATGTTGCGCTACGGGATGGACATTGTCATTCAAAATGGACATACAAACGTCTGTAGTTATATGAGCTTACACAGTAACCTTGGGGATCATGTAGTACAACTACACAGCCATCCAAATCAGTTCCTAATTATCGCCATCTACATTTATATTCTAGCATGCACTTCTCGCTGTGTTTCCACAGGTGTGGACCTATGTCCACCATTTGCTTGTCCTTGGTTTCTCTTTTAACGTTTGCTATCTTTAATACATAAATCCGTGCAAGTCCATGGAAGAGAACCATCACTGATTTTAGCCGGCTTTCTGGACGATTCAAGTATTAATTATAATTATATACATCTGCATGTTCAATTGAACTCCAAGTTGCAACTGCTCTTCTGCCGCAACAGCTTGCAAGTGGAGGTACTAAATTATTTCACAATTTCATGTTTATGTTCTGCAGCCGCAAGGGGAAGAATGTTCTCTTGAGCTACTTCACTATTCTGGTACCAAAAAATATGAGAACTGAGATTGTTGGTAGTAGCGTCCTTTACATTTACATTTTCAGTCGAGTAGTGTTACCTATGTGTGTGCAGAAGAACTATATGAGGCAGCAGAAACATCAGTGACTTGTTAATAGCGGCTGACTTGCTTTTAATATCCATCATCCTGCTTATTCATCAAGGTGTTAGACGAGACGACACTTGTTAAAGCCGGCACATATGCATTTAAGGAATTGTTGACTAAATGTCCAGGAACGTCATGTTTGGGAGAGTCGATGTAAGTGAATGTGCAAGATATATTTGCATTTCCAACTGTTGGCTGGGTAACTTCATGAAACAGTTTTGTTTTGTGCATTAGGAACAAAATTCCCGTTCTTTTGGTATCTTCCAGTCCCATGTGATACTTTGAATAGTTCTGAAATTTTCTATATTTCCCTTCTTTTATTTTTCTTTTATTTATACTGTTCCCACGATACTTTTCTTTAATTTTGATACTTATCTTACTCTTTCAATTCCTACAATATTTTTCGATATTTTGTTAACTACGATAATTCTGAATACTTTTCGATACTTTCTAGAATGACTTATATCACTGACAAGTGACATTATAGTGTCATGTACGGCCTTTATAAGAATAATTATTGCCTTTGTAGGAATATCATGGGTGATACGTGTGACAAACTTTTTTTGTGTGGATCAATGTGTGAAAGTTTTCTGAGATGCTTGTGTCCTAAAAATAACGGCAGCTTTAATCCCTTAAGGCTGGCTACACTTCGGCGAAGTCGAAAGAAGAGACAGTAAGGTCTTCACATGAATGAAATCGAGCGTAGCATAGCGCCCCAGCGAAGCTATCGCTAAAGGAACGGTTTTGCTATTAATTTTCTGCACAAGGGAGAGGTTTGAAAATGATCATGACTTCCAAATTATTATACATCCAGACGGTACTCTTCGGGACGTGATTCTTTTATTAGCACTTTATCTAGTGAGTCCCCGCAGCCATTCTAGGACGCCTATAATAGGAATCGTGAAACACTCTGAATTAAAATACGCTAAACGAATGTGTACACGGAGAAGAAATAAATGGACTTCAAAGACACGAAAATCGGAGTCACCTTATTATCATTTTATTTTACTTTCAAGAAATCTTAGCAGTACACCGTGATATATTTCCACGTCACTGAGTCTCCGTTGTCTCATTCCCGTCGATTTATTGCTTTCGTTTCAGTGTACGTAATAGCTTTAGTAATAAAGATATAGCCGGCCGCGGTGGTCTCGCGGTTCTAGGCGCGCAGTCCGGAACCGTGGGACTGCTACGGTCGCAGGTTCGAATCCTGCCTCGGGCATGGATGTGTGTGATGTCCTTAGGTTAGTTAGGTTTAAGTAGTTCTAAGTTCCAGGGGACTGATAACCACAGCAGTTGAGTCCCATAGTGCTCAGAGCCATTTTTTAAATAAAGATATAGATTTACACCGCATGTTGCTTACATCGTTAAACCTAGAATGGTTTTTTTCGAAGTGATTAAGATAATAACGCTTTATGTTTAATATTACTAACAATGTACTTTAGAAAAATGTTTTATAGTCAGAAACTGCTAATATAAGGCTTCTTTTATAGGCAGCGTATGAAAGTAAATTTGACTTGCGCACTTTTACGCTCAATAAAAATGACGTATTTTACGATAATTAACGCACTAAAATTTTAATGTTTCTGAAATCACAGTAAACTGTCCATGTTTGGTGTTCTACCTGCTTTATTAAGAAACAAATTTCCTTCGGTAATGTCTACATCGTATGCTATGATCACATAATGCTGCTGCCGTAATCCATCAGTACTCCTATCAACTTCCACGGTTCATTAGCTACTACTGGGGATTTACACTCGAGGTTTTTGGAACGACCAAGAACGAGAGATCCCAAATGTTTGGAGCGAGTCAGGCTAAGTGTTTCTATGGAAGCGTCTACACACTTTAGCATGCTTCATGGAGGGACGCTGTTATTGCTGTCCTACCATCTGTGTGTTACCATTTGCTTTGCAGGTTCGCGCATCATGTCCGGAGTGGAAACATCCATCACAGACCATCCTTACATGGCGGGCTTGGAGGTTTGGGGTGCGTTTACCTGTGCAGCCACCGTCATCAAAAAGTCTTGGGCAATGACTGCTGCGCACTGTGTCAGGGGAAATGAAGGCTATGGTGAAATATGGCTTCGGGTTGGCACATCTGACCGCGAATATGCTGGGTGGTTGATTGCTGTGGATAAAGTTGTAAGACATGCTGAAAAGAGGCCAAACGACATAGCTCTCCTACACACGCAGACAGAATTTCCTATAGGGGATTTAGTCAAGGTACGGCACCGAAGCAGTAAGCTCACATTACTCAGGTATTTAATATTCTTTCGTTACTTTCTCTTATTTTGTATATGTATTTATTTTTGCTTCTGTGTCAACATTTTTGGCTCGGATTGAACCTTACGCCCAACGCTCGCTTTTATTTCCTGGATGTATTTGTAGGTCTTTCTTTCCACATATTTGAGAAGTGTAACGCTACCATGGAAGTCACCCCTTGATGCCTTAACACATCTCATCACCATAAAAATCAAGTAATAGGGGAAAAACTTGGCGGAATGAGATACTTATTATTTGATAATTTTTGTGAAATAAAGGAACACAAGAAAACATTTATTAAGTGTATACTAAACTGTATTGTGGTACAACCTAACGTAACTTACTTGGAAATCACATAAAACTCTATAGTATTTTTTTTACATTTGTTTCAAAAATAGGCTTGCGTGCTTCTCGTTGTGCCCCACCCACAGGGCGGAATCAGGTAAATCAGTTTCGGTGGAACGTTGAAATTACTGGTACTATCATCTTCAAATATAGACATGGAGTTGTTTAGCAAACAGTTTAGACTAAGGAGCATGGAATCGTAAAAAAAAAAAAAAAGAAAAAAATCATGAATAGGAGAGGAATATTGTAATGTAATTTTTAAGAGACAGAATTATTTTTAATGCCTAACACCTACTTATTGTTACTCTATTTTATTCAATCACATTGCTAGTGCACCAGATGTGTTCTTCGGCTTGCGAACAGTAACGGTGGATGCTTAGTAATAAATCCTATGGCCCTATCCTGTCCAAGTAGATAAATTTCTTTGTTAAACCTGTGTGAAATAAAATATGTTCCTGCTAAACGCTAGGTTAATGATCCGAAAGTGAAATTAAATTTTCTTTCTGATTTGTCAATGCTCTAGTTGCATTATTCTTACTTTTCCGAACGTATGTTTCCAACTTTGATTTGGCTACATTAAATTCCTTAACCGCTTATAAAACTCGGACTGCATAAGATGGGAGCGGATGAAAGTGTGATTTCCATTGATTTAAAATCCCAGTGCTGTCTGTCACTCTTTATAATGTACAAGGGTTGGAACATTAATAGTGGCAACTATTTATTTACAGCTCGTACAAAACAGATACGTATTTCAAAGTTTTGCTGACCTTCAAAGTAGTCACCAGCATTGTGTATAACCCGTTGCCAGCGATGTAGAAGTCTTAGGATACTCTTAGCAGTGCCAGTTGTGTTGACAGTTAGAGCGGCGCGGTCTACTGCCCGATGAATTTGTAGCAGTTCAGAAGCGAATGCCGTGAAGTGTTTCCTTCAGTTTAGAAATGTATCGGAACTTGCGAGGGCTTGTCAGGGGAATGCAGTAGGTTGTATAGCACTTAGCAGCCCCGTCAGTCAAACAAATCAGTTACAGCTTGCACTGTACGTGCTTAAGCGTAGTATTGCAAAATGTTGGTCAGATCCTAAGAAAGTGTCACCACTTCTGTCTGTATGCTGTTCATTTTTGGAACACAACCTACGACCAGCTTAGAGACAGAAGTGATGACACTTTCTGCGGGACCTGACCATCATTTTGCAGGACAATGCTCAAGCACGCACAGTGCAAGCTGTTACTGATTTGTTTGAATGATGGGGCTGCTAAGTGCTATACTACCTACAGCACTCCCCTAACTTAAGCCTCGAGAATTCTATTCCATTTCTAAACTGAAGGAAACACTTTACGGCATTCGCTTCAGAACTGCTACAATTTCGACGTGGAATGGACCGTGCTGATCGAACTGTCAACATTCCTGTTACTGCTAAGAGTATGCGAGGTGCTGGGGTGGAGAAATATTTGTACCTCTTTAATTCTGACGAATTTTGCTTCAGAGACATGCACCCGACCCCCTCCTTACCTACCACCTAATTAATTATGTGCACAACAGTAACGTAAGGAAATGATGGTGGGACACTGCTAGTTGGTAAAATAAGGAGTGCTCACTCACAATAATTTAATAAAAATCGTAAAAGTATCATGATAAACAAGAGAAAATGGGATTCGGTATATACCTACGAAATGATATGCGGATTTAATATTACAACGAGATTTATTACACATCAGAACATAAAGATACATGATTATCGACATAAACAGTATGTTAAAGGATAGGGTATAGTGCACTTGTGAGAATAAGAGTTTGCTCCAGAGCAAGGGGCTCCCACTCTCTGTGATGCACTAGATTGAAGATGAGGAACGGAGGCCTTAATGAATCAAATATTGCTTTCCCGACTATATTGCAGTATCGCGATTAGTAGCGATAACTAAAATGGGATCACATGGAGAAACAAAGAAGGTGGACTTGTAGCAAAGCGAGCGCACGTGCTGCAGAGGGATTCAGTATAAAAATGATTGGTCCGACAATGCCGAAGCCGCAAAACACTGTACCATACCTAAAATCTGCATACGTCATCGGTAGGCAGCGTTCTAACGATTTAGGCGCCGACTTCTGCTGTGCAGTACTCTGTTTCAACCCCTGGCATCGAAGGCTGTCCGAGAATTCTCTGCCGAAAACGTGCGACTAAGTCGCTAGACTGTCCAACTCCGACGAAATTTAGGTCCCGAACGCCTGCGCCCGCACAACGCAAGAGCGAAGTCAATATTGCTCAGCTCCCTACTATCCTCGAAAACCGCGAATCAGCAGTCAGTGCTGATTCCGTAATTCCCCTACACTGTCTCAGAACATCATTCTCACCAATAGCGACCGTTCCCTCCAATTTCGAACAGGGCATTGTGACGTCAACTAGCCTCAGTTTATGTTGACCAGTCATGCCTCTGCTGTTCAGCTGAGGGCACTGAACTTGCATTTGACGGGCTACGAAAACAACATGCCTAGACCACCTGCCTTCTGGTGCCAGACAGTCGCACCCAGCAGGACAGGGTCCACAAGTATTCTCAGAATCATGAGGACAATGCAGTCAGTCCGTGCCAGCAGTGTTTGTACGGTACTCACCTGAACGGTAAACACATATACTGCGGCGATACAGACGCCTCGCAGGTCGTTTCGCCCTGCATACAATAGGAGAAACTCAACTGACGTCAGTTGTTCCGCCAGGCGCTTAAGCCCACTGTACGAAACCCTCAGAATTCGGGGAAGTGCAGCCTCCAACCGGAAATGCATTGTGCCGTGTCCTCCGATACTCGCCTTGCACAGGCCACCCAGGGAAGTAACCTAACATGCATAGGATTCAAGTGAAAAGCATTTGGAGCTCTCAGTACAAATAATCTCATTACAATAACCTTACTGAGCCTGTTGCCACCGTGCAATGAGTGACATAAAACATTAATAAAATTTATAAAAAAGAGAGGCGACATGCAAAAGAGGGCATGAAACTTCTCATTACTCCCCAGTCAATATAAATTATTTTTGGTAGTGGTTGACTTATTTCACAGAGATAGTGTGAATCACTCAAAAGGGATCTGTCCAAACAGATTCCAAAATGTCACTACAAACTGGCAGATCGAATTTAAAATTGATGAGAAAACGAAAGGTGGAATTTTACTTATGGCCTTACCAACATCTTATCCACATTCACGAATGTCACACTCGACATATATTCGCCCTCAGGGAACCCACTCTCATTCATGGACATTCTCGTACAGTCATACAAATGTTGGAAAACATGCCAGAAGGCCAAGTTCGAAGCTGCAATAAAATTTTGAACTATTGGATCTGCATGCTTCTCATTAAGGTAACAGTTAAGAATTAGTTACTGGAGCCCAACTCAAACTCACACATGCTTTTTCATGAAGCCAAAAAGACAAAAAATATTTATGTGCTTCATTGTTGAAACATTTAGCCATACTCACTCCGTTTCTCTGAACAGAAAGGACGGTAATTTTTTTGCAGTGATTGATTGACTGATGGTCCATTCACCACTAACCAGAATTGTAACCACAGATATCCCACGCACATACACAAAACAAACAAAAATACTCTCCTGTAACTGTGGCATATTATTGTTTATAACATTTTGTAACTATTGGCACATACACAAGAAATTTGTACACATAGTGACGCTTCACAGGCATCACCGTAAGTGAGATAGAGATACAGTGTACAAGAAAACAGAAATTTCTTAAGTACACCTGTGTGATTGAACATTACGTAACATAGTCTGCATCACAAGAAAACTTGTTCTAAACTGACATGATGATATATAGTATCCGAAATAAAGTCTGAGGGAAAAAAAACAAAAAACAATGTTTTCACTAAGGGCACGAATTTTACTGTGTTCATGCAGTTGTCTGAGCCAAAAAAAAAAAAAAAATCCTTCATATGCCAACATCACACAACGAATCACTCAACACACGGACATCGCCACACTCATACTCATTTGTGTGGTGGGGTGGTGGTTCCTGGTGTGGAGAAAAGGGGAGGAGTGCGACTAGTGGTGCGGGCCTCCAATCTAATGTTTCTCGGAACCAGGCGCGGAAATGGCATCCGGAAGTAACTTCAGTCATCCTCCCCTCTCTGTAGAGGCGTTGTCAGTCAACAGGAAGCTCATAGGGTGCTAGGACAGCCTATTGTTGATTTGCAGTTCTGTGCGGTATGATGGCAAGCGCATGTACAGGCTACGATTGTCACTGAGGACTCCAAGATTCTGGTCAGACCCATAGGACAGGTATTTGGCTGTCCGAAGACAGTAACACTTGGTCTTATTTAGACCGGTCGTGTGACAAATAAATAACCTTTTATTCTGACTGGTAGCGAATATTTATCTACACCCTATAAAGTAGGCTCAGCCAAGAATTGTGGCGCAAGACCGTGTAGTTCAGCGTCCCGTCCGCGACCGTGTGTCGCTAGCATCGGCATAGGAGCGAGAGAGAGAGAGAGAGAGAGAGAGAGAGAGAGACAGCTGTGGAGCGAGGGAGACCGCACAGCACTGCTCTGCGCTGGCCGTCCCGCGTTCAGATCAAACGTAAACAAAATATTATATTTTAGAATTAATTTTATGTAAGGGATATGGTCTCATTCTTACTATTAGTAGTTACAAGTAAGGATTTTTTTATTATACTTCGTGCTACAAATTTTTTGTATTCCTTTTCCGAACTTAGAAATCGGATCCTTGGTTTGTTATTTTGTATGTAATAATTTTAACTGACCAAGTTTGAAAACTTGTTAAAATAGAATTAAGGTTATAAAGCTCTTTAATTCTTACAGTCAACATGGTTAAAGAAGACAATTGACATTTTACACGTTTTTCTTTTTCGAGGAAACGATTTTGTCTAGGCTTGGTACAATATTCCGTGAGATTGCTAACCTCAAAGAATTGGTCAAATTTTTATCGCCAAGGAATGAACGTTCTTAGTTTTAGCAAGCTTTAAAATAGAGAAAAAGCGCTCACAAATATACGTGGAACCAAACATTGAGAGAACTTTGGCCGCGTGCTTGTGCAAAAAAAAAAAATATTTCTCTCGTGTGAGACAGCTGTAAAAGTCATCCAAAGTTTTACACATAAGAAAGCGGCCCTTCAGGCGGATATGGCACTGTAGGTCAATCAGCTCTAGTGGAATCAGTTGTGAGACGTCCTCTGCCCGAAGGGAAAACGGGCGAACAAATATATCTATCGGCTGGCGTTCGAGCGGTCCGCACGGCGTGCTAAGCGGCACCGATCTGCCACTGCAGCAACATACGAATTCGCCCGGGGCGCTGGCCGCGTGGGACCGCGAGCGCTAGCGCCCCAGAGGCACAGTTTGGACGAGCCTGCTATAAAGGAACAATCTCGGAGTTTGACACCATGCACTATGGATAAAATTCACGAAAAATTTCAGTACAAGATACTACTCTTAGAGTCACTCGGAACTACTCGGAACTGCTCTCTGTAGGACAGGAGATAATAACGACAAACTGCAGTCCAGCAAAACCCAGCACAGAAATGCTTTGGGCATGCAGTCCGGCCTATTATAGTGAATTATACGAATTCGTGCAAGAACTGTAAACGGCGTCTGTCATAAGTGCGGCTCAGGAGATCCTCTCTCCGACACTTTGTTCCACCTTTATTAGAGCATGCCTCGTCGTCCGCCACCTCTTCTGCAGTCGAATCCCCATTTCTGCGTCACTGCCGAGTGACGCGGCGCTGACTCCTCACCTAGCCGCTAATGGTTCGCCCGTCCCAGTGGGATTCCGAGGGATATGCCCGCCCTCAGCTGACCCAAAGCTGTCTGCCAGGTGAGCCGCCACCTTACTTCCACTGCGCTGAACAGGTGGGTGGCACGCGCCTCTGAGCGTTTGGTTGGAGGAGGGGATGTGACTGACGCCTCCTTCAGGTTTCTCCCTGCCGCCCGAGCCCATTTACTCCATTCCTTGTAGTGTCAGTTCTCGCCCAGGAGTCACTCGCTGTTCCCAGTATCTGACAATACTTAAATCCTTTTATAAAGTGTGCCTCCCCAAAACGTTTTACAAATACAGCATTAAGAATTCCTTACAAAGGTCTCAGATAGTGAAACATCCTGGCAGATTAAACCCGTGTGCCGGACCGAGATTCGAACTCGGGACCTTTGCCTTTCGCAGGGAGGAGAGCTTCTTTAAAGTTTGGAAGGTAGGAGACAAGGTACTGGCAGAAGTATAGCTGTAAGGACGGGGCGTGAATCGTGCTTGGATAGCTCAGTTGGTAGAGCACTTGCCACTTGCCGGATAAAGGCAAAGATCCCGAGTTCGAGTCTCGGTACGACGTACGGTTTTAATCTGCTAGGAAATTTCATATCAGCGTACACCCCGCTGCAGAGTGAAAATCTCATTCTGGCCTCAGATAGTATTTTGTACATTCAATTAAAACATTAATACAAAGGAATATTTACATGAATAGAACTTTTACACTAATTCAATATAAAATGTATTATAGTCTGATGAAAATATTTACCATAGTATTGCATATAGTCACCTAACCTATAGGCCCATTGTTGATAGGAGTGTGTGTGAGTGATTATTGACGCATTAAGTAAAGAAAAGCTGAAGTACGCTACCCATAACCCTGAACTACTATATGTAGTCCCAACTGTGGCCTACCCGTCACTGGAGCATGCTCACAACGTCGGATGACAATTTAAATTTGCTAAGTACGCTATCTACAGGCGCCAATGCAAGTCTCTCGCCGTCTCTGACCCCAGAGGCCTCAGTGGATCCCTGAAACTGCTCAGGACATGGCGGCCACACACAAATTCACAATGAACCCAAGTTACCCGAGATAAAATTAGCTGCAATTGCCTTAGCAATGGAAATTAGTGAAAATACAGTATGTAACTTATTGGCTACACCCGTTTACCATACATACGCCCATGTCCTGCCCCACTGAGACAACTCGATGGATGTTGCTGTCTCTGGCGTGGCCGATACGCTGAGTTGGTGGCTGCTCATCTGAGATGGAACTGGATATAATGAAACTTATAGTGGAAAATTTACCCAAAAAAACAAGAAAGACTTCGTAAGTGACAATGCAAAGACTCTACCTCTGTAAACAAGTTCTTCCAAATATCATCCTTTCGGACTTCCCTCGTGTGCTAGGTCTGACACCAAGGCACCAATTACCGGACTTGTTGATGAATTCCATACCTTCTGCATTACAACTCTCAAACGATAAATCCGGACGACTTCACACGTACAGAAACGTGGCGTACCATCGTACGAGAAACTCGCCACACTCCAGAAAGGTTACTCCCAGCAGCAGCGCCGTGGAAGGACACAATGGTCACCTTTGTACACCACTAGCCATTAAAATTACTACCCCACGAAGATGACGTGCTACAGACGTGAAATTTAACCGACAGGAAGAAGATACTGTGATATGCAAATGATTAGCTTTTCATAGCATTCACACAAGATTGGCGCCGTTGGCGACACCTATAACGTGCGACTTGAGGAAAGTTTCCAACCGATTTCTCACACACAAACAGCAGTTGATCGGTGTTGCCTAGTGAAACGTTGTTGTGATGCCTCGTGTGAGGAGGAGAAATGCGTTCCATCACGTTTCCGACTTTGATAAAGGTCGGATTGTAGCCTATCGCCATTGCGGTTTATCGTATCACGACATTGCTCCTCGCGTTGGTCGAAATCCAATGAGTGTTAGCAGAATATGGAATCGGTGGGTTCAGGAGGGTAATAGGGAACGCCGTGCTGGATCTCAACCGTCTCGTATCACTAGCAGTCGAGATGACAGGCATCTTATCCGTATGGTTGTAACGGATCGTGCAGGTACGTCTCGATCCCTGAGTAAAAAGATAGGGACGTTTACAAGACAAAAACCATTAAGCAGCAGCAGCAGCATGGACTATCAGCTCGGAGACAAGGGCTGCGGTTACCCTTGACGCTGCATCACCGACAGGAGCGCCTGCAATGGTGTACTCAACAACGAACCTGGGTGCATGAATAGCAATTTTTTCGGATGAATCCAGGTTTACAGCACCATGATGGTCGCATCCGTGTTTGGCGACATCACGGTGAACGCACATTGGAAGCGTGTATTCGTCATCGCCATACTGGCGTATCACCCAGCGTGATGGTATGGTGTGCAATTGGTTGCACGTCTCGGTCACCTCTTGTTCGCAACGACGGTACTTTGAACAGTGGACGTTACATTTCAGATGTGTTGCGACCCGTGGCTCTACCCTTCATTCGATCCCTGCGAAACCCTACATTTCAGCAGGATAATGTACGACCGCATGTTGCAGGTCCTGCACGGGCCTTTCTGGATACAGAAAATGTTCGACCTCTGCCCTGGCCAGCACATTCTCCAGATCTCTCACCAATTGAACACGTCTGGTCAATGGTGGGGAAGCAACTGGCTCGTCACAATACGCCAGTCACTACTCTTGACTAACTGTGGTATCGTGTTGAAGCTGAACGGGTAGCTGTACGTGTACACGCTATCCAAGCTCTGTTTGACTCAATGCCCAGGCGTATCAAGGCCGTTATTGCGGCCAGAGGTGGTTGTTCTGGGTACTGATTTTTCAGGATTTGTCCACCCAAATTGCGTGAAAATGTAATCACATGTCAGTTCTAGTATAATATATTTGTCCAATGAATACCCGTTTATCATCTGCATTTCTTCTTCGTGTAGCAATTTTAATGGCCAGTAGTGTATATCCACCTCCAAACCCTAAGAGCATGGCGCAACGCGCTGTGGCGTGCAAAACACGCCAACGAGAAAAAAAAGGCCCACAGAAAATAGGTGCAACACTGCAGTTGTGTGCCCATAACGCCAGTCACAAGTACCACGAAAACAAACAAATGGAGCAACGCTGTAAGGCGTGCCCAGAACAGTGTCGATATGCATCCAGTAGCACTTCCTCAACAAAGACACAGTAGTAGGTATGGTGTAAAGACATAACTCACATGAAGATCGAGTCTGTGTTACCATTTACTCGGAAGAGTGGTGGCTCTCCCATGTAACGGAAAGTCCAGAAAAGTGAATTAGATCGATACTTCGCTTTCGGAGTTAACCAATTTCGCGCAAGATCATATGTCGCTTCGTAGACCCTACAAGCTATACATGTACATGTTAAGGACTATAAATAACAACAAATTACCACACGTAATTTCTAATATGTACACAAAAGAAAGGTGTTTTCTAACCAAGTTTATTTTACAAATTTTTCCATTTTGTTTTACACACAAGAATTATTCCACAAAAGGCTTCATGTGGAGTATATGGTGAATACCAATGGATATCTTGCCCTTCAGTGACAGCAAATCGTACGTGTTCTGGTGGGCGATTGTTTTAACCCTGTAGGGTCCATTGTACACTGAGAAAAACTTTTGGCATTTCTGTTTTCGTTTATTCGAATGCCGAAAAGATTTCACCGACCCTTTTTCACCTATACAAAAACAACGTTCTCGCTCTCCTTATACTTCAACGTATGTAAACGGCCGAATCCGCACGGTCCTGGCTTCAATATCGCCCTCCATTTCTGTTTCGGTGACTGGAACGTTGACTCATCCCGCAGTTTATCTGAATCTCCGTGCCTCCAGTTCGTGTCGTCCTGGCGGGTATCATTTTGCCTCTGCCAGTTACTCTGCCGTCCTCAATATTGTCTCCCGTATTCCTGCCTCCCATACGTTGTATCACGCTCATTCCTCCTGACATTGTTGCTCTTATTGCGCGGTGCTCCACTAAAGTCGCCATTGTAATGGTATACTGCCCTTTCCTTCGATCATGGGCTGCTTCTTTTTCAAAAATTAACTCCAACTCTAGCAGAAGGCTTATGAATGTTTCAGTATTCGATCCGTACTTTCCTACAAGCGCTTGCTGGTAGCTGCTTGGCAGTTTCGCAAAACAGAACTTAATTATTTCACCGTCACTATGTGGCACATCAAGAAACTGATTCTTTCTAATTAAAACCTCGAAGAGCTTCGTAGGGCTCTTGTATCCTGTCGCCTCCAGATCTGGACAGAAATTGATTTCTAGTTTTAATCGGTCTTGCATTTCGCTCGAACAATACGTTCCGGGAAACACGTCGGTGAATTCTTGACACATCCGGCATGTACCAACAACACCGCGTATTTTCGCAGCTGCCGTCTCCTCGATGTGCCCGCAGATATATTCTAAATTAGCTGTCAATGACTAAGATATTGGTAGCGTACTAGAAAATTATGACAGCCAAATTTTTGGATGAAGTGAGCCTCCATTTTCCCGAAAATTTTAGAATTTGAGGACCGATAAAAAGTGTTTGTAATCAAACTCTGGTCCCTCTTTATCATTTCTATTGGTTGTAGTATCAAACGCGCCCGTCTGTTCGACGCGAGGTGACATCCCATGCGTGCTGTGACCACGTAGTCATAATGATACTGAAACTGAGTGTTAGTTATTACGATCGGGCTGTAATTTTGCGTCCGTGTGCTCCCTGGGCTGCTGTGTGAGTTTGTCCACTACCTTACGCCGAGCCGGTGCACGGTGGGCAGACGTCTGGCGCCACACTTCCATGTCCGCCAGTCGTCGCCTCTGGACGCGATGTACCAATTTGTACTTGGCGTTCCAGGAGTGCTACACGTTCTTCTACGCTTTCGCACCTTTGGGTGGTACCCGCAACTCCTTCTTCAACGCTTTACATTCTTTGCGTTGTGCTCTGCGAGTGCTTCCTTCCCCTGGGCTCTTATTGCATCAGTTCCTACCGCATTGACGTGTCAAAATCGCCTAGCGATTCTTGCACGTTTTTTGCGACTTTTGCCATTTTTTTGGCGCCAGCTGCTTAAACCCTTGCTAATTCTGCTTCCTTCTTCGCTTCAACGGCCCTTTTCTTCGCCTCGGCTCTAGCCTTACCGACCTCCGCTACTTCACTCTTCACTTCGTTCACAACCGCAGGTACCTTATTCTCTGCTTCATCCATTCTCTTTTCTAGGCTCTGTTTTATGTCCTTTACCACCCCCAAAATCTCTATTAATAAATCGGCTGACAAGGCCCATCTTCACCAGTTGGTGATGCTACTCTAGACAGTTTAGCACTGTTGAACAGTGGAGGCCCAATTTTCCTCATTGTGTTCTCATCAATGGTTTTATTTATATGAACAAAATTCTCCACATGCCTATTCACTTCTACCACCCCATCTTTCTGACTGATTTCACCGTTCTGATCCTCCTGTTCTCGGTCTGCCTCCGATTCGCGTCTAACGTCTGTGCTCCACACCTCTCGTCCCGTAAGAAAACTTAACAATTCTTCATCTGGCTAAACCTTGTTACTACCCTGATCCTGCTCCATCGTGTGTAGTCTATTTATTTGAGGTGCGTTCGACAACAGTCGCGATCTGGTACGAGTGAACATTCGTTCAAAAAAAAAAAAAAAAACAGGGAAAACCCCATATGACACAAAAATTACACTAATCTACTCCTACTTTAAAAAATATTAAAAGTCGATAAGTCAGTTTCAACGGAATGTGATGTAGTACAGAACCCGCACACATCAACCAACACACTAAACCAAGCAAAATGAAATTACTAAATAAATCGACAAAATCAATGGCTATTACATGCGCGCCGCGAAGTATTTCTACAGGGAAATATAATTACAGAAAAGAAAATTAATTATGGTGTTTCTTTTTAATTAGGAAATGTTATCGATCAAGTCCTGAAAGCGTCTCAGCAGTCACAGGAAAGAACCGAGGCTAAGGTCACCATATTAAGCGATGTCTTGAGATGGAGAAGAGTTTGTACCTCTTTAATTCGGACGAATTTTGCATGAGAGCGAGACATGCACTCGACCCCCTCGCTACCTAACCCCAAATTAATCATGCCCACAACAGTAACGAAAGGAAATGTTGGTGGACACTGCTGGTTGGTAAAAAAAGGAGTGCACACCCACAAAAATTTTATAAAAATCGTAATCTACTCAGAGAAATGAAGAGAAATTTACTAAAGAAAACAAGAGGAAATGGGTTAGGCATATATCTACGACACGACATGCGGATTAAATACTACAATGTGACTTATTATACATCAGAACTTAAAGGCACATGATTATCGACACAAACAGTTGGTTAAAGGATGGGGTATACTAAACTATAGCGAGAATAAGAGCTGGCTCCAGAACAAGGGGCTCCTACTCTCTGTGATGCAATAGATTGATGATAATGACTGGAGGTCCTAATGAATCAAATATTTCTCTCCCGACTATATTGCAGTATTGCGATTAGTAGTGAGGCCTCAAATGGCCGGCCAGTGTGGCCGAGCGGTTCTAGGCGCTTAAGTCCGCAACCGCGCTGCTGCTACTGTCGCAGGTTGGAATCCTACCTTGGTCATGGATGTGTGTTATGTCCTTGGGTTAGTTAGGTTTAAGTAGTTCTAAGTCTAGGGGACTGATGATCTCAGATGTTAAGTTCCATACTGCTTAGAGCCATTCGAACCATTTGAAGAGCTCAAATTGGATCACATGGAGAAACAAGCAAGATGGACTTGTAGCAAAGCGAGAGCTCGTACTGCTGAGGGATTCATTATAAAAATGATAGGTCCTACAATGACGATGCTGCAAAATACTGTACCAGATCAGAAATCTGCAGCACGTCATCGGTAGGACCGTTGTAATGACGTAGGCGCCAACTTCTGCTGCGCTTCAACTCTGTTTCATACCCTGGCCTCGAAATCTGTCCGAGAATTCTAAGTTATGCCGAAAACGTGCTACTAAGTCGCAAGACCGTCCGACTGCGACGAAGATTAGATGCCGAGTACCTGCGCCCGTGCAACGCAAGAGTGAAGCCAAGATTGCTCAACTCGCCACTACTCTCGAAAAATGCGATTCAGCATTCAGTGCTGATTCCGTAATTCTCCCTCACTGTCTCGGGACATAATTCTCACCAATAGCGAACGTTCCCTCCAATTTCGAGCAGGGCTTTTTGACGTCAACTAGCCTCAGTTTAAGTTGACCAACCATGCGTCTGCTATTCAGCTGAAGGCACTGAACTTGTCATTTGACCAGCTAGGAAAACAACATGCCTAGACCACCGTCCATCCGGTGCCAGACAGTCGCACCCAACAGACCACGGTCCGCGAGTATTCTCATAATCATGAGAACAACGCAGTCAGTGCGTGCCAGCAGTTTTCGTTCCGGACGCGTCATAACGGTAAACACATAAACTGCTGCGACTCTCAGACGTCTCGCAGGTCGTTTCGCCCTGCATGCAGTAGTCGAAACTTGACCGACGAAAGTCGAACCGACAGGTGCTTAAGCCCATTGATGTGCGACCCTCTGAGTATTCGCAGAAGTGCAATCCCCAACCGCAAACGCAGTGTGCCGCGTCCACCGGTGCTCGCGTCGCACGGGCCATCCAGGGAAGTAACCCAACAAGCATAGGAATCAAGTGAAAAGTATTTTGAGCTCTCAGTACAAATATTCTCACTGCAATAACCTTATTCGGCCTGTTACCACCGTGCGATGACATAAAACATTAATAACACTGGTGAGTATTAGAGGCGATATGGAACCTCTCAAGTATCGTACAGCTGGTTATACATAATACTGGTGACTACTTTGAAACACGTATCTATTTTGTACGAGGTGTAAATAAATAGTGGCCACTATTAAGCTTCCAACCCTCGTAAGTTCACACCACTGTAAACGCAAGGAGGAGAAAAAAGATATATCTAATTTGAAATATACTTTCATAAAAAAATGACTAAGCAGAAGATGACCTATCCCTTTCTTCCCCATCCTAATCCACCCCAGCACCACATGTCAGCTAGTAAATTCTTTCGAGCATAATGTATAACGTAGTGAAATGTATTATATAGTTAATACACGGGACGAATTCTAATAATACCAGGTGAATTCTTGACTCGAAATGTACGAAAGAAGGTCCTATGAACATGTGACCGGAAACGCAGCGCTGCCACGGTAGATGGCGATAACGAATGAAAGTCCCATTGACCACGTGCCTTGTGTTCCTTGTGTGTTGCGGGCTGTGTGATCGACGCAGCGTACTGTAAGCAGCTGAATGGTCCGGTATTCATGTAGCGAACAATCCCAGATGGTGTTTGTGTATGGCCAAGTACATGGAAACGCCAGAGAGGCAGCACATCTATACCAAAACCAGTACCCACACGGACACCTACCACATGACACAAAATTTCAGTCCATCTTTGGGAGTGTTGTGTGATCATGTGTCCTTTCAGACCAAGACACGTGCAGGGAAGTGGTTGACTACGCGTACACCAGATTTGGAGGACCGCGTTCTATAGGATATTGAGACGAACCCTTTTGCAAGATCCAGGTAAGTGGTACTCCCACATGGTGTAGGCAAAAATATGATTATGTGTATCCTGAGTGACAAACACTACTCTCCTCATCGCCTGCAACGAGTGCGAAGATTATCAGAAGTGGATTTCCCTCCACGGGAAGTAGTTTGTCGATGCTTTTTGCACCTGCTATCACATTTACGGGATTTCTGTCATCAATTCCCTTTACTGCTGGAGCAACCTTCACCCGTACTAGCGTAATCAATCTGCATAATCCTCATCTATGGGCTACAGACATGGCACATGATCAGAAGACCTTCCATTCGTCAGCGCTATCCACCGTGGCAACGATGCACTTCCGGATAAATAATCAGAAGACATTTTTCCCTTCATTTCTAGTCAGAAATCCGTCCCTGCAGTTTGTAGATTTTATTAATGTTCACCCTGTATAGTTCATGGAACGAATTTTAAGACTGAATGTCGGTTAAGGCCGCAAAATTGACAATTAACGGCTTATCTCGCCTTGAAATTCACAAAAAGTTGAGAAAACCCAGCTGGAAACGTGAAGGTCAAAAGTTTACTTGGATGTCGGTCTCAAATCCAGCATTCCTCCCATTCAGAGACGTCGTTACATCTCACTAAAATGGGCTGCAGTACTCTCCAGTTTAGAAAACTGCACGGTCCCATTTTGCCTCACTATCCTGTTCCAGCCGAGATAGATACGATGCCCACTCCTACCACATTATTACAAGTTTATATGCCAACTAGTTCATCAGATGATGAAGATAGTGAAGAAATATATCAGATAAAAAAATCTATTCAGATATTTAAGGGAGAGGAAAATTTAATATTATTGGGGTACTTGAATTCTATAGTAGAAAAAGGAACAGAAGGAAAAGTAGTAGGTGTACATGGACTGGGGGTAAAGAGGCCTTGAGACAACGGAAAGTTTCAGATAGATCATATAACTTTAAGACAGAGATTCAGGAACCAGGTTTTAAGCTGTAAGACACTTACAGGGGCAGATGTGGACTTTGACCACAACTTTTTAGTTATGAACTATAGATTAAAACTGAAGAAACTCCAAAAAGACAGAAACTCGAGGAGTTGGGACTTGAATAAACTGAAAGAACCAGAGGCTGTAGAGAGTTTCAGAGCGAGAATTAGAGAATGACTGGCAATAACAGGGGAAAAGAATACAGTAGAGGAAGAATAGGTAACTCTGAAGGCAGCAGAGGATCAAGTAGGTAAAATGACGATCGATAGTAAAAATCTTGCGTGACACAAGGGATACTGAATTTAATCAATGAAAGAAAATATCAAAATGCACTAAATGAAGCAGGCGAAAAGGAATAGAAATGTCTCAAAAAATGAGATCGGCAGAAAGAGCAAGATGGCTGAGCTGGAATGGCTAGAGGACAAATTTAACGATGTAGAAGCATATATCACTAGGGGTAAGATAGATACCGTCAACAGGAAAATTAGAGACATTTGGAGAAAAGAGAACCACCTTTATGAACATCAAAAGCTGAGATGGATAGCCAATCCTGAGCAAAGAAGTGAAAGCAAACAGGTGGAAGGAGTATACAGAGAGTCTATACAAAGGGGATGTACCCTAGAACAATATTATGGAAATGTAAAAAGACATAAATGAAAATTAGATGGGAGGTATGACACTGCGGGATGAATTTGACGGAGCACTGAAAGACATAAGTCGAAATAAGGCAACGGGAGTAGACAACATTCCACTAGATATGGTGATAGTCTTGGAAGAGTCAGCCATGACAATACTTCCATCTGTTGAGCAAGATGTATGAGACAGGCGAAATATCCTCATACTTCAGGAAGAATGCAATAAGTCCAAGTCCGAACAAAGTATATGCTGACAGGTGTGAATATTACTGAACTATCAGTTTAATAAGCCACGGTTGCAAATACTAACATGAATTCTTTAAAGACGAATGGAAAAACTGGTAGAAGCCGACCACGCGGAAATCCGTTTGGATTCCGTAGAAATGTAGAGACATGCGAGGCAGTACTTCAAGGACTGATCTTACAGGATAGATTAAGCAAAAGCAAATCTACGTTCCTAGCCTTTGTACACTTAAAGAAAGCTTTTGACAATGTTGGCCGGAATTATCTCTTTCTAATTTTGAAGGTGGCAGGAGTAAAATACAGGGACCGAAAGGCTATTTACAATTTTTATAGAAAGGAAGCATTGGTTGAGAAGGGAGTGAGACAGGATTGTAACCTATCGCCGATGTTATTCTATCTGTATACTGATCAAGCAGTAACAGACAGAAAAGAAAAATGTGAAGTAGGAATTGAAATCCGTGGAGAAGGAATAAAATAATGATTAAAGAAGAGATCGGTTGGTAGGTAGGACACATTGTGAAGCATCAATGGATCACCAATTTAGCAGTGGAGAGAAGCGTGGGGGATAAAAATCGTAGATAGAGAGCAAGAGATTAATACACTAATCAGATTCAGGAAGATGTAGGGTGTAGTAGTTACCCGGAGATGAAGAGGCTTGCACAAGATAGAATAGCATGGAGAGCTGCATAAAAATCAGGCTTTCTACTGAAGACCACAACAGCAGTGCAATCTGCTGTTTATACTCGTCTTCCTCTGCTTTACTCTCTTTCTACACTCTTCACTAATTACATTATTAATTGTAATCAACTGGTAGTTTGATTCGCTCTTACTTCTCCTGGTCACGGCAATGTCATCAGTGAATCTCACCACTCTTATCATGTCAGCCTGCATTTAACCACACTTCAGAATTTTACTTCCCACGCCGCTTCTTCGACTCACACGTTGAATGGGAACGGAGCAGAAAACATCCATTTCGCGCAGACTCTATAACCAGAGCACTTCTTCCTTCGGCTTCCATTCGTATTGCAGTCCCCCGATTTTCACTCATAATGTGTCTTTCCCATCTTCCTTTTGTTAATAAATACAAGCAGCACGACATCTCGGTTCCGTACCCCACACAATGTCCGTCCTACTGGGCCCCAATGATATGGTTGTCAATTAAAAGGACTTGGTATTTTATGCTAGTCGCACTGAAAATAGTACCGGTTGGCAAATTTTGTAATTTGAGAAATATAACACACAAAAATATTTCTGTGTTTTACTTTAACTCGTTTCGTTAGCCCATAAATGTGTTTATTAACATACAACAAACATTTACAGGAGAAATTAGATATATATTACAACATGAGGGAAGGGAAGGGGAATTAGATTTAGTACTACAACGAATGGAACGAAGTCGATGAACTCTACGTTTAACCCACTGAAGAAAACGAAACCAAAAGTAGACAAGTGGAATATGTTGTAGCGACCTATCCCTAAGTGAATAACAAATGGTTTTACGTAAAAGACATAGATTTGCTTACATTTTCATAAGATGGAATATATGACAACTAAATCGAGCAGACTTTTCACTCCCACACTGTGATTCCAGAAAGAGAAGAGATTCGGACAGCTGACGGAGGGGTTTACAGCACGTTGTAAATGAGATGTAGTATCAAATACGTCGGTTCTTAATTGCAAAAATTGTCACACTTAGTAATTGTCTGAAACATCGCCAACTACCACAAACTGGAAACAATGATTTGAGTAAAACGTAGGTTTCTTTAGGTAAAATCCGAAAAGGCAATAAAATGTGTGGGACCCTTTTGAAAATACAAACTTGACCGCGTCAAATTGGTGGTCTGTTGCAGCACAGAGAGACGTCCCCGCTTCAGCTAGAACATTAATTTTATTCTATGCGTTGCTTTCGAGGTATTTAGTTATCTCTTGGGCGCTGATGACCCCGCTGTTTAGCGCCCGTAAACCACAAACACACACACTAGTTATCTCTAGCTAAAACAAACACTCTGTATAACGCACACGCTTATTGATCGGACACCAAAATCTGCATCTATTTCTTGCAATTTACCTTATGGTGTGTGAGGAATGGTACTTAGTGTATATCTTCCTTCTGTTCTCGTCGGAAAAGGCCAGAGCGAAGAACGATTGTTTGACACGTACGAATGAGCTCAGATCTCTTTACCTTCATGGAATTTCTCGAGATAGTCAAGTGCAACCACAACGGAAGGTATCTGTGGAAAAACCATTCTATCCTCTAACTCCCGAAGAGGGGGAACAGCTTCTTCAGTAGTTGCAAGGGGAGCCGTCTGGATGACTGAGTGATCCGTCTTAGTAACATCAGCCAGCTTAATGTGCTGAAAAGTCGAAAGATTGAAAGCATAGTCGATTTACTGCGGTTACTTATCCCGGGGAAGGCCGCTCTACGGTGTTGTTACATAATGATGGCACCCTTTCGGATAAAATATTCCAGAGGTAAGAATAGCCCCATTCTGATGTCAAGATGGGGACTAATAAGCAGGATGTCATCCTCGGCATATACTAAACCGGCGTCCTACTGCTCGGAACGTGGAGTGTTAGATCCTCTAATCGGATAAGTAGGATAGAGAATGTATAAACCAAAATTTATAGCTTAAAGTTAGATATAGTGATGATTAGTGAAGTGTGATGGCAGGAAGACTAGGACTCCTGGAAAGGACACCACAGGTTTATCAATAAATCAATCAGAGGTACAAGAAGTGTTTATGTAGTCAGTAATCTGAAAACAGGAATGCTAGGAAGCTACTGTGCACTACACGGCTAACGCATTGTCGTAATCGCGATAGACACGAAGCAATCATCCATCAGAAGAGTGCAACGTCATATGCAAACAATCACCACAAATGATGAACAGACTGAAAGAATGTGTGATGAGATGATGGAAGTTAATCAGATGGTTATGAGAGAAAAAAATTTAATTTTTGTTATGTGGCTGGAAATCTGCGGACGAAAAATGAAGAGAAGGAAGCGTAATAGGAGAAAACGGAAGGGGCGAAAGAAATTACAGAGGAAGCCGCCTGTTAGAATTTTACTGAGAGCATAATTAGGGGAGAGAGGAATTGCAGTGAAACCGCCTAGAAGAATGTTACAGAGAGCATAATTAAATCATCCGTAATTCTTCGTTTTAGAATTATGAAGGAAGACTGTATACGTGGAAGAGACCCTGGAAGGTTTAAAATTCATTATATGAATGCTAGACAGAGATTTTAAAAACGGATTTCAAACTGTAAGTCGTTTCTAGATGCAGATGTGACCCTGACCGTAATTTATTGGTTACGATCTTGAGATATTTCTAATGGGATAAAATTACAGGTATGAAATCTGGATAAAATAAAAGAACCTGAAGTCTTTCAGAGTTTCAAGGAGAGCATTAGGCGACAACTCACTGAAGCTGAGCACACGAAAACAATAAACGACATTGAATTTCATTGAGGGATTGGAGGAAATGTAATAAATACAGCAACTGTAGCAGGAGAAAGGGGAAAAGGGGATGGATCACTTCTACGCAGTGACGCCTCTATGGAGTTACTCTTCCACGGAGCCTGGTGCTCTTCTTGCGCTACACAGCATTCCACAGTACAGGCACATGTCCAGGCGAAGGGAGAATGAAGGATGTGGTCGTATGTCACTCTCCAGCAGTTACACTCCAACGATTTAGTATTCTGTTTTAATTGACACTTACTTTAATATTAAGCACCTCTCAAGACGAAAGGTGCGATCATTCCCTAGGAAAGGCTTGGCCTTTGACATTGTCAGAAAAATGGTTCAAATGGCTCTGAGCACTATGGGTCTTAACATCTGAGGTCATCAGCCCCCTAGAACTTAGAACTACTTAAACCTAACGAACCTACGGGCATCACACAGATCCATGCCCGAGGCAGGATTCGAACCTGCGACAGTAGCGGTCGCGCGGTGCCAGACTGAAGCACCTAGAACCACTCGGCCACATCGGCCGGCGTTTGACATTGTCCTTCATTAGTAAATACACTCTGCAATAAAACGTTTCCGGACACCTGGCTGAAAATGACTTACAAGTTCGTGGTGCCCTCCATAGGCAATGCCGGAATTCAACATGGTGTTGGCCCACCCTTAGCCTTGATGACAGCTTCTACTCTAGCAGGCATACGTTCAGTCACGTGCTGGATGGTTTCTTGGGGAATGGCAGCCCATTCTTCACGGAGTGCTGCACTGACGAGACATATCAATGTCAGTCGGTGAGGCCTGGTACGAAGTCGGCATTCCTAAACACTCCAGAGGTGTTCTGTTGGATTCAGGTCAGGACTCTGTGCAGGCCAGTCAATTACAGGGATGTTATTGTCATGTAATCACTCTGAAACAGGCCGTGCATTATGAACAGCTGCTTGATCATGTTGAAAGATGCAATCGCCATCCCCGAATTGCTCTTCAACAGTAGGAAGCAAGACGTGTTTAAAACATCAATGTAGGCCTGTTCTGTGATTGCGCCACGCAAACAACAGGGGTTGAAACACCCCTTCATGAAAAACACGATTATAACATAACACCAGGTCTCCGAATTTTACTGTTGATACTACACACGCTGGCAGATGACGTTCACTGGGCATTCGCCATACCCACATCGTGTCATCGGACCACCACATTGTGCACCGTGATTTGTCACTACACACAACGTTTTTACAGTGTTCAATCGTCCAATTTTTACGCTCCTTACAGCAAGCTAGGCGTCGGTTGGCATTTACCGTCGTGATGTGTGGCTTATGAGCATCCGCTCGACCATGAAATCCAGTTTTTCTCACCTCCTTCCTAACCGTCATAGTACTTGCAGTGGATCCTGATGCTGTTTGGAATTCCTGTGTGAAGGTCCGGATAGGTGTCTGCCTATTACACATTACGACCCTGTTCAACTGTTGGCGGTCTCTGTTAGTCAACAGAGGAGATCGGCCTGTACGCCATTGTGCTGTACGTGTCCCTTCACGTTTCCATTTCACTATCATATCGGAAACAATGAACTTAGGGATATTTAGTAGTGTGGAAATCTCGCGTACAGACGTATGTCACAAGTGGCACCCAATCACCTGACCACGTTCGAAGTCTGTGAGTTACGCGGAGCGTCCCATTCTGCTCTCTCACTATGTCTAATGACTACTGAGGTCGCTCATGTGAAGTATCTGGCCATAGGTGGCAGCACAATGCACCTAATATGAAAAACGTATGCCCTTGGTGGTGCCCGGATACTTTTGATCACATAGTGTATTTCATAAGCTGCAAAAGACACTTAGCCATCTTTGTTTTCCAAAGGAAAGCACGACTAGGTAGTCTCGTTTCGTCCGCCATTGAAATTATTTACAATATTTACAATGATTCCGACGTGCGTTAAATTGTTTTTCAACATTTACATAATGTAGAATGTTGGCAACGCTTTATTCTGCGTGGACGCCACAAAATTCTGAAATTAGTTTGAGTGGCGGTCAATAGGAATATTTTTAATGATTTTGCATTGGTTTCGTCAGTCTTAACTTCAGTTTTATTTCTAATTTTTACCATCGAAATTTAAAATTAATTGATCAAACTAATGGCCATGGTGTGTATCTTCTGGAAAAAGTCTTGCTAATGAGTAAAGGTTTTGGTGAAAATTTGATATGAATGCATTTATCCTTCTATTCTATCCTTCAGAGACGTCGTTAGTACCTAATTTTTCTTCAGTTAGTTCCATGTTTCATGGATTATTAACGTGATAAATCGAAATAATGAGGATATAGTCATTTTACATCCAAATCGCAAATTAATTTGCAGATAGGGAACCCTGCTGATAAATTATGCTTTTACGATTGCAACATCCCCTGCAGTTCTACACTTCTCTTGCAGTCTGTGATGTCTGGAACCGTCGGTTCAAAAACAGTTGTAAGAGTCCTGAAGCTTTTGGCTGTTAGACGTGCCCAAGTGAACAAGGAACCAATCATCATCCAACTGTTCGAGGGTAAGGCATGGGAGAACTGAACACACGCTTATGTAACAGTGCATTTATTTTATTTCCTTATAGACAGGAACAAAACAATAATTTGCACGAACATTGATTAAAGTGAAAATTACAACCTATAAACCCTGTTTCAGGAAGCTAGATGGTTCAAATGGCTCTGAGCACTATAGGGCCTAACATCTGAGGTCATAGTCCCCTAGAACTTAGAACTACTTAAACCTAACTAACCTAAGGACATCACAGACATCCATGCCCAAGGCAGGATTCGAACCAGGAAGCTAGTTGCTACATTGTTCAATGTTAGTAATTCTGAAGTCACTCATGAGAGGGGCAGGTATATATTCAAAAAGGTTTGTTTTAATAGTTTTATCTCTCATTGTTCGGTATTAAAATGTAGACAGCTGGAACACTGTTTGTTTCCTGATAAGAACTTGTAAGATGGGCCTGAAGTATACAAAATTGACCACACTTTTGTTCGAACTCTTGAACGCTCCTTTCGCACAGATTTACTGACAGTTTGGTAAAGTGAGTGAACCCTTTTTGCTGGCAGACACCGCTATTCTCTTATTCGGTTCCCTGTTGTCACATGCAGGTAAAAATTTGCCTCCATCACTCATCAGCCATATTATTCGAAAGAATACTGCTCCAAATTTGGTCACCGCATTTAGAGGTTCCATTTATTTTCTCATAGTGCAATGAAGCTACTATTATGAACTTCCGTGTGATGATAACGATGTTACTAAATCGTAGCCTCGGTTGAAGACCTGCCCTGCTTCTTCGGCGTCAACTGACGAAACTGCAGTGTATGTTTCTAAAGCATGCTTTTTTCCTCACACCAATTCATCAGGAATACAAACTTGGCTGCCTCCACCCGAAACAGTGTTATATTTGTGGATTGTCTCCTTTTCCATTTATTTCTTGTAGCATTTATCCAACGCCAGGAAGACGACGTAGTTCACTGTGAACTATAGCTTGTCGTAAAGCAATAAAGGCTTCACTTTGGTTGTTTCGGTGAACTCCACCTTCACAACACTTGAACACTTCTTCCCAGTCAGAGATTACCTGCAGTACTGGACTCTGGGAGAAAGATTTCTCTGAATGAACGCATGTGCAAGAAGGGTTCTTAGAGCAGGAGGTGACCTTTCCCAGCACCACGTCAGATGTAGCAACGGAGAAGCACGTGTATCCTACTTCTGGAACTCTCTGTTCCGAGTTCCACTACCTGAAGTGTCGTGGGCTCCACACAAGTTCAACATATTCCACCTTTGCACAAGTGTAACTCCGTATAGGTGTTGAAAACTAGGAGTAAACAGACATGTAACAAGTGAGAATGATAGCGAAAAACAGGAAAGCTGAAATGGCTGTGTGACAAATGCAAGGTTGTAGAAGGATGGATAAATGAGGGAACGACAAATATCTCCTAAGAAATATTAGACAGACATACGGAGAATAGAAAAGCGGCCCACATGGTAGACGTGTACTGAGCAAAGGAGGAAAGCTAAAAAGTAGAAGGCATTTGTAGAATGTCAATACAAGAGATAATAACCTAAAGGTTCTGTTAGGATTTGGGAGGAAGTAAATGAAGATGAGATTGGAGAAATTATGCTACAAGTAGAATTTGAGTAGTTTTGATTTGAAGTTTCAACAAGGCCCGTGGACCTACAATAGTCTCACAGAATTACTTAGATCTTTGGAAAAGCCCGACATGGGAAAGCTATTCCGCCTGATGAGTAGGCTTACAGAGAACTTTTGACAGTGTTAGCTGGGCTGCACACATGACAGTTCTGAAGGTAACAAGGATAAAGTACAGGAAGGTGATAGGTTATTTACGTGTTGTGCAGAGTTTCAGGACACGAAAGGAGAGCAGTAGTTCTGAAGGGAGTGAGACAAGGTTGTAAAATATCCGTCATGTTACTCAATCTGTACAAAGAGAAAGTTTTGAAGAAAACCAATTAGTAGATTGGGAATGCGATTAATATTCATGAAGAGGAAATAAGGATTTGATTCTGTTGAAGTCAGAAGAGCAGCTATATTTAATAGACAGCATTTCGAAAAGACGTCATAAGATAAACATCAGCAAAGTAAAACAGCGCTACTCCAATGTAGTCGTATTTAACGCAGCGACGCTGAAGGAAAAAGATTAAAAAAGTGAGAAACTAAAAGTAAAACATGAATTTTGCTGTATGCGTGGCAGAGTAAGTGATGATGACTGAGGGAATACAGACAGGTTATAACAAGAAAAACATGTCAGAAGAAGAGAAATTTACTAACGTATAACGTAAATGTAAGTGCTAGAAAATATTATGTGGAGGTATTTGTCTGGAATGTAGCCTTAATAGGTAAGGGAAACATTGACGATAAACAGTTCAGACCAGAAAAGAACAGATAGAGCTTAGTTCTCTAGAAGAATTCTGTTGTTTGGTTTGGTACATCGGTAACTGATGATCGAATTATATATATATATATATATATATATATATATATATATATATATATATATATATATTGGCCACGACATCTTGGTAGATGAATGTTGCAGTGTCTGTGTGTTTATGGGTTTATGCATTTTTTCATATGACTTGTCAAGCCAATGGCAGCACGGCATCTCTTGCCGCAATTGTCACAAGTGTATCTGGCTGCTGAGGCTGGAGCAGTGGTAGCATTGCTAAGCTTTTTCTGCCTTAATCTGTCTAAGAAGCCTTCATCATGCTTCGACATTCCAGATGATATACCATCACGCCACTCAGGTCTCATTCTAGCCGGTGCCTCCCATCTGTTTGTGTCGATTCCAAAGCTCTCCATACCTCGTTTACAGGAGACCTTGAACCTCAATACAGGACATCCTACAGGTCTTTTGGCTATAGAGGTCTCTCGAAGCATCACCTCACGTGGTAATGATCGAATTGGGGAACTGAAAATTGATGGTGGAACTTCACCAAATGAACGGATCAATTAATAAGATCATCATGAGGCATCAAGGAATCGTCAAACTCCTAGTGGAAGAATGTGTGGTCCTTAAAACTGAAATGGTAAGGATGCTGACATCCTGGAGTAGTAAACGATTGAGCCCAGAGAAAATTTTTACAATTTATGTCGCTATAACAAGCTATATAATGCATACCCTGCTAATCTGAAACACTTACTATGTGAAACACTCTAAGATAATTATTTAATTGTTTAAAAGCACCAATGAATAAATCAGACAATGTAAACCAGAAGAACGTTTTAAAGTAAGTAAAACAGACAACATAAACATAAAGAAAAATCATTTAAATGCGCCGATAATCGAATCAGACCCTATGAACCGAAAAGGCAATAATAATTTTAAAAAAAGCTATAAACATCCCAAAATCTGTTCATTAAAAGTATCTCTGTGCCCTAAATTTAGTAGCTGGCAGAATTCCAAGAAGGAGAAGTAAATTATAACCTACAATTTATTTACAATTGTAATAGGCGGATCAATAACCTGTGAAGGACGTCAGGGATTAATCGCCAAAAACATTTTTCGCAAGCAGTTATAGACATATTTACATTCAAAAAAAGACAATCCCAACAAATATAATTACAATAAAAGAATTAGGTTTAGAGATCTGAAACACAAAAAAGCAGTATTACTCCACATGACGATATATCGTACAACAATTTCATACAAATTAAGTCAGTGGTTCGGTAGCTCTTGTAAGACGATTACTTCTGAGTGCAATGAGATATTATCAGTTACCCTCCAACCCCCTCCTCCCCACACTATGAACATTAGCATGTATCTAAAATTTAAAATGAAAAAAGTTTTATTTGAAAACTTTAGTCTTTAAATGACAAAGTGATGTTTTGTTTTTGAAGATGTTTCATTATATCATGTGGTAATTACTTAGAAAGACAATTTCTACTGTTTATTTCTAACAATCTTTTTTATAGGATGATGAAACAATTTTATATACATTACAAGTGCTACCTGCAATTCCTTGTCAGACAAGGAATCTAACTATGCACATTGAGGGTGCACACTTGTTACAAAATGTATTTCCGCTTCATCACTCTACTCCCTGGGGGCGCTTCCTTCGACCACACCCTGAATCCCGATCTAAAACCAATTAAATTAAATTGTGTGGTCCATACTCAGACCTACTGTTTGTAAATCACTTGATTGCTGCACTGTTTATTTCTGAAATTGCAGGAGTTTGCTGACTTCAGGCTACCAGTGCTTTCTGCCTGACCACTGCTAGTAATAATAATAATAATAATAATAGCATAGAAGCGATGTGAAAAACAGTTTCCTATAAATATCTAGGATACAGACAAGAAATAGGAATAGATAACACAAATATTAAAGAAGAACTAAAAGAAAAATATAGACAAAGACTAATCAAAATACTGAAAACAGAATTGACAGCAAGAAACAAGACAAAAGCTATAAATACTTATGCCATACCAATATTGACCTACTCATTTGGAGTAGTGAAATGGAGTAACACACGCTTAGAAGCGCTCAATACACTTACACGATCACAATGCCACAAATATAGAATACATCACATACATTCAGCAACAGAAAGATTCCCATTAAGCAGAAAGGAAGGAGGAAGGGGATTTATCGACATAAAAAACCTACATTATGGACAGGTAGACAATTTAAGAAAATTCTTATAGAACGAGCAGAAACTAGCAAAATACACAAAGCAATCAGTCAAATAAATACATCGGCTACACCACTGCAATTTCATAACCACTTCTACAACCCTTTAGATAACATCAACAGATACGAAGAAAGTAAATTGGAAAAAGAAAACACTGCATGGCAAGCACCCACATCATCTAACACAGCCATACATTGATCAAGACGCATCCAACACATGGCTAAGAAAAGGCAATATATACAGTTAGATGGAAGGATTCATGCTTGCAATACAGGATCAAACAATAAACACCAGATACTACAGGAAGCATATTATTAAAGATCCCAATACCACAACAGATAAAAGCAGACTTTGCAAATAACAAATAGAAACAGTACATGACATCACAAGCGGATGTACAATACTAGCAAATACAGAATACACCAGAAGACATGACAATGTAGCAAAAATAAAACATCAACAACTTGCCATACAAAATAAACTAATAAAACAACACGTTCCCACATACAAGTATGCACCACAAAATGTACTGGAGAATGATAAATACATATCATACTGGAACAGAACCATTATAACAGATAAAACAACGCCACATAACAAACCTGACATCATACTCACCAATAAAAAGAAGCAATTAACACAACTAATCGAAATATCCATACCGAATATAACAAATATACAGTAGATAACAGGAGAAAAAAATTGAAAAATACATCCAACTGGCTGAGGAAGTCAAGGACATGTGGCACCAGGATAAAGGTGACATTATACCAACTATACTATCAACTACAGGAGTCATACCACACAATATCCACCAGTACATCAACGCAATACAGCTACATCCAAACGTATACATACAACTACAGAAATCTGTAATTATTGATACATGTTCAATTACCCGAAAGTTCCTAAATGCAACATATACCGTACAGTTATAAGGAAGTCGCGCTTGATCAAGGTCCGCGTCACTTTCCATTTTTAACCAGACATAACGTCTGAGAAAGGAAAGAAATGATAATAATAGTTATAACAATAGAGTGTAGGTCCCACAGCAGGGCCGTAACCACTATGAAGTTGCTGTTGCGTCGTGCAGCCAAAAGGTTCGCTTCTTTGTCGGAAACGAATTGTCAAAAAAATTGTACTGCATTTCAGGAACTACCTAAAAGGCATTTTCATGTGATATTTAAGCATATGTGGTGTGCATGTTTTCACTTTGCTGACGTACATTCAAGGTACGAAGTACAAAGTATGTGTGTATTGGGTGGTCTATTGAGGGAGAAGAATGATACTACTTACGATCTTTTACAAAGAAAATTAGCTTCCTGATCAAACAAAACGGAATTCCTTTGTTGTTACCACTCAGATAATTATATTTTAGCCATCAGGGAGTAATTGCCCTCACGTATAAGACCAGAGAGTTAAGGGAAGTGACTAGAGTAGTGAGATTTCAATAACACAACAGTGTACATCGAATTGGCAAAACAAGGTGAAGTTTACGGATGATTCCACCCAGCGGTAAATTAACTGATAGGAGTACACAAAATGCTATTAGCATTCCCATTTCGACCGTAAATTAAAGAAACACATTATTCTAAGTTATTGTGCCACTATGTTTGTCACCTGATGTCTCAATATGAAACACGTAAATTATGGGACGGCTGACCAGGCTAGTGAGTGTTTACTCACATAGACCACTAACCACCATTACGACGTGAGTCGCTCGATGCAAGTTTAATATTATCTTCCGCTAAATACTTTTAATGACTGTAGCAATGATGCCACAGCTGGTACACCTCAGTGAACTATCTTCGTGGCTGGATCAGAACCTAAACCCACGACACGATAATATTCCAAAACAGGTACAGAAGGCGAAGATTTCTGTTTTACATTATAGTTATTTTATCCCTCTTCCCTGTATGGACGAGGGGGCTGTTAGTGGCACAATATTCCGTTCTTCAGCCAAGCGAATTAAAAATATATAAGAGAAAACAAAAGAAATGTGGCTGCTCTATTTTAAACTAAAAATCAAAGATAGTAAAAAACACACACCCTCTTGCGACGCAACAAGCAAACTCAAGTCAACACAGGTCGTGGTACCGACAGTAGCTTATCAGATATCGAAAAGAACATATCGAAAAAATATAGAGTTATTTCAAAAGATGAGTACAGTAAGCAGGATCAAACGAATATTCGTTCTGATTTTGTGCACTATAAATGGTTTTGTGAAAGCCTGCGACTACGAAAACAATGGGTTTGTTTATAAGTAACTTTTCCGTTACCGTCCACGATTTTCTTTTATTCGTACTGTACACGAAGCGTTTCGAGAAATGATTCCCAGTTTCTAATGTTTTTTCTTTTTGTGCTACGCCACTTTAACGTAATGTTTTTGATGTGTAACTTCCAGCTCTGTTTCGTTGACTGCACTGCAATCTGCAAGAACGCGCAGTTTTTCGCTGGTTGTCGATCTTTATACGTAGTCAGTGGCGTAACTTGGAAGGACATTTACGTACTGTTTTCTTATGATCCATTTGTGTAAGATCTCACACATGTTGACCATCACACACATCTTTCAAGGCACAGTATACATTGAGAATAACTTACATAAACTAACAGTTACAAAGACATTTAAGATGCTCTGTTGACGAGATAATGTTACAGCTCTTCCACAGAGTACTATATGCTTTTGTCTGGAGGGTATTTATCTCGACAGTTTGTACACAATCTGCTGATATCTGTTTCACAATGGTGCTTATTTCTGTGTGATACTATTTCTGTTTAAGTATATTGTCGAAGCATCTGATTTACTTAGTTGTAATAGTTACTGAGATGTGAAGAGGCTTGCACAGAATAGATTATCATGCAGAGTTACATCAGAGCATTTTTCAGAATGAAGACAATAACAATAACAACAAAACATAGATGGAAGTAATTTATTGTTCAGTCCTCTAGGTATGTAAACCTTCGGAATTTTAACAGTGAACCACACAGGTTTTGTTGAGTGGGCCTCTGTGTGAGTCAGCAGCACTGACACGATCAAGGAAGGAGAGAAGTTGCGACGGCTAGTTAACAGGAATCCAACGTGATCTGTACACAATACTCTGTTCCTAAGAAGAAGAGAAACCAAATTTATATTCTGGTTATGGGCAGCCTGATGTGCTTCTGGGCCTCATACAAGTAATTACTTTACCCACTATTACTACTCGCAGAGCGCAGGCTAAGGGTTGTCTTTCTATTACTCAGTACTGGTACTCTCGAAGTCTCTAGCCCAACTGGGGCTGAACAGTGACGGCCGGTGGGGGGACAGAGAGCAGGTAGTTGGGTGGTCTGAGGAGCTGGGAGCCGCAACACCACCAAGCCGTAGTCAGGCCATGACATCCGTCCTGAGGGGGAAACGTCAGTCGGATAGTACCAGAAGGGGTGCCCGCCCTCTTCCTGAACCGGCATGGCCGCCGCGGCCGCGATATTCAGGTAGGATGCGATTCTCGGGACAGAAAATCTGCAGAAGAATCTCGCAGTCGACAAGTACATATCTAAATCTACATAGATACTATGTGAGCCACTGTATGGTTCGTGATGGAGGGTATCCAGTAACACTATTTGTCATTTCTGGTGATGGTAGAGCAAACCAGCAGGGTGTAACCTCCCAATAAATAAGTGACTAACCGCCCAATAAAAATTTGACTCTTATATAACCTTTAAAAAGAAATATCGTAATTTAATCTTTCAACAATTAACTGACTGTGACTCTAAACTGGTAAATCTGGACGTGAGCAGTGCTGCGTCATGGCCCTGAAAAATCATTCTGAATAAACTGAAGATTCTTACCTCAATGATGTCGCCGGATAACGTGTATATATCTGCTCCTATAAGAGTTTTTTCTGGCACAGCCCAGTGCAATGCTGAGCCACTGTTATGTATGAAAAAACTACTGGTTTTCTTTGCGATAATCGGCGTGACTATGGATAGGAGAAATTAGTTAAAACTTTAAATTCAGATGAATGACTGTCACAAGTTATCTTTATAAGGAAGGTTATTACTGAAAGATTTTTGAAAACATTTAAATGGGACTTTGATGTAACAATAGAACAAAAATCAGTTGTAGCAATTAACAAATGCGCGCGGTAATAAAGAACAATAATTTTTGTTTTTACTTTATACTACATCGCTCAGGCACCGCCATCGTTCTCCACGACCGGCCTTGGTAATTCCATACCTCTACTGCTCTTCTCGAGCTACAGAACACCACTACTGGACTGTATTGTCCGAACTCCAGGACACAAGTGTTCTCTGTGAGCCATACAACTCGACACCTGCTCTCTACGAGCGACCTGACCCAACCGTCCGACTGCGAGCTGAACTACTACTGCTGCCGACACTGCTCTCTGGTCTGCGATTCAATTCTAGCTTACATATCGCAGACATCACGTGAGCAGTAAACATCGCAGGCACCGAAGTTACATCTGCTCGAGTGCGCTAGCAATAAATTCCTTAGTCACGGACTCCTTACAAGGACCTTCAATTAAATGCATGCTATCGCCCAAATTCACAAACAGTTTGCCTGTCATTGCACTGCAGTTGAGCGAAGTGAAGTCACATCCTGAATTTGGTCACTACTAGTACCAGTACCCGGTCTGGAAAAAGCTATATTCACTGACAGGCAAGGTGCTCTGCACCTACGAAAGCGAATGTGGGTACAGGTCTTTCTCTGTTGCAAACACGCAGACTGTACATGGCATGGCTTTTCATAAGCAAGGCAAGTAGCTTTCTGTGAAGGGCAGTTTTGTTTTTTAAGCATGGAAAAGAAACGAGACACGTTTCACAGTAGACACACACGTTGACACTTGTTTGCTCTGTCCATAGTGTGGTGGACTGGTTATTTAAGGCGGTTCGGCTAAAGGTTGTACCTGTTTGTCCCTTTGTGTCACGCTGCAAACAGGAGCTGCCTCAAGTTTTTCCATAGCACTATCACATGAGCTGTGATGTTCAATAATTTGTAACACCTGTTTCTAAGTAGGATAACAATGCTTGAGAATTTGTTCAGGATTCCCATTGTCCGGCACGTAATTTCTTCATAAATAATTGCGTCACTGTAGTGCTGTCCACAGCTACACTGAAAACGACACTGTCGTGTCAAACGCTGAAGTTAACTGACCCACTGGCAGTATGTCTGTTCTGGCGTTTCTTAATCGAAAGATCTTGTAACGAGCGGCTGCAGTTTCTACCTGGTCCTCTTGATAGTCAGGGTGGAAAGTAAAACTTTAGAAATTAGCAACTCCGGCCGGCTACTCGGGAAAAATTTATGAACAAGGGGCCAAACACCTGCGCAGGCCATTGACAAGAAACAAGGAATTTGATGTAAAATCAACTGTTCAAAAAGATTGCCATCACCCTTCCCAGACGATGGGTGTACTTAAAACCCTTGTGGACGGGGCACATATGGTGTCGGATGCAGAGAAATGTCCTAAGCAACTTGTACATTTGAGGACTATGTTCAGAGACAATGGCTACTCGACCCCGCAAATTAACAGGGCGTTGTCAACTAGAGCCAGAAACCGGGAAGTGGATAAAGAGGAGAAAGCGCCAACGAGGTCCCTAGCTTTTCTTCCCTTCGTTGGAAATATCTCCTTCAAGATAGCGAGGACTCTTAATAATTTTCATGTGAAAGTGGTTTTTCGTCCGCCTTCTCAGATTTCTGATTTGCTGGGATCGGTGAAGGATGATTTGTTACTGCGGAAGGCGGGAATTTACAAAATACCGTGTCACTGTGGTATGGCCTATATAGGATAGACAACGCGTACAGTGGAAGAGCGTTGTACAGAGCATCAACGTTGGACTCGCCTAGTAAGTTTCAGTTGCGTAACATTGTATTTCTAACGGACATTCCATGGAGTACGACAAAACTTCGATTTTGGCCACAGCAACAACATTTTGGGACTCAATTAACAAAGAATCCGTTGAAATACGCTTTGCGCGAAATCTAATGAACCGTGACAGTGGTTACCAATTGAATAACGCATGGAATCCCGTCATCTCCGAAATTTGCTCGGGACGAAGACGCCAGAAGACTTCGATAGCTGTGGTCAGCGACAATACCGACGGCAGCTGAGTATTGCAGTTCCACCACCGAGGGCCCTGTCGCTGGGTGGTGTGGCCCTTCTGTCTCCGCGACTGCAACGCATGCGCGGCAGTACTATCAGCGCACTATATAAACTGGAGCGGAGAACGTCTTTGTCAGTCCTCGTTCGGCTCACCTGAAGATGGCTGGCAGTTGTCCAGCCGAAATATCGTGCAATGAAGTTTACGACGACCGGCTGCAAACCGAAATCTTTTTGAACGAGAAACAAGAAGATTTCACAGTACCTTGCGCTTAATGTGTAGCGAAATGAACGCGGAACTGAGCGTAGTACTCTTTCATTTGTCTTGTTCATTGAAAGCTCGTAATGCTGGAATGCGCGGAGGTGGTGTCGTGGATGTGACTAGCTACTGCGGCATAGTTAATGTAGTAGCAGCTTGTGCCGTAATGAGATTCTGTACTGCCATCATTAACTGCTGCATTTGGTGGTTTTGAAACTGAGTAAAGTCCATTAGATGAAAGCCAGCAGCAACCAGAGCATAAACGCAGGTGGTGTATGAGGCAGGTTAGAGGCCATATTAATTAGAGTACTGCCACAGCAAATTTTTAGCAATGCAAATACACAAAGAGCGGAAGTGTTGCGGATGGTCTGCAAGAAGGAGCACAATTAGTAGCAATGCTCCTCAGAAAGAAAAGTGGAAAATATTAGTGACGCACTGTGACGGAGCGGCAAAAAATGAAAGCAGTGTAGGTTCTCAAATCCGTGGCGCCATATATTGTGGGACTGAGCACCCACACAAACAAGGAAGAAGAGAAGTTGTGATGGCTAGTGTCAGGAATCCAACATGAGAACGTTTTCTAATTAATATGACACTTTACTTCTGAAAAGAAAAGAAAGTTAGCTTTTCTTTATGAGGGGTATGATGTGCTTCTTTTGGCTCCTACATGTAATTACTTTATGGATTATTTCTACTTGCAGAGCGCAAGGTGTTGTCTTCCTATTAGTCAGTACTGATTCACTCGAAGTCTGCGACCGGAGCAACCAGCAACGGGCGCCTGCCCAAGTCAGTACTGATAGGTGTGCCGCTGCCGGCTCTTTCCACTGCCGTATAGTTCCGCGCCTTCTTCATTCCATTTCGTTGCACTGTGCTGATCTGTCTGAAGTGATACTTCAGGACTGCAAGTTTCTCCCCCCACCCCCACCCCCAAAAATGTTGCTCAACCATCTTTAGAACAACTGAGTGGGGGGGGGGGCTGGTGGGAGGCACAAAGCTGGGTTGTCTGAGGAACCGCGAGTCGCAACAGGGACTGAGGCCGAGCCCCCTGTCTCACCACGACACCCGTCCTTCGCTGAGGAGGCAGCGTCGGTGGGATAGCCCCAAAAGGGGCGCCCATCCTCTTCCTGAGCCAGTCCGACTGCACTGGCCGCAAGATCCTCTCTCCAAGCACATGGTTTGTCTAAGAAGTCTGAAAATAATAGAATCATTAGGTGCAAAGCAATACTTGCGGTAGGTGGGAGGCGCTGTGTGCTGCGGCAACTGGAGCAGCGCGCAGTGGCGCCGGCCATCTAGGAGCTCCGCCGCCGACGGACCGTGGCGGGGTTGGGAGCCGTACGTGCGAGGAAGACAACTAGCGCTGGCTCCCGTGAGTGGGAGGCAAATTTCTTGCTGGAAAGTACGCGCAAATTGTTCAGTTTCTCCGTTGGACTGAGGATGAAACGGAGTGCAGTGTTACGTGGTTTTATGCTTAATTACCGACTTACTATTTGGCTACGAAGTCTTTCGCGACGTATTTCTTGAGTGAAAATCTCTCGGTGTACATGCCGCGTCAATTCAGGATAAAACTCCAAGCTTTCGACCACTACCTCCATGGTCGTCGTCAGGGCTAAAACTGACTGTCGTGAACTAGCGACGTTCCCACTTTTATATGCAAAGGACGGCTTCTGATTGGCTGGAATACGTCATGGCAGCAGCGATATGGCGCGTAGTGAAGTGGTGCCCTCTACTTCCATAGATGTAGTTGCTATCCCGCGTTGCTTGCAGCGCCATCCCTTGAATCAGGAGGTAAAGTGCGAGAAGTTTTTCTCTGCGATTTTTCTTCATCCAGTGCACTCTTCCAAGTGTTGCTAAGTGCATAGCCGTTGTCTCTGTTAAAGTTACTATCGCTAAGTCTAATTTCGACTGCTTCCCGGATCACAGAGTCCCAGTAATTCGATGCGTGGGCTATTACTCTGGTTTCTTCAAATAAGAAGTAACTTGGTGTGCTCAGTGTTCAAATACCTACCTAAGTAAATGATTTTACTTCATATACACATCTTAGTGGTGGCTAATGCAGTATTAGTTTAAAATAATTTGTCGACTAAAGCTGCCACTGACCAGTCTGACCAATATGGTAAGTAACCTCCTGAGTCTTTTTTTTTTACGCGTGATGAAAAATTGTTCATTGGTGACGGTCTTATCTATTGCAATGAAGAAGTACAGGGCCTGGAACAATATCAGGTCAGTTGGAGTCATTCCTTCAAATGAGGTCACTGCTGTTGATACAGATGAGGTTTCCCGTCTGTCGGATGTGGTGTAGTAGTAAATGCTGCTAATTGTCATGTCCACGTTGTTAGACAACAGGCAGTCTTTGAGTAAGAACAATGTTAAGAATTTCCACTGTTTGAATCATGATATATTGCATGTGGAAGTTGAACTGCTGTGTTCGACTTCTGTTCTATTGTTGAAACAATAATTCAGCCTAAACAGGGGTGTAAGTGGCACTCTATGAGGGAACAAAGTCGGTAAAGCTATGAAATTAGCAACGTAAGAGCAGTTCCAGTAATCTAAGAGAGCACAGAGGTTGCGGTGTGTCTCGATCGGCTTTCACTTGTCCGGTGGAACGACAATGCGGTTATCAAGGTGTCTTCTGTTTGTGACGGAAAATGTTGCAAAGAACAGGGTTAACGGTTCCGTAGAGCCTAAACGAAAATCACATGTGTTTAAATGCTCAGTACAGATCATTTATGGTAAGATTTGACCTGCACGATTTTTCAACTCAGTTTCGGAGACAACTTACGATAAAAATGTGTTGCTGGAGTATTCTTGTTTGAGTGTTTATTGCATGCGGCGGTTGAAGTTGGATAGTATAGAGAGCCGTGACACGTAATTATCAATCTTCGTTTCAGAAGAGAAGTGTAACTGCGGATTCTGTGAGTCAATGGTGCCTCATAAGTGAGATCTGGTTCACAGTCCTCACCTTTATAGAGACAACTGAATGGATAGAACAAGAAGAAACAAATGAACATATAGGAAAAGGAGAAACGAAGACGGGTATCAACAAGGAGTGCAGTAACAAGACAGTTTCCACAAAGGGAAATTTGAGAATTTTCGGTTGATCCGGATAGGTTTTTCACTGTTTACCTATTCTGAAAAACTGCGTGTGATTTTTACATTTCCACACTTTCTCACGTATCAGATGAAATAAAATAACAATCTGCTGCCATAAAAATCCTTGGAACATTTCTTCTTGTCGTTACATACAGCACTGTCTATAGTATTCAGTGGTGACTAAAGTTGTCATCAACTCTGCAGGAACTTTTTAACTTTTTAAGCGTATCTTATGATCCAGACTAAACGTTTCGAACAATTATGTAAGCAAATTTCAAATAAAATATAATTTAAATAGCTCTGAGCACCAGGAAATAATGGTTAGTGGGGTGCAGAATGAGATTTTCACTCTACAGCGGAGTGTGCGCTAATATGAAAGTTCCTGGCAGATTAAAACTGTGTGCCCGACCGAGACTCGAACTCTGGACCTTTGCCTTTCGCGGGCAAGTGCTCTACCAACTGAGCTACCCAAGCATGA